>NC_143022.1:26347500-26685000 GCF_057628025.1 Oncorhynchus mykiss
GGAAGTGTTAGCTAGCATATCACATTTTGCATGTTAAATATGATTAGACAGACACTGACTGTCAACCAGTGTGTGTGTGTGTGTGTGTGTGTGTGTGTGTGTGTGTGTGTGTGTGTGTGACTGTGTATTGACTTGTAACTGGTGTGTGGATATGTTTCATCAGATTCTCGAGGAGTTCAAAAGGGAGTCATGTGCTTTCATCATGGGGTGGGTCTTTCTCTTTCATTGAAAGATGTAGTTCAACAATCACAAATAATAATTTACTCAGCTTTATTATACCGGTAAACTTGAATTCTTGTTGACGTATGTTGGTGGGTGATGTGGTTTTTCCCTACTGTAGTAGTACAGATAAACCTGATGCCTCTGCAGTTCTTCTCCATGATTTCCAACGATTTCTTCTGTACCAGCAGAAGGTAAGATCAAGCTATCTATCAATTATGAAATTGGTAAAACTGGGTCTGTTTCTGTCAGTGTTTAACCTGCTACCTGTTATCATTACCATTATTGTAATTTGTATCTATATTTTCCTCACTCTCTACGTTTCTCCTTCTCAGGAGTCATGGGCCAATGACCTGAACCAGGTTCGAGAGCTGATGACCACCTTTATAGACGACACCATGAGGAAGACCAACGATCCAGAGTTCACCGTCAGCGAGGTGGGACACAGTGTTTGATGTGTGTGTGAATGGGGAGTGGAGAACGATGTTTTATGTTTGTCAAAGCGCTCTCTCTCTCTTCTCTCACTTTAGTTCCTCAGTTTCCTCTTCTCTAAGGAGAACTCGATTTGGGATGAGAAATACTCAGAGATGTGCAACCTGGATATGAACAACCCATTGTCCCACTACTGGATCAATTCCTCACACAACACGTCAGTACCGCCACATAACACAAAAATACAACACAGCACTATGAAATGAACACTACTTAACATTTTAAAATAAAATATATTGATGCAATGCGTTAAAAAAAAGGGTCAAGGTGCTGCTTTTTAGACCGATTTTCCTCATGATTTGTCAACTCCCGTACAATTTCGCTCTCCATCAAATCGGAGTGCTGCTGCAGGCTCTTTGCACGTCTTGACCAATCAGATTTGCGGAAATCGCAGGTCGCGCGGGCGGGGCGCAACGCACAAAGCTCAAAGCGGGATCTCCAATTTCCTCCTGTATTTACTAAGCAACCGTGATAGCACATAACTCCCAATAGACACGAGCAAAAGCTCTTACATAAATGCAGCAGCCTATAGAACTAAACATTAGCGATAAGACTTGCTGTATTGCATGGAAACGAGACAATTTTTCAGTCTGATCAATTGTAGGCTACTAACAACAGCAGCTGAATAGTCTAGCCTATGTGCTCTTGTCGCTCTGGCCAGGGTAAACAAAAAGGAAACGTGTATTTATAGCCCATTTGTTTGTGAGAAAATTTGAATGGGACAAAATGTGGTTTATATTCAAACTTGGGCTGACTAGGCTACCTAGACTTTGTCAAAACAAAACTGGAATTAATCAATAGGCCTAAACACAATAGCTGACATAGACTGTGAGTACATGTTTTATTAGGCCTACAATTGCATAGGGCAGAACTACACGATGCCAACCTGCATAAAGCAAGCTCAGCCCAGTTAGTTTTATTGTCCAATCATGTTGCTTTCTCCGTGTCTGTGTATAGGAAACACCTCTAGTCCTTAAAATATAATGAATATGAACAATTAATCCTCAATAATCGAGTTATTGTCCAAATGTTCCAATTATTAGTTGGCTGCTGCAACTACAGTTAGCTAGTAACGTTAGCAAACCTGTTGTTGAGTTTTTGGAGCAAAAAAAATAATGCCTATTGCTAGCAACTTGATTTTCCAGAGTGGTTTGGTTAAATAAAATATAATTAATATGAACAAGTACAGGGTTGAGGCAATTTGATAGGATTTTCATCCTCACCAAGACCAGGAGTTTTTCCATAATAAATAAAAAAACATGACTTGATTAGAAAAACTATTTTCCTGTCATAGCCCATATTAAACCTTTTTACAACAGATTAATCACATCATACCGTATACTGTCTGGAGTTTTACCTGGTTAGTTTACCACATCAGGAAACGCTACGGCCTCAGAATGTTTTTTCACCAGACCACTCTGGGATCTGTGGTGCCACCTCTGAATAGGCTATGACTCATATTATAATAAACACACAAATGCTCTTTATGATTTGTTTGCATGTTGTATTTCTTGTTATGATGTTGTTATGTGTTTCCATCAGGTACTTGACTGGAGACCAGCTGCGGAGCGAGTCGTCCACCGAGGCCTACATTCGCTGCCTGCGTCTGGGATGCCGCTGTGTTGAGTGTTAGTTGTACACCTTAAACCTCACTGAAACAGTCCCTGACATATTTTACTTTGCCCTCGTTACATTATCCATTTACTTCTATAGTTGGAAAGGATTATTTTGTGTTGTGTTGCCCTGTAGTGGACTGCTGGGAAGGGCCAGGTGAGCCCATCATATACCATGGCTGGACCAGGACCACCAAGATCAAGTTTGAGGACGTGGTGAAGGCCATCAATGACCATGCCTTTGTCACATCTGAGTGAGTCTGAATCTGTCTGAGAAAACTCACCCAAACTAATAAATATACCCACACCTGAGGTGCTTTACAACTGAGGACTGTAAATGTTTCTAGATCATTCTGCCTGTGTTGACTGAGCATTGTGGTGCTGTTGTTGTCAGATACCCTGTGGTTCTCTCCATTGAGGAGCACTGTCCCATAGAGCAGCAGAGGCAGATGGCTCGTATCTTCAGAGAGGTATTCCAGGACAAGCTGCTGATGGAGCCTGTGGAGCTGATGGCTGAACAGCTGCCATCCCCCACACAGCTCAAGGGCAAGATCATCCTCAAGGTGAGGGCCAGCCCAGAGGATACAATGGGGATGGTGGTATGATATCATCCTCAAGGTGAGGGCCAGCCCAGAGGATACAATGGGGATGGTGGTATGATATCATCCTCAAGGTGAGGGCCAGCCCAGAGGATACAATGGGGGTGGTTGTATGGTATCATCCTCAAGGTGAGGGCCAGCCCAGAGGATACAATGGGGATGGTGGTATGATATCATCCTCAAGGTGAGGGCCAGCCCAGAGGATACAATGAGGCTGGTGGTATGATATCATCCTCAAGGTGAGGGCCAGCCCAGAGGATACAATTGGGATGGTGGTATGATATCATCCTCAAGGTGAGGGCCAGCCCAGAGGATACAATGGGGATGGTGGTATGATATCATCCTCAAGGTGAGGGCCAGCCCAGAGGATACAATGGAGATGGTGGTGGGAGGGAATAATGTGAAGAATTGGATCACAGGGCAAAACGGTTTCCGATGTAGTATGTGGTACAGCAAGTTATAGTAAAGTGATTCATCATCATGATATGATGGGCTTTTCAGATGACAGTCAGTTATTACCTGCGTGGTGGGTCTGTGGTGGTCCAACACCCCTCCCCTCCTCTCCCCTACAGCACAAGAAACTGAGTGTGGAGGGAGGCATCAGCAGAAAGGACTTCCGGAAGGGAGAGAAGCAAGGAGACCTGCATATCTGGGATCCAGTGGACCAGGTAACTTAGAGACCACCTGTCATGTTAACATGATATGGTTGCAAGCTAGTTCCTTAGAAGTCTGTAGGCCTATTTGGTTCAGGAAGTGTGTTGTATATTATTGTATTTGTTTCATAGTCATAGCATTGTTAGTGTATATTTTGTTGTTGTGATGGTTGCCGTTGTCAACTATTCTGACATTGTGCCTGTTTGTCTGCCTGTAGCGATGGAACAAGCACTACTGTGTGATTTCAGATGACACGCTCTATTACGCAGAGGAGGAGGAGGAGGAGGAGCTCAGGAAGGTAAACAACAGAGAATAGTTAATGTCTAATTGTAGGAGAAACAAATGACCATTGTCACGGTATTTAATTATTACATAATTATGACTGTTTTTTACCGCCCTGACTCCCTGCCTCGCTCCCTGCCTGCCTCCGTCCCCCTCCCTCTATGCTGTAGTCCCCAGAGCTCCACACGTCTGAGCCTTGGTTCCATGGGAGGATGAGTGAAGGGAGGCAGACAGCAGAGAGGCTGCTTCAGGAGTTCTGTGCTGAGTCGGGAGGCAGGGATGGCACCTTCCTGGTCCGAGAAAGTGACACCTTTGTGACAGACTTCACCCTCTCGTTCTGGTACGCCAGCTTGTCTTCAGCTCTACTGCCAGTACGTGTCCTGTGTTTAGATCTCTGCTGTGCTGATGCCTGTTTTCGGTGTGTTATACTGTAGGCGCAGTGGGAGGGTCCAGCACTGTCGTATCCGCTCTGGCTCAGAGGGAGGACATACTTTCTACTTCCTGACTGACAACTTGCACTTCCCCAGTGTGTACTCACTGATTCAGCACTATCGCGACATGCCCCTCCGCTGCCACGACTTTGACCTGCGCCTCACTGAGGCAGTGCCTCGACCCAACCCACACCTACTGGAAGGGTGAGTTACATAGGGTCATCTGATATAGAGTATGTCTGAATTTAAACATGCACACAGGTACGCAAGAATGCACACACTTAACACGTAGATTCTCTCTCTGTGTGCTGTGGTGGTCAGGTGGTTCTATAGTAACCTGAGCAGAGGGGAGGCAGAGGACTATCTGTTGAGAATCCCCCGGGACGGAGCCTTCCTCATCAGACAGAGAGAGGAGAGCGACTCCTACGCTATCACCTTCAGAGGTGATGGCAAGGTGAAGCACTGTCGGATCCAGAAGGATGGCTCTATGTACGTGCTGGGAACCACCACTGAGTTCGAGAGCCTGGTGGAGCTGGTCAACTACTTCCGTAAGAAGCCTCTGTATCGCAAGATCAAACTACGCTACCCTGTCACACTGGAACTGGTCAGCCGCTTCAGCACGGTAAGAGAGAGGGACGGGAGAGACTGGAGGCAGAAAAGAGAGGATGGGAGAGAGATATAATGGGGATGAGAGGAGGGCAGAGGGAGGGAGAAAGGGGGGCAGAGACTGGACTGCTGGGGGAGGAAAGGTTAAGTAGAGTATGTTTACTGATAAGTGTTTTTAATGGTTTGTCTGTGTAGGAGACAGACTGCGCCTCACTCTATGATATTAAGATGTATGTGGAGCCAAATGAAATCGAGCCGTCACTGGTATGTTCACATATTATGTTAACTTGTTTCCCTTCATTGAAATTATGTGTATAGATTTTCTCAGGCAATGTCAATGTAGTGTGTGTATCTATGTTTGTATGTGTATTAATGTATGTACCTGTTGATGTACTGTATGTTTAACTGCATCAGCCGAAGAGTACAGTTAAAGCTCTGTACGACTACAGACCAATGAGACCGGATGAACTGAACTTCTGCAAGGGGGCTCTGATCCACAGTGTGTCCAAAGACAGCGATGGATGGTGAGGCCTCAGAACACAGACACACACAATTTGATCCCAGGTCAGATTAGGAACATACTAACCTCTCTCTGCTGCTCCCACTAGGTGGAAAGGGGACTATGGGGGAAAGCTGCAGCTATTTTTCCCTGCCAACTACGTTGAGGAAGTGTCCAACAATATCAAAGCTGAGTCACAGGATCAGGTAGGAGGAGTGATCCGTATTTTGCATGGTGTTACTGTATTACTGGTGTGGGGTCAGTCTGTCAATGACATTGTGCATTTGTGCTGTATATTTCTTGTGTGGTAAGAGTGCATTTTTAGAGATCTACAGTGTACACATTTGTCTCACAGGTTATGGAGGACAATCCTCTGGGGGATATGTGTAAAGGAGTTGTTGACATTTCCAAGTGTAACGTTGGTGAGTACAGTCATTCTGTTACATCTGTTTTACATGCTGTCCAAACACAGATAATCTATATCAGAAACATGCTATCTTCACATGATTAACACACTAAATACCAAACCCCCAGTCCTTCCACACAGCACATGCTCATTAGACCGACTGCTCTTAAAACATACCCCATATCAACAGTACACACAACTACATACATTTTTAAATGGATCGTTTTAGACCACGACACCTTACACAGGATAAATATACAATTGACGGTACATCACGTGTAGACACAGTCTTGTACCCAATCACAACAGTGTATTATATATACAGTACATTACACATAATAAATATTTTACATTCTCTTCCCCATGCTCCCTCCATCCCGCTCTCTTCTCAGTGAGATCTGCAAAGAATGGGAAGTCCCATGTCATGACACTTCAGATGAGTGATTATGACAGCAAGATTCATTTTGACTTTGCGGCAGAGTCACTGGAAGATCTGTTTGAGTGGTACCAGGTGGCCTGGGACATCACCCAGAGAGAGATCACCAAGCAGCACAACAAGCAGTTAGAGGCTAGTATCATGATATAATTCCATTTATAAACTGAGTGGTTCGAGCCCTGAATGCTGATTGGCTGACAGCCGTGGTATATCAGACCGTATACCACGGGTATGACAAAACATTTACTTTTACTGCGCTAATTAACAAGTTTACAATAGCAATAAGGCACATCAGGGTTTGTGGTATATGGCCAATATACCACGGTTAAGGGCTGTGTCCAGGCACCCCGTAATACGTTGTGCATAAGAACAGCCCTTAACTATGGTATATTGGCCATATACCACACCCCTTCGTGCCTTATTTCTTAAATAACACAATGGCATCTATACGTAAGAGGCTAGTATGATATCTTTATATCTACCACTCCAAAGATGTATAGCCCAGCGTATATTGTGATGTCATGCTGAGAGGAAGCTGTTACACAGCCAGGCGTCTTCAGTGATGTCATACTGATAAATCAAATCAAATTGTATTTTTCACATGCGTAGAATACAACAACCTTACCTTGAAATGCTTGAAATGCTTACTAACAAGCCTTTAACCAACAATGCAGTTTTCAGAAAATAGAGTTATTTACTAAATAAAATATCAATAAGGAGGCTATATACAGGGGGTACCGGTACCGAGTCAATGTGCGGGGCACAGATTAGGGACAGGAAGCTGTCTTCAATGATGTCATGCTGACAGGAAGCTGTCTTCAGTGATGTCATGCTGACAGGAAGCTGCTGTGTGTTTTCTGTCCTCCAGATCAAGCAGCAGGAGGAGGTGGAGAAGAGTGAAGAGGTTGCCATGGAGATGTCTGACCTGGTGGTGTACTGCCAGCCTCGCAGCAAGGAGAAGGACCGCTTTGGTACGATCCCCAGCCCTGCCACCCTTAACACCCACCTAAGGCATTCATCCTATGACATGCACTGCAATACACATTAGAGATTTCAACTGTGTGTTTTCAAATTAAATTCAATCCACCCTTTACTCACACTCATATTATTACTACCAGAATATGTCACCCTCCACCACAGTCAGATGTGGTAGACTCTCTCCTCTCAGTATTGTTCTGATCAAACTTAGTCTGCCCATTACCAATCATGCCCCCACAGTGAACTACTGCTACAAAGAGATCCGCTCCTTTGTGGAGAACAAGATCCCGGCCAAGAACAAAACTCCAGACTTCCTGAAGTACAACCGCAAGTCCCTGAGCCGCACCTACCCCAAGGGCCAACGTGTAGACTCATCAAACTACGACCCTTACCCGCTGTGGGCCTGTGGCTGCCACATGGTGGCGCTCAACTTCCAGACTGCAGGTGGGTTTGATGAGCATGTGTTAAAGATGGAGGGGGAATTAAAATCTGTCCATGTGCCCAGTGGTGTAAAGTACTTAAGTAAAACTACTTTAAAGTACTACTTAAGTAGTTTTTTGGGGTATCAGTACTTTACTTTACTATTTATATTTTTGACTGCTTTTGCTTTTACTTCACTACATTCCTTAAGAAAATGATGTACTTTTTACTCCATACATTTTCCCTGATACCCAAAAGTACTCTTTACATTTTGAATGCTTAGCAGAACAGAAAATGGTCCAGTTCACACACATCATCCCTACTGCCTCTGATCTGGCGGACTCACTAAACACAAATGCTTCATTTGTAAATGATGTCTGAGTGTTGGAGTGTGCCCCTGGCTATCCGTACATTTTTTAAAATAAGAAAATTGTGCCCACTGGTTTGCTTAATATAAGGAATTTTAAAGGATTCATACTTTTACTTTTGATACTTAAGAGGTTTTAAAGTATATTTAAAACCAAATACTTTTCCTCAAGTAGTATTTTACTGGGTGGCTTTCACTTTTCACTCCTTTCCTATTAAGGTATCTATACTTTTACTCAAGTTTGACGATTCGGTACTTTTTCCACGTGCCCTTGGTAGAGCAAGACACTTAACATTTTAGGACAACTTATGTGCATACATTTTTATACTTTTTAAGTACTGATCCCACATGAGAAATGAACCCACAACCCAGGTGTTGCAAGAACCATGTTTTACCAACTGAGCTACACTAATTTGCGCCAGAGACTCTACTACTATGGCTGATCTTGTCAAACAACACATTTCACTGCACCTATCAGGTGTATGTGACAACAGAAAATGTGTTCACAGAGATTAGAAAATTGCTTGCTCGGTGTGTCCAAGTGATGTTCATGTTTGTTTATGTCCCCAGATAAGTACACTCAACTCAACAGTGCCCTCTTCAGCCTTAACGGACATACAGGCTACGTGCTACAGCCAGAGATGATGCGCTCAGACACCTATGATCCACACCTGGAGAAGAGGAAAGTCAAGTTCACCCTTACTGTCAGGGTATGGTTCTGCTCATTGTCCAAATGTATTTATTTACACTGACATTTCCCTGCTAACCTTTCATATGGTAAACGGGTTACTGTTGAGCACTGAGTTTGCTGTGCTTCCCCCTGTAGGTGATTGCTGCCAGACACCTGCCTAAGCCAGGCCGTAGCATTGCTAGCCCTTTTGTGGAGACGGAGCTGTGTGGACACACAGAAGATAACAAGTTTAAGACCGTCGTCTATCGTAAGGAGTGGGAGTGGATAGAATTACATTCTTCCCACAATGCCGTCCAGCTAATTAAAGAATCTCAGCTTGTGTGTGTTGTTTTAAAGATGAAAGGATGTTGGTAATGGGGCTTATATTTGTTCAGGTGACAATGGGCTGAACCCGGTGTGGAAGGCTCCTCCAGAGCCGGTGACGTTCCCAGTCCATGAGCCAGAGCTCACCTTCCTGCGCTTTGTGGTGAATGAGGAGGACATGTTCTCAGACCCTAACTTCCTGGCGCAGGCTACCTTCCCTGTGAAGGGCATCCGCTCAGGTAGGACACACAACCACTAATATGTGGTGCATGAACCCTTAAGCCCCTCATTTACACACTTCTACACTGTTTCATCTTAGGGTACCGTTCTGTTCCTCTGAAAAATGGCTTCAATGAGACCATAGAGCTGGCGTCTTTACTGGTCTACATTGATGTGCAGCAGGTGGAGGTGAGACACGCTGCATGTTGACAGCCTTTGGTGTTAGTGGTGGTGTTTGTGCATCTGGATGGTGAGCCTGTGTCTGTCTGCTAATCAGAAAGCAGAGGAGGAGCTGTACTCGTCGTCCAACCAACTGCGGAGGCGGCAGGCTGAGATAAACAACGAGATCTTCCTGTACGACACCCACACCAGCCTGCAGCGTTCAGCCCCCCCACAGCTCCGTGACGACCTCATGAGAGAGTTCAGCACCAATGAGACACAGTTACAGAAGATCCAAGATACCTGCAAACAGAAGTAAGCCGGAGTTGTTCTCTATTCAAATCAACGTTTATTGGTTGCGTACACAGATTTGCAGATGTTATCACAGGTGCAGCGAAATGCTTATGAAAATAATAATAAAAATTGTGAACAGAAATGTCATGATACATTCATTTATCTTATCTGGTCCTAGGATAAAGGAAAAGAAAATCAACAACAGTAAATTTTATTCCTGAGGGCAGTTCATCCTGAGCCTGCGTGGTTGCATCCCAAACTTCAGTCTTACAAAGCCAACAGAGAGAAAATGTGTGATGTGTTTAACATTTGCATAATTTGGGGTGTTAATGGGTTATTAAGATGAACAGTGAAAGGTGCACTTAGCAGCGTCATACTGATCATTTCTCTGGAGTTTTTGAAGAATAACATTAAGTCATGTTACCAGTGTATTGCTTGTTTCTTTTTTGTTCTCAACAAATGCATTCTTTAACTACTGATATATTGTAGACATACAGGGCTGTTTGCAGGTGAAAGTGTTGCTTAGAGAACATTACGTTGCTTTGATAATCCTTGTGTTTATATTTTCTTTTAATGGTTCCTCTGCGTAATTTCAGTCAATAAAACATGACCTCTTCTGCTGACCATCTTCGCTTCATTTGATCAGATTAAACTACGGCATTTGAAAACAGTGAAATGTACACAGAACCTATAAATAACTATGCAGCACTCCCATTTGAAACATATTCACAGACAGTTTATTTTGATTTAAATGATTTCACATCATAGTATTTTATTTTCCCGTAGAAGGTATTGTTTTTTTTTTTATTACAACAGCCACAGAGCAGTAGTAACCCAGCTGTAGAAGCAGATAACGCAGATGAGAGGAAATGAGGGGAACATAAATCTAGTTTATGTCCATCACTGCGTTAGCAGGGGTGCTACAGCAGCAGGCGCCCCGCTGTCAACCACATTAAGACTCAAGCCGCGGTCACAATTCAAATTATAGAAATCTTTACAAATTCAGAAAAATGAGTACAGGTTGTAATATGACCTCTGAAAAGAGAGGAATGAGGAGAGAAGAGAGAGTTAGAGGAGACACAAACCAAAGCAAAGCACAGTGAGCTCCACAGGAAAGTGATATAACAAATTAATTGGTTTTTGTCACAATTTCCTCTACAGTACTAAAACCCTCCACATTCCAACCTCTACGTCTCCCTCTTTAGCCAGCTGCAGATATACATTTGAATGTTAAAAACTAGAGGAACATCAGGGCTACAAAAGAAATCCTCAGGTCAGGTTCCCACTTACATACTATGTTCATATCATTACACACAGTATGTCACCAGTGTACAACCGGTACAGTAACCAGTACACTCACTGGCATACATACTATGTTCATATCATTACACAGTATTTTGTGCACGAGCTAATGTGTCCAGCAATACAAAGGTCTGTAATCACACACCAAGGTGATTAAATCGCTGGTTTATGACATGTACTGCTTATCATTGCGCTTCGATCAGAACATTGTGGTAACCCATGGACAAAGGGTGTAGGTCGACTTCAGAGCTAGTGATCTGACCCTTTTCATATTCAAATCTTTCAAATAAAGTTACAAAATAAAAAAACATCAGCTGATGCAAAATGTACATGCCCAAAAACAATGCCAGACAAATAAACTGATAACGTGATCAAATCAAATAAACAGTTGACAAACAAATCATTAAAAAGATACTAACCATGAAAACACGACAGATTACAGTGCACTTTGTGTGAAAATAAAAAGTTAATGACCACACGCACATGTCCTTAAGATGAAGGCAATGACAGCCTCCCTAACAGGGAGACTAAGAAGCACAGAGGGGAGGGAGACAGAAAATTATATACACGGGAGACAGAAAATTATATACACGTATGTGTGTGTGTGTGTGTGTGTGTATATATACACACACACACACACACACACATTATACAGGAAGTGACAGCATGAGGTCCTAAGCCAGATGAAATGTAGTGCCAGTAACCGTAATGGCACTCAAAATAAACATAGCATTGAACTCTTATTGGACGGTGTCCAACTCTGTGTTATTTAAGTTCTGCCAAAACTGAACAGAATTCTAGAGAATTCTGAAAAAACAAGAAGTGGATGGGACCAGAGTAGGGCAGTCAAAAGAACGATCTGATTGTGTAAGACCCTGAAAGGGCACAGAGAAGGGACAGATTGATCAAAGCCACCTACAGCAGAAGAGAAGTGACACAGAGGACAACACTGTTCTGCTGTTTGTGTGGGCAAAGTCACATACCTGAATGCTGAAATAACATTCCTTGGTAACAATATGGCAAATCAATTCAAAACAGGTGGTTTAAAAAAGTGGACTTGTCCACAGTATGCCCATGTAAACAGAAAGTGTTCTTAGGGTTTCAAATAAAGATTGAATGCAAAACATTTTAACCGAGATACATGTACTACTTTCCTGGGTGAGGATGCTCCAAACAGTGTCCTCTCTCCATGCTTGATGGGGAGTAGAGAGAAATGTGGTTCTGTGAATGAATGATTAGCACATTAGAATCAACCGTTATGTCACGTTTCAGACAGTACTGATGTTTGATGCAATAGTTTCTTTTTTGAAGTACAGTATGGCAAACAATTGTGAATTAAAATCTTAGTCTAGACACTTTGGGCAGTTAATGTGCCCCTTTTTTTATCAGGGTCATCTACACACCATGCTGTTGCCTCTACAGAGCCTCTTCACTCCTGACAATGACAAAATATTCCTATCCCATTAAGGATGACCATGGCCTGTATATCTACATCCACTAGCAAAAAGTGTCTAATATTAATCTCTATAAAAACATGCCCCATCATGCCAAAAAGGCAACATTGAGAGGTTGATGCAAGGTGCACATGGGGCCTCTGTTGAAGCAACAACATGGATTATGGATAAATTGCCTAGAAAGTGAAAAAAAGGTATATGACAAAATTAGGGGAGGCAGAAAAATGGGATATGAAGAGAGAAATCATAAATACAAGGCAGTCTCAGACCACCTACTGCACAACCATTCTATTAAATATAGGAGTTATGTACAAACATGTTTTCCTTTTAATGGATGTTGCAACCGCAGAGCAGAGCTCCTGAAATGTCTGCTTTTAAAATGTCAACAGGGAATATATATATATAAATACAACATACATACATACACACACACAGTACCAGTCAGAAGTTGACACACCTACTCATTCAAAGGTTTTTCTTTATTTTTACTATTTTCTACATTGTAGAATAATAGTGAAGACATCAAAACTATGAAATAACACATATGGAATCATGTAGTAACCAAAAAAGTGTTAAACAAATCAAAATATTTTTTAGATTCTTGAAAGTATCCACCATTTACCTTGACAGCTTTGCACACGCTTGGCATTCTCTCAACCAACTTCATGAGGTTGTCACCTGGAATGCATTTCAATTAACAGGTGTGCCTTGTTAAAAAGTTCATTTGTGGAATTTCTTTCCTTCTTAATGCGTTTGAGCCAATCAGTTGTGTTGTGACAAGGTAGGGGTGGTATACAGAAGATAGACCAAGTCCATATTATGGCAAGTCAGCAAAGAGAAACAACAGTCCATCATTACTTTAAGACATGAAGGTCAGTCAATACGGAGAATTTCAAGAACTTTGAACGTTTCTTCAAGAGCAGTCGCAAAAACCATCAAGCGCTATGATGAAACTGGCTCTCATGAGGACCGCCACAGGAAAGGAAGACCCAGAGTTACCTCAGCTGCAGAGGACAAATTAATTAGTTACCAACCACAGAAATTGCAGCCCAAATAAATGCATCAGAGTTCAAATAACAGACACATCTCAACATCAACTGTTCAGAGGAGACTGCGTGAATCAGGCCTTCGTGGTCAAATTGCTACAAAGAAACCACTACTAAAGGACACCAATAAGAAGACACTTGCTTGGGCCAAGAAACACGAGCAACGGACATTAGACCGGTGGAAATCTGTCCCTTGGTCTGATGAGTCCAATTTTGAGATTTGTGGTTGCAACCGCCTTGTCTTTGTGAGACGCAGAGTAGGTGAACAGATGATCTCCGCACGTGTGGTTCCCACCATGATGCATGGTGGAGGAGGTGCGGTGGTGCTTTGCTGGTGACACTGTCAGTGATTTATTTAGAATTCAAGGCACACTTAACCAGCATGGCTACCACAGCATTCTTCAGAGATACCCCACCCCATCTGGTTTGCAGTTAGTGGGACTATAATTTGTTTTACAACAGGAGAACGACGCAACTCACCTCCAGGCTGTGTAAGGGCTATTTGACCAAGAAGGAGAGGGATGGCAGTGCTGCATCAGATGACCTGGCCTCCACAATCACCCGGCCAGAACCCAATTGATATGGTTTAGGATGAGTTGGACTGCAGAGTGAACGAAAAGCAGCCAACAAATGCTCAGTATATGTGGGAATTCCTTCAAGAATGTTGGAAAATAATTCCAGGTGAAGCTGGTTGAGAGAGTGCCAAGATTGCCTTGATGACAGCTTTGCACAAAGGGTGGCTACTTTGAAGAAATCAAAAAAAAAAAAAATGTTTTGGTTACTACATGATTCCATGTGTGTTATTTCATAATTTTTACGTCTTCACTATTACTCTACAATGTAGACAATAGTAAAAATAAAGAAAAAGTCTTGAAAGAGTAGGTGAGTCCAAACTTTTGCCTGGTACTGTGTGTGTGTGTGTGTGTGTGTGTGTGTGTGTGTGTGTGTGTGTGTGTGTGTGATATAGATATATATATATATAAACAATATGTGAAAGCAGAGATATCTGGAAAAATACGTTCATTCAAGTTGATAAAAATTGATTGAGAGTGAACGTGTTATACAAGGCATTAGGCACAGTCTTGCAACTTTTATTTTTTTGAGGTAGCACCTCATTCCTAATGAAGGACTGGAAAGGCCCGACTCTTAACCTGAAAGAACCCAAACAAAACAACAAGACCAAAATGACAGTTGAATAGTCTTTTAAAGCTACATTTGGATTGACTAGAGGCAATATCAAAGAAATGTACTGGAATGTGACCTGGTTATCCAGCCTTCATCAGACAAGGGTAGAATAGCTCCCAGTAAATGGAGGGAAGAGAGGTAATTTAAACTCAAAGGTCCTTAGAGAGAGCAGGAGAGGGAGAGGGGGGAAAGGGGCAAGATCCACCATTTGTTAACTTTGTTCTGTGTACATATGACACAACACAGAGGAAATCTATGACGAGTCTATTGAGGGCAAATAGGATGTGGACAGGGACTGAGTGAGCAACAACACATGAGAGAGAATGAGAGCAAGAGAGGGTCCCTTATGTCACAAGAAAGTGGGTCCTTGCATTTTGATGATGTCACTAAAAAGGAGGTCCTTGTATGTTGATTTCACAAGAAAGAACAGGTCCTTGTATTTTGATGATGTCACTAGAAAGATAGTAATTTTCCATGGACATGTTACTAGAGAGGTCGTGGCGTTTTGATGTCATCTCCAGATAAAAGCGTCCTCATCTAGAGATGGGAAAGGATCCTCTTATTGTTGATGTAAGAGAGGCTCTGTGTTCCGATGATGTTTGGATGATGTGGGAGTTGGTGTTCTAGTGATGTCATACAGGATGTGTTCACCAGGCCTCGGTGTAGCGGACGTCCACCTCCTTCAGATTGGGGAGTTTTGCCTGACAGGGACAGAAAGAAGATAAGAGACCAAAACAAATGTGATATTTGTTGATATACTAATATGTTCTTGTCAGAGAGGGAATGAAGGTTCATCTGACCTTTAAGTCATCATATGTGTCTGCTGTGAGCTTGGTGCTGTTCATGTTCAAACTGCACAGGCTCTTCATGGCTGGAAGAAATAAGTCACCGTTCAGACACTGAGTCTACAAAATATTAGGAACAGCTTATGATTCCCACAGTTGTGTTAAGTTGGGTATATGTCCTTTGGGTGGTGGACCATTCTTGATACACATGGGAAACTGTTAAGCGTGAAAAACCCAGCAGTATAACAGTTCTAGACAAAAAAAAACGGTGTGCCTGGCACCTACTACCATACCTCGTTCAAAGGCACCTTTTGTTTTTTGACCATTCACCCTCTGAATGGCACACATACGCAATCCATGTCTCAATTGTCTCAAGAATTTAGCAGTAGACCTCAATAAGGGATCATAGCTTTCACCTGGTCAGTTTATGTCATGGAAAGAGTTAGTGTTCCTAATGTTTTGTGCACTCAGTGTATATAGAGTTAGGATATTGTGTGGGAAGCCTGATCTATACTGAATGCACGAGGTTGTGTGGCAGGCCAGAAGTATATGGTATGCGAGAAGTCTATAGTTAAATGATTGAGACAAGTTCTTACAGCTGAGGGACAGCAGGCCGGCGTCGGTCACGGGTGTTTCACACAGATTCAACACCTGCAGACACGCCAAGTGTTCAGACAGCAACCGCAATCCTGTATCTCCAAACTGAAGGAAAGACAACAGGAATAATGTCTTTCAAAGTCATGCACAGTATTACTTATCCAATTCAAATAACAAGTGTGTGTGTGTGTGTGTGTGTGTGTGTGTGTGTGTGTGTGTGTGTGTGTGTGTGTGTGTGTGTATATATATATATACTAGTGTGCGTGTGTAGGGTGGCAGGTAGCCTAGCGGTTAGAGCGTTGGGCCAGTAACCGAAAGGTCGCTGGTTCGAATCCCTGAGCAGACAAGGTGAACAATCTGCCGATGTGTCCTTGAGCAAGGCACACAATCCTAATTGCTCCTGAAAGTCGCTCTGGATAAGAGCGTCTACTAAATGGCTAAAATGTTAAATATAAACTGAACAAAAATATAAACGCAACATGTAAAGTGTTGGTTCCATGTTCCATGAGCTGAAATAAGATATGCACAAAAATATTATTTAAAAAAACACAAATGTGTTTACATCCCTGTTAGTGAGCATTTCTCATTTGCCAAGATAATCCATCCACCTGACAGGTGTGGCTTATCAAGAAGCTGATTTAACAGGATGATCATTACAAAGGTGCACCTTGTACTGGTGACAATAAAAGGCCACTCCACTATACTTACACATACAATGCCACAATGCCACAGACGTCTCAAGTTGAGGGAGCGTCCAATTGGCATGCTGACTGCAGGAATGTCCACCAGAGCTTTTGCCAGATAATTGAATGTTTATTTCTGTACCATAAGCCCCCTCCAACGTTGTTTTAGAGAATTTAGCAGCACGTCCAACTGGCCTCATAACTGCAGACCGTGTGTGTGACCACGCCAGCCCAGGACATCCACATCCGGCTTCTTTACCTGAGGGATCGTCTGAGACCAGCCACCCAGACAGCTGATGAAACTGTGGATTTGCACAACCAAAGAATTTCTGCACAAACTGTCAGAAACCATCCCAGGGAAGCTCATCTGAGTGTTTGCCGTCCTCACTGACTGCAGTTCGACATCGTAACCGACTTCAGTGAGCAAATACTCACATTCGATGGTCACTGGCACGCTGGACAAGTGTGCTCTTAACGGATGAATCCCGGTTTTAACTGTACCGGGCATGTATGGCGTCATGTGGGTTAGCAGTTTGCTGATGTCAACATAGTGCCCCATGGTGGCGGTGGGGTTATGGTATGGGCAGGCACAAGCTACAGACAACAAACACAATTGCATTTTATTGATGGCAATTTGAATGCATAGATACCATGACAGGACCTGATTGTCGTGACATTCATCCGCCTACCATCACCTTATGTTTCAGCATGATAATGCACGGCCCCATGTCACAAGGATCTGTACACAATTCCTGGAAGCTGAAAATGACCCAGTTCTTCCATGGCCTGCATATCACCAGACATATCACCCATTGAGCATGTTAGGGATGGTCTGGATCGAAGTGTGCGACAGCGTGTTCCAGTTCCCACCAATATACAGCAACTTTGCACAGCTATTGAAGAGGAGTGGGACAATATTCTACTGGGGAGATGGAGATGTGTCGCACTGTATAAGGCAAATGGTGGTCACACCAGATACTGACTGGTTTTCTGATCCACACCCCTACTATTTTTTTTAAAGGTATCTGTGACCAACAGATGCATTATCTGTATTCCCAGTCATGTGACATCCATAGATTAGGGTCTAATGAATTTATTTCAATTGATTGATTTCCTTGTATGAACTGCAACACAGTAAAATCTTTGAAATTGTTGTTGCAGTTTATATTTTTGTTCAATGTACGTGTGTGTGAATACTTGCGATTGTGAGTGTGTGTTCTGACCTGGGTGGACCACAGGTTGAGCTGTTTGAGAGAGGGCAGCTTGATGAGCTGTTCAGCACAGGCACTGGTGACATTGGTAAAGGCAAGACTCAGGTTCTCCAGGTTCCCAAAGGAGCCAGAGCTCAGTAGCCTTGCAAGGTCTGCATCCTACAGAGAGACAGAAAGACATGGTCGGACACAGAGGCAGCGAGAGACATAATAAAGCTGTTTGAGTTTAATTGAGACGGAGGGTCTGGGAGAGACATGTAGAAAAAAGGAAACCAAATCCTACCACATTTGAACATTTAGTTAATCATATGTTCATATGAAAGAAAAACAAAGAACCTTTAAGGGAATGGGAGTAGCATAATAAAAGCCAATCTCACCGTAGACTTGGAGGGCAGAGTAAGTCGGGTTGGGCCTCCTTTTCTTTGCTGAGGGAGAAAGGGAAACAGAAACGTTGACTGATTACAGCAGGCATTGCAGTTCCTCATTCAGACAGCAGGTGGTGTCTGTGAACAATGTGCCACCGATGAAATATATGAGGGCTTTTAAATGAGATAAAGGGTTAATATTTCCATGAAGTAACAACAGAGAAAGATTAGGTAACACAGAAGAATGAATAGATATCTCTAGCTGTGTCGACGGTGTAGAGTAGTAACAGTTTTAACCGAGCAGATACCACAGCTGTCCTCTGATGAACCAGATATCTAGTTTATTTTGTGGAAACATTGCAGAATAATTGTGAACGCGGTGCGAGGTTTAGCGTGTGGTGTTTGCGCCTTTGTTGGTTTACAGTAGTAACTCACCAGCTCTTTGAGCTCCCTCTGCCTGTCACACAGCTGCTCGTACATGTGAAGGCCCACCGGAGTGCTCTCCAGGGTGGAGATAATCTGCAGCTGGGTGTCCTTGTTCTCCATGATGTTGTACTCCAGCATCAGACACAGGATCTGAAACACACACACTTGGGTCACTTCTGCTTCCTGTACACTTATACCTCTCTGCCACACACTCACACACTAATAAAAACCGGTCAGCTCTGTGCTACGGGTGCACACACACACCTCAACCATGGTTTGGTTCCCACGCAGAGCCAGGAGCATGCAGGGTCCAAGCTTGTTTTCAGCCAGGGACAGGAGGAACTTCTTCGTTTTGTAGCAGGAACCCATAAGGATGTGGACCTGGAGGAGAGAATCAAAGGTCAAGTCCAGCCAATTAGAACAGAAGGTGGCATGAGGGTTAGGATTATTAGGGTAAGAACACCAAACACTCACCATGCTGGCAAAGAGCTCCCCATCATCATCACAGGCCACACCCCCTGGACTGTAGAGCTGGAACCAACCGTCCTTTCCAGAGCGCACACTGAGCAGACAGGAGTGGACCTGCAACAAGCACACAACCATGAGTACCACACACCCCAACCTAGCACAGAACAAGTGTGAAACAGTGAATAATAGAGCCACACTCACTTCCTGTCTGGGGTCTTCTGCAAACCTCTGAATAACATATTTCAGCTCTCTGTTCAAACAAACAGACAGGTCAGGCACAATCCTCAAGCTTTCCTTACAGATTCATCTGGATGTAGGTTCAACTGAATGTAACATTTGTTCAATAAACGTCATGGCTGTAGATACTTACTTTGTGAATTTGGCGTGTGCAAGGGCCCTAAAGAGGAGAGAGGTAAGAATAATCATTAAAACATGTAATACACTAATCATGATGAAATGGAAAATAACAGATTTAAACACTTCTACCATGTTTACACTCAAACATGCAGTAAGGTATTGAACAGATAGCAGCTGGATTGCATAGGAAATACAGACCGTTTTTGTTGTTGGTTTGAACGTATCTTCAAAACACACAAATACAAGTCCATGTGAAGCTCTTAGGGTGTGTGTGGGGGTTCTGTCTGACTCATTCATTCTGGGAGTTGTGTCGGAGTGTTTTGCCCTTTCTAACGACGCCTGAATGCTTAAGATTAGGCTCTGGTGCGCAGGTGAGCAGCAGGTGAGTCTCCCGGCTGTGACAACAACAGTCCTCTTTAGGTGACTGGTAATGAGGGCCAGAGCTGAGGAACCAATTACAGCAGCAAGCCCAGAGCCCATCCCATCCCCCAGCAGGGCCCCTCAGCAGCACACCCACGTCAACACCAATCCCAGGATCCTACACCTCAGAGAGAGGCCCTCACCCACAGTCCCAGCCGTGGGTGAGGGCGAACTTACGGGCGATTCACAATATATACTGTGTATAATTTTTTATCTAAATAAGTTTTGTTGTACAATTCAGGGGCAATCGCCATACCCTATCTCAAGACCAAAAATGGCCATTAAAAAAAAAGTAGGCTATAAAAATTGTTGACAAAAAAAGTTGACTAAAATACTTCCAATCACAAGTAAAATGCAACGACAGTTAAGGGTATTGTGCAGCTGCCTTTAGGACCATGCGGAGTGTCGCTCTGAGAAGCTGCCAGCCTATATGCTTTTCTCTCACTAAGAAAGTAGAAAGCAGAAACTGTGTCAGACAGTTTGCTTTGCCGGTCTGCCGTTAAGGCAGTGCGCCGTTGGCTCTGAATTTAATGTCGGCATTTGAACTAGGCCTTGTAAGTCTCACGGCCAGCTGTTTTATTCACCAGTTACTTTCACATTGATGTCAACATAGGCGGCATATCCAATAGGCTTGGGGAAGTTAAGCTTCACCGAAAGTTTCAAAAATGGCTATATAAAATGACTTGTGCATATACATAAAAATACAAATGAAAAATACTACACCAAAGAAGATCATTAGCATGTTTTAAAAGGAGCCTACCAGATAACTGATTGTTGTATTGCAGTGGTCAGTGGAAAACAGTTAAATAGGCCTAAGCAAATCACAATATTTAAAAATACAATCGTAGGAAAAACAGCTTAGAAAGGAATGGCTATTAATGAAATGAGAAAACAAAGAAAATACTAAATCTGTTTCCAGTTATCAAAATGATCAACTCCCAATTAAGCAAACAGTAGCCTATCTTATTGGAACCAGCGGAGAGCATGGGCCATATCGATATCGCTGACCTTAACAAACACCTTTGGGATGAATGGTGACGCATACTGCGAACCAGACCTAATCGGCCAATATCAGCGCCGACCTCACTAATGCTTGTGTCTGAACCGAAGCAAGTCCCCGCATCAACGTTCCAACATCTCGTGGAAAGCCTTTCCAGAAGAGTGGAGGCTGTTATAGCAGCAAAGGGGGGACCAACTCCGTATTAATGCCAATGATTTTGGTATGAGATATTCAATGAGCTGGTGTCATACTTTTAGCCATGTAGTGTATATAACGTTATATTAGTTGCAAGAATTCTGTATAATAATTTAAATTAAACTGGGTATCAGTTCATAAACCATGTGCAATGGAGTCGGTGCATCGAAAATCTCTTCCCAACTATTTTGGCATCTGTATGGCACAGCTGTCAATTTTTGGGTCCTTAAATTAAACTGGTATACTTTTTTATTCATTACAATTTTCTTCAACCAATGTTGGTCTTTAATGCTGGGCCAACAGACAAGTTCCTTACTTTCTCCTACTTCCACTTGCCTCTTCGATGTTTGCAGTAATGCTGCAATTAGTTGGTTGTAATTTTGGAAAGAGCAGACATGTACATATTATTTTGCTAGCTGCATGTGTGATACAACTCCACCAGTCATAATTATGACATCATTTACAAAGATTATACTTTTCATTTGATCAATTAGTATATTTGAGTTTAACCGTAATATTTGTTCTGTCTTTTCTGGTTAAACTGAAATTGCAACCAACTTTCTTGTTTTAAAAATAGCGATATTGTGGAGATGATTTCCTTTTCAAATAACTGAAAGTGAATGGTTGTAATCTGAATGAAGGGAAAAAGGCCATGGTTGAACACAGGGTCAGCAATTCTTATTAATCTGCTAGAGAACCAGTTTGGATTTAAGTATAGCTTCTGTATGACTGAAGAATTTAGTGAGAGGTCTAATGCTTTAAGGGCAGTATACTTACTCTTTGGGGAAGGGGATGGGCTGCAGCAGACTGGCCAGGGCTGGTCTCCAGTCATCGTAGTCAGACCTGAGTGGTTGGAGAGAGAAAGTGAATGATAGAAAGAGGTACACAACAGAAAGGGGTACACAGAATGAGAGCAAAGGGCTGGTCACCAAGGGAATCACAAGAGGTAACCTGAGTATAGTCCCATGATGCCAAAAAATCCATTAATTCAAATGGTACGAGGATCAGATTCATGTCTGTTAAGTAACAGTGTCATTGTTACAGACACACTATTTAGTTCATTCCCCCTATTCCCACACACATAATATAACATCTTGCTCGACAGCGGTCACATCCTTGTCATCCATCCATTCAGAGAGACACACTAAGCAGCACTCCCTCCTTTTTAATTATTCCCCAGTAGGACAGAGTCAGCAGCTGTGTCCAGCTGCTCAGCACAGCCCACACAGATAGCACCACATATTCATTCTTGTTTACACTTAGGGATTTTTCACAAAATTTTGTTTGCAGGGATTTTTCTGACATTGAAATCCTTGGACGGGCAGGGCCTATGCATTTTCTTTGGGCCACATATGCTCGCTCATAACAGTGAAAAATAGAGAAAAATAGAGAAGAAAAAAAAATATATATTTATATATACAGTGCCCTCCATAATTATTGGGACAGTGAAGCCTTCTCTTTTTTTGGCTCTATACTTAACTTTGAATTTGGAATCAAACAATGACTATAACGGTAAATTGCAGACTGTCAGCTTTAATTTGAGCGTATTTCCATCCATATCGGGTGAATTGTTAAGAAATTACAGCACTTATTGTACACCCATATTAGGGGAGAAAAATTATTGGGACAAATTCACTTGCGTATTAAAGTATTAAAAAGTTATGTATTTGGTCCCATATTCATAGCACTCAATGACTACGTCAAGTTTGTTACTCTACAAATTGGTTGGATGCATTTGCTGTGTGTTTTGTTTGTGTCTGATATGTGTTTCTGTAATAAACTGTATACATGTATATTAATTAAATACATTAATCGGGATCGAAAAATGCTTTCAGTGTCAATTTAAAAGACTAAAAGAGATAAAGTATGTAGGGAAGATAATGGGCCTACAATACCAGTCAAAAGTTTGGACACAGCCACTCATTCCATGTTTTTTTGGGCTCCCGAGTGGCGCAGTGGTCTAAGGCACTACATCTCAGTGCTAGAGACGTCACTACAGACACCCTGGTTCGAATCCAGGCTGTATCACAACCGGCCGTGATTGGTAGTCCCATAGGGCGGCACACAATAGCTGTAACACAAAATGTAGAGTAAGTCAAGGGGTATGAATACTTTCTAAAGGGACTCTACATAGAGTTGTAGGAAATCAGCTTTAAAACGGCAAAAATGTCTTGGCTCCTTGGAGAAATGTGTACAATTGCAGGAAAATGGTCTGCAAGTCTTAAGTGCCTTCTGGAAGGTTCTCCCAGAGGAGCTCTGTCAGAGTCACCATCGGGTTCTTGGTCACCTCCCTGACCAAGGCCCTTCTCCCCCAAATGCTCAGTTTGGCCGGGCGGAGAGCTCTAGGAAGAGTCTGGTTCAAAACTTCTTCTATTTAAGAATGATGGAGGCCACTGTGTTCCTGCGGACCTTCAATGCTTTGGTACCCTTCTCCAGATCTGTGCTTCGACAAAATCCTGTCTCGGAGCTCTATGGACAATTCCTTCGACCTCATGGCTTGGTTTCTGCTTCGACATGCACTGTCAACTGTGGGACTTTATATAGACAGGAGTGTGCCTTTCCAAATCATGTCCAATCAATTTAATTTATCACAGGTGGACTCCAATCAAGTTGTAAAAACAGCTCAAGGATGATCAATGGAAACAGGATGCATCAGAGCTACATTTCGAGTCCTATAGCAAAAGGTTTGAATACTTATGTAAATAAGGTATTTCTGTCTTTTATATTTAATACATTTGCAAAAAATTCTAAAGACAAATTGAAAGCAGGTTATTATGGGTTATTGTGTGTAGATTGCTGAGGATTGTATTTTTTTTATCCATTTAGAATAAGGCTGTAACGTAACAAAATGTGTAAAAAGTCAAGGGGTCTGAATATTTCCCGAAGGCACTGTAGGCCTATCAGACTGGCCTACCATAAAAGACAATGGAGAAAATGCATCCCATAACATTTTAACATGGAAATAGCTGTTCTACCATTTAGCCTCCAGTAGCAGCCAATGTGTGGTGTTCAACGTAAGACTACATTCAATGAGACTTCTGAAAAAAACATGTAGGGAACCTGTTAATCCACTTGTCCTTCAGACAAATGAGGTGACTGAAAATGTTGTGTTGTTTGATGCAAGAAACCAGTTTACAAAATGTAATTAATTATTCCCATAAAATTATAACAGACACATTATGCTACTCTCTGCCTACTGGCTACTTAGCTTATTTAAGCCTGTCTCAAAATACAACACTGCCCCTTTCAGACAGAAAAAAATGCTCTTTACCTGACTCGCTTTTCAAAGATATCTAGTAATGTACATGTTTTGTGCTCTTGTAGGAAGCAATCACTTCCCCATTGCTAGAAATTAGCCATAACTGGGCTAATAATTAACTTACTAGGAAAGAATATGAAGAAATGTACACACCTGGCTACATGCAGCTCTTGCTTTGATCTCAAAACAAGTGCATCTACTCGCCACCAGTCATGCTGTAAACACAGTCCAGTTCAAAGTGAATGGCACAGATCCATATATGGCAATGGTCTATCTGCTTATAGGTATACTGCAGCTCTGATTGGTTATGGTGCACCAGTCCGTGTAGAGTATAGGCCTGATTAGTGCCTGTCAATGCAATAGAATCCTACTCCAATGCACTCTGCCGACAAGAAAATATTTTGCTTAGTTTGTTTTGTTTCGATATGTTACATTGAAAGTGTCTAATATTGAGTTGATTCGATCACAAGTCACACAAAGGGAAACGTTGATAGTGTTAACTAAAGGGGAAAACTAGAAAGATGAGAAGTTCAATCTCGCACTTCTCTGCGTGGTCTGATACTTCTGCGTGGCAGTCCTGGGGGAGCTGCATGCCCAACGCACAGCTTAGAGGGAACATTGGCCCCAACCTTCATATTACTTCCGCATGTGTGAGGAAACTGTGACATGCAGCCAACAAAGAAGACATGACTCTGCGTCAGATGCGCTCATAAATGCACACCGCTACACACAAAACATTTCAGAGATATCAAGTTACAATATTGCATGCATTTAATCAAATGCTTGCAGTCAAACAACCGATAATACTGCGCACCTCTGATTATTTTCCTGTGTTTCGACCAGACTGCGTTTTCACCTGCAGCGAACTGCACCACAGTATGAATGGAATGAGACCGAGACCACCCTATTTGAACAAACCACAGTGTGTTGTCACCCGAGTGTAGATTGTGTTCTGTCCAAACAAACCGAATGTAGTGGGTAAAAGTACCAGAGTAAGAAAAAAACCCTGCTTAAAACAAACTTGGTGTGAAAGCCCCCTTAGACACACACAGACATAGTAAGGCAGGCAGTAAGGGAGAGGCATTACAGGGCCGAGACGATACTCGTTAATATCAGGCAAGGAAACAAAACATGAAGCAGATTTAACTTCTTTAGAAAAACAGCCCTGATGTTGGAAAGAGTCACATATATTTATTTTCAAAGCTATAGCACAATATTTTACATACAGCAGGTTTTTAAAGGACCAAATAGTTTGTTCTGCTTTGTGTTTTCATTTTTTCCAAGGAAAAAAGTATTGCGATACTGGTATCGTCACAGCCCTAAGTAACAGTAGTGGTAACTCACAGCATTTTGAGGATGAGTGCGAAGCAGCCCAACACGCGGTCGGCCTGGGCAGGCAGCTGGATTGACAGGGCGTTGAGTGCGGGGCTGACCAGCAAACAGTCGATCAGGTTGGGCTCACTGTCGCTTCCCGCTGGGCCCTTCCGCCTGGCGTTGGCAGTGTTGTTGTTGCGTTCCAACTCCACCAGGATCTCACTGGAGTTGACGATGGAGGGCGGGGGAGAGAGGGGCAGTGTGGGAGAAGGGGAGAGGGGAGCTGAGGGGGGAGGGGAGAGGGGCAGCAGGGACGTTGGTGGAGGTGTGGGGGGCTCTGGGCGCAGCAGGCGGAGGGGCAGGGGGGGTTTACGCTCATTCTGTTGCTGGCAGCCGTTCCTGATCTCCTTCAGACTTGGGGAGTTGTCCCGGCTAGACAGCAAGAGAGTGGGCAAGAGGAGAGAGAGATATTGATGGAGAGGGGAAAATATTGTGTAAGAGAGGAATGGAGAAAGTCACAGTATCACACATTAAATAATAATTTCAAGACTACAACATTGAGGCCCATAGTAAGAATGTATGTCATTCTGTTGGGGTTGTATGTCTCTGTTACAACCCCTGTGTACTTAGAGGGAGAGTGAGGAGAGCCATGTAACCGAGCGATGATTCTCTGGGGTGACAATGTCACGGAAATGTAGCAAATGTCCTCTCACGGGGGCTGAGGACCCAGTGGCTCAGGGTGATGATGTTATGATAACCAATTAGATGACTCATTACTCAAGTCAACATCTCATTTAAAATGTTTAAAGGAGAGGAGAATAGCCTATGCTAACCTGTGAGGTTTATTTGGCCATTGAGTCTAGTCTGTGTGGTGGTTCTACAGAACACTACAGTAACAGTACATCACTCACCTGTTGATTAACTCCTCGTAGCAGGAGTAGATGGCAGCCAGGCACACTGCCACCAGGTTGGGCAGGACGCGGGGGTGAGGGCATTGCCCGGAGGGACCATGCATGCTGAAACACAGCCACACACACAATTAGCATTCAATACCCTAAACACCCTCCATCGAACGTGGAGAAAACACAAAATAAACAAGGGGGTGCTGTTGATATATCTAGGTCCTGAGTTTTGGGTTGGTGGAGAAAACACAAAATAAACAAGGGGGTGCTGTTGATATATCTAGGTCCTGAGTTTTGGGTTGGTGGAGAAAATTCCAGTCCTAAAAACATGTTGTCACTGACTCACCTGTGAATGAATTTCTTCACGACCTCCATCCCAGCGTTGAGCTCATTTAAAGCTAAGATGTACTCTTGAGTGAAGAGACGCAGTCTGGGGCATTTCCCAAAGTCCTGACAGAGAGAGGAGGCAGAGAGATAAACATGGGGATAGAGAGGACAAGAGGCAGTATAGTGAGCTTTTCTCACTCCAATATATGACCACAGAAGAAAACAGACATAAACAAACTGAGCGTGACCCTTGACAGGAAATAAGATGGAAAACTCAGCTCACCATGTTGTGTTTGAGGATTCTCTGGACCACAGGGGTGAACACTTCAATCACAACCATCGACCGCGGACGCTCCCGACAGTGCTGCACAAACACACAAACACCATTTAACAGTAGCTAGATGTCCATCCAATTTGCGACAGATTTTCATGTCAATATTCTAAAATCCGCATAAACAAAATATGCACATTTTCCCACCATAAGTTTGAATCTATAACCTAATAAACTGCATGGTTTCCCAAGTCGTACTGGGAGGACCACACACTCCATGTCATCGCGTGACTCCAATTTTACTTCGATATGATGGTTATTATATCAATATTTGCACATAAAGGCGTTTCGACCGCCATTTCTCACGTAATTGATTTTACTGGCATAAAAAGATCACACCATATCAAACTAACGGCATTTATAAAATTGTACCGAAACGCCGTTTCCATCTCAGCCATCTAAATGTTCTATTAACTAGGCCCGGAAAAACTAACTGTGCTGTTAATGATAGCCATGGTTGTAAAGAGTTGAAATCCTCTGCTCCAACAATGGCCCTAGGGTGAGGGACATCAGTGTGTTTGATTCCTCAAGTCCTACCGGGCCTAGATCTCGGATCCTCTGTCTCGCAAAAACACACAAGACCGCCCTCTTGACAATGCCTAAAGGCCTCTACACACTTCATGCAAACTACGCTCCGTCGCTCTGTTTGCATAGGGTGTAGGGCCCTTCAGCCAGCTACGCCCCCGAAAAGCTAGCAATTGTTTGGGGCGGGTGGAGGCATTTCAAGCTGAATAGTGAGATTACTACTAGCAATAACTAAGTACCTAGACAGTTATGATTTTGACAACAGGTTGAGGTGAAATGTTTGGGCCCCATCTTTACCTTGCAGAAGAACTCACACAGGTCTGGTGGAGGGTGGTTCTTTTCCAGGAGAGGAGCGATGGCCTAGGGACACACAGAGATACCAGAGACAGGACTGATCAATACAACTTCACAATTTCCCCAGCCATGCTATCTTGTATTTACAATGGCCCTTTGCCAGCAACCTGTCATGGGCCAATAAACTCTGCTATCCTAGTATAATTCCCAAGAGTTACTGCAGAAGTCAACTTAAAAGTACACAGCTGTCCCTATTATCCTCTAGGGCTGTATTATCTTAGCTCTCAATTCGCCTCAAGACAGGTAAATAAGGTGAGCAGCTGTTCGTATGCAACAAGTGTAGATTTAACTGTACCTCGTGTGCTGCAACAGTTTAATAATGCAATCATCCTATGATTCAAGTGGCCAGGGTCCATAGGGGTATGGACACAAACACATCCAGATGAATACACCATTACACTGTAACAATAGTAAGTGGGCATAATCTGACTAGCATCCACACGAACACCAGTGGGTGCCGCTGCTACGGAATAGCTGTCCATCATCAAAGCTGCTATCCAGGGGCATATTGCTAACCTGCTCGACACGCCTTCTGAGCTGCAATAATAGGCAAAAAAATGTGCAGTCTCAGCAGTTTGACCAGGTTTTACCTGTCGAACAGGTCACTTTCACTAAACTTCACCATTGCTAAACTACAAAATTGTTTCTGTCCAGTCACTGGCGTAATAATATGAACAAAGAAAGCATGGCAATTTACAATTACAGGAAGCTGGCGTTCTAGAAGCTAGTGCTTCCATTCCCCTTTAAACTCACCACAATGATGTTCTCATGGTCCTGAGAGCTGAGGTTGGTGTTCTGGGGAGGCAGAGGGCACAACAGAAGTGGGACAGGTATGATCAGAGAGCGAGAGCAGACAAACAAATTGAATAGAGCCACTCCCAAACTGACGAACAGTTCTGACTCTGCCAAACAGCAGGCATCTGTGTGTTTTGAGCTGAGCTCCCAGCAGCAGGTGTGTGTATTGTAGTGTGTGTATTGTAGTGTGGGGGGGGGGGGTATTGTAGTTGTGGTGTGTGTATTGTAGTGTGGGGGGGGGGGGGGGGGGTGTTGTAGTGTGTGTATTGTAGTGTGGGGGGGGGGGGTATTGTAGTTGTGGTGTGTGTATTGTAGTGTGGGGGGGGGGGTGTATTGTAGTGTGTGTGTGTGTGTGTGTGTGTGTGTGTGTGTGTGTGTGAGATGACTGCGGGCGTGCGTGTGTGCGAGGCCAGCAGATGGGCATACCTCGGCCAGCAGGGTGGAGATGATTTGCAGCGGGGCCTGGTGAATGGACTCGTCCTGCAGGGGAGAGGTCAAGGCCATGTCCACCAGTGATCTGATCTCCTTCAGAACCACCTCCCAGCGACTCGGGTTGTTCAGAACCTTACGGTACTTATAGATTTTTTTCTGGTTAGAAAATAGGAGGCACACACATAACCACATACAGATTAACTACAATAGGCTTCAAGCCTTTGGGACACAATATGTTGCTTTATAGGCTTTATAGGCAAACCAATGCAAAGATACATGAGGGAAATGCATGCATTACAGGACGAATGCATCTGAGGCCCATGGGCATCGACCTCCGAGGGTGCCCCAAATAAGAAAAAAATTATTTGATTTAATAATATTTAAATAAAAGTAACTTTCAAAACATTTGTGCAGTTTTATAATGCTATTCTACACATTTTGTCATAAGGCCAAGAGAAAATGTTTCAGTTTTAAGGCAAGTTTCCTGCTATTCTACACATTTTGCCTTGAAGTTACAAGAACATTTTGGAATTGTAAAGCACATTTCCTTTAATTCTACACATTTTCCTATCACATGCTATTTGGGGAGCCCCCGACCTCCAGTGGGACCCCTTCCCACGTGCCCTGTCCATGCAGCTCTCCGTGTAGCCTACAAACAAAATCTCTGTGCAAAGTACTGTGAGTCTTGTTGAACCCCCATGAACACAAACCAATGAATACTTCATCATAGTAATCCTACCTTCCACTGCAGGGAATGAAACCACTGGTCCCGCAGATAGCTGTTGGCTGCCTGTTAGGGCACACAGACCATCAGGTAACAGATCGAAAGCACACATGCACGTCATGTTACATGAAGAGGGAGGGAGGGTACAGGGCATACCTGCAGGAGGACGGTGCCCCCGGGGAAGCTGAGCTGCACACAATATTTGGGGGCATTATCCCAGGAGAGCAGCTGCAGGTCCTCTATGGTACTGTAGGACAGGGCAGCCTCCATGTACCCCGTGGGCTAGAGACCATGAGAGAAATAATGTCAACCACTCATTCGTACATGCTACACACGCAGGCTGCACATTTGTATAGACAAATACAAGGCCAACAGACAGGCTATCACAGTGTTCCAAACAATTTCTCATTGGGAAGTCATAATGATCACTGTACTGATGACCAATGTTTCCTCAAAGCTGCGCACAGAAGAAATATCAGAGCGGGCAGAGAAGCATGAGATTGAACGTCACTCAACTTTCTTGAGTTTTCCACTCTTAACACTATCAACCTTTCTCTTTACTGTGGGAATTGTGATCGAATCAACACAATATTAGCCACTTTCAATGCAACATACCAAAACAAAACAAACTACTATGCAAGACTTAATATGTAAAACTAATTATGTAAGATATTTTGTTGTGGGCAGAACGCACCGGAGTAGGATTCTATCTTTGAAAAGCGAGTCAGGTAAAGAGCTTTTTTTCCTGTAAGGGGCAGTTGGGTTTTGAGACAGGCTTGAATAAGCTACGTAGCCAATAGCCATAATGGTAATGTAATAATGATGCATTTTAAACTGTTTTTTTTGCATCAAACACCACAACAACATTTTTAGTCACCTTGTCTGAAGGACAAGTGGATAAACAGGTTAATGTCCAGCCCTGCATGTTTTTTTTCTCCAAAAAGTCTAATGGAATGTAGTCCTACATCGAACACAACACATTGGCTGCTACTGTAGGCTGAACGATAGAACAGCTATTTCCATGTTAAAATGTTATTGGATGCATTTTCTTCATTGTTTTTGATGGTAGGCTACTCTGTTAGGACTACATTATGATCAAATAGCCCCAGAAGCCTACTTGACTACTGTTAAAACTAACTTAAAGCAGGTACAGCCTCAGTGTTCACAGTAAACGTGCATCGGAAGTTGCACAGAATTTTCACAACATTCATGTTTGCGCTCAGCAGACCTGAAATTTGCCCAGTGATGGAAATAATTAGAAGAGGCATTGCTGACGACTTGTACAAGGCAGTATTCAACACCCATCATAGCTGTCCATAGAGCACAGGGATGGGCAACTTTGATGGGGGTGGGGGCATATTTTTATGTTCAAAACATTTTTTTAAATAAGTGTTTTAACAATTAACGTCAATTATCTAAAAACACGTAAACTCTGATTTATTTCATATTTTCACATATGTTGTAGCTTAAATCCTAATTTCCATCATCTGAGGTTGATGTGTTGTGCCCACCATCGGTTGAGACACAACATGCTCTTGAATACAGGGTGGGTGTCATTTCAGTCAAACAAAGAAAATGTACAGAATGGACCTATCACTAAAAACCACTGCAATTTAGTTGGTACAGGTACACTATTGAAATTTATTTGAAATTTTAACTTCTAATTACTACTACAAATATGGCCCAAGGTCCACCCACTGCTGAATGTCAACTTAAAAGTGGTCATGACTATTATATTATCTATATTTCTATGATTTCAATGGGTTTCCTATGGAAGATTGAAAGCATAATTTAAAAGAGATATTCCCATTCAAGTCAACATTCTCTGATGTACATTTATTAGACAAAAAATTACACCCACCCTATATTCAAAAGCACGTTGTGTCTCTAAAGTAGGGTCTAAGCTAGAACATATACACAAATCTTTCTATCTATATATAGTACCAGTCAAAGGTTTGGACAAGCCTACACTTAAGGGTTTTTCTTAATTTTTTTACTATTTTCTACATTGTAGAATAATAGTGAAGACATCAAAACTATGAAATAACACATATGAAATCATGTCGTGACCAAAACAGTGTTATCAAATCAAAATATATTTTATATTTGAGATTCTTCAAATAGCCACCCTTTGCCTTGATGACAGCTTTGCACACTCTCTCAACCTGCTTAATGAGGGGGTCACCTGGAATGCATTTCAATTAACAGGTATGCCTTGTTAATTTGTGGAATTAGAACAGCTCAAATAAGCAAAAAGAAACAACAGTCCATCATTACTTTCAGACATGAAGGTCAGTCAATACGGAGAATTTCAAGAACTTTGAAAGTTTCTTCAGGTGCAGCCGCAAAAACCATCAAGCACTATGATGAAACTGGCTCTCATGAGGACCGCCACAGGAAAGGAAGACCCAGAGTTACCGCTGCTGCAGAGGACAAATTCATTAGAGTTACCATCTATAGAAATTGCAGCCCAAATAAATGCTTCAAAGCTCAAGTAACAGACACATCTGAACATAAACTGTTCAGAGGAGACTGTGTGAATCAGGCCTTCATGGTCAAATTGCTGCAAAGAAACCACTACTAAAGGACACCAATAAGAACAGATTCTTCCTTGGGCCAAGAGACACGATCAATGGAGATTAGACTTGTGGAAATTTGTCCTTTGGTCTGGAGTCAAAATGTGACATTTTTGGCTCCAACCTCCGTGTCTTTGTGAGATGCGGTGTGGGTGAACGGATGATCTCCACATGTGTATTTCCCACCGTAAAGTATGGAGGAGGAGGTGTTATGGCGTGGGGATGCTTTGCTGGTGACACGGTCTGTGATTTATTTAGAATTCAAGGCAAACTTAACCAGCATGGCTACCACAGCAATACTCCATCCCATCAGGGTTGGGCTTAGTGAGACTATCATTTGTTTCTCAACAGGACAATGAACCAACACACATCTAGGCTGTGTAAGGGCTATTTTACCAAGAAGGAGAGTAATGGAGTGCTGCGTCAGATGACCTGGCCCCCACAATCCCGACCTCAAGCAAATTGAAATGGTTTGGAATGAGTCGGACCACAGAGTGAAGGAAAAGCAGCAAACAAGTGCTCAGCATATGTGGGAACTCCTTCAAGACTGTTGGAACACTGCTGAGGGGACTTGCTTCCATTCAGCCACAAAGGCATTAGTGAGGTCAGGCACTGATGTTGGGCGATTAGGCCTGGCTCGCAGTCAGCGTCACAATTCATCCCAAAAGTGTATGTTGGGGTTGAGGTCAGGGCTCTGTGCAGGCCAGTCAAGTTATTCCAGACCGATCTCAACAAACCATTTCTGTATGGACCTTGCTTTGTGCACGGGTGCATTGTCATGCTGATAAAGGAAAGGGTCTTCCCCAAACTGTTGACAAAGTTGGAAGCACAGAATAGTCTAGAATGTCATTGTATGCTTCAGCTTTAAGATTTCCCTTCACTGCAACTAAAGATCATGAACCATGAAAAAACCGCCCCAGGCCATTATTCCACCTCCACCAGACTTTACAGTGGGCACTATGCATTGGAGCAGGTAGCGTTCTCCTGGCATCCGCCAAACCCAGATTTGTCCATCAGACTGCCAGATGGTGAAGCGTGATTCATTACGACTGGACTGCCGACGTGATCGCACGATTTGGTCTCAACCGGCTATTCTGTTACGATGTCACCGAAGAACCATCTGCTAGCCCCAGCCCGCTAGCTTTCTGAACGCTGTGTCCCCTGCTCACCTAACGTAATAGTGACTACCGAACGGCACCGACTCACCTATTGCTGCTCTTTTGACCCAATGATCACTCGGCTACACAGCTGATGCCCCCTGGACGGTTTCAATAACACGGTACCTCATTTTGTTTACATGTCTGCCCCAGCCTCAAACTCAAGTCCTGTATGTACATAACTGACCAGCTTTGCCCATTCATCACCATTTACCCATTGTTGTCTTAGCTCTCCTGATCAACACCTGTGATTGCTTATTGCCTCTCTCTAATGTCAATATGCCTTGTCTACTGCTGTCTTGGCTAGTTATTATTGTTTAATTTCACCGTAGAGCCCTCAGTCCTGCTCAACATGCATTAAATATCTCTTTTGTCCCATCCCACACACATGCGGAGACCTCACCTGGCTTAACTGGTGCCTCAAGAGACTAAACCTCTCTTATCTTCACTCAACGCATAGGTTTACCTCCACTGTACACACATACATTGTGCCCTGAATCTATTCTACCACGCCCAGAAATCTGCTCCTTTTACTCTCTGTTCCCAACGCAGTTGACAACCAGTTCTTATAGCCTTTAGCTGGACTCTTATCCTACTCCTCTGTTCATCTGGTGATGTAGAGGTTAACCCAGGCCCTGTAGCCCCCAGATCCACTCCTATTCCCTAGGCGCTATCATTTGTTGACTTCTGTAACTGTAAAAGCACTGGTTTCATGCATGTTAACAGAAGCCTCCTCCCTACGTTTGTTTTATTCACTGCTTTAGAACACTCCGCCAACCCTGATGTCCTAGCCGTGTCTGAATCCTGGCTTAGGAAGGCCACAAAAAAATCTGAAATTTCCATCCCCAACTACAACATTTTCTGTCAAGATAGAACTGCCAAAGAGGGTGGAGTTGCAATCTACTGCATGCTACCCAGGTCTGTGCCCAAACAGTGAGCTTCTACTTTTAAAAATCCACCTTTCCAGAAATAAGTCCCTCATTGTTGGCACTTGTTATAGACCCCCCTCAGCCCCCAGCTGTGCCCTGGACACCATATGTTAATTAATTGCCCCCCATTTATCTTCAGAGTTCGTACTGTTTGGCGATCTAAACTGGGATATGCTTAACACCCCGGTTGTCATACAATCAAAGTTAGATGCCCTCAATCTCTCACACAAATGATCAAGGAACCTGCCAGGTACAATCCTAAATCCGTAAACACGGGTACCCTCATAGATATCATCGTGACCATCCTGCCCTCTAAATACACCTCTGCAGTCTTCAACCAGGATCTCAGCGATCACTGCCTTATTGCCTGCATCTGTAATGGGTCTGCGGTCAGACGACCACCCCTCATCACTGTCAAACGCTCCCTAAAACACTTCAGCGAGCAGGCCTTTCTAATCGACCTAGCCCGGGTATCCTGGAAGGATATTGACCTAATTTCGTCAGTAGAGGATGCCTGGTTATTCTTTAAAAAGTGTTTTCCTCACCATCTTAAATAAGCATGCGCCATTCAAAAAAATCTAGAACTAAGAATAGACAAAGCCCTTGGTTCACTCCAGACCTGACTGCCCTTGACCAGCACAAAAACATCCTGTGGTGTACTGCATTAGCACCGAATAGCCCCCGCGATATGCAACTTTTCAGGGAAGTTGAGAACCAATATACACAGTCAGTTAGGAAAGCAAAGGCTAGCTTTTTCACAGAAGTTTGCATCATATAGCACAAACTCCAAAAAGTTCTGGGACACTAAAATCCATGGAGAATAAGAGCACCTCCTCCCAGCTGCCCACTGCACTGAGGCTAGGAAACACCAATAAATCTATGATAATCGAGAATTTCAATAAGCATTTCTCTACGGCTGGCCATGCCTTCCACCTGGCTACCCCTACACCGGTCAACAGCTCTGCACCGCTGCACAGCTGATGTTCTGAAAGAGCTGCAAAATCTGGACCCCAACAAATCAGCTGGGCTAGACAATCTGGACCTTTCTTTCTAAAATTATCCGCTGCAATTGTTGCAACCCTTATTACTAACCTGTTCAACCTCTCTTTCGTATCGTCTGAAATCCCTAAAGATTTGAAAGCTTCAGTGGTCATCCCCCTCTAGAAAGGCAGGGTAGGATAGATATGTCTATTTTATGAATTTATTTGCAAATTATTGTGGAAAATAAGTATTTGGTCAATAACAAAAGTTTCTCAATACTTTGTTATATACCCTTTGTTGGCCATGACAGAGGGTCAAATGTTTTCTGTAAGTCTTCACAAGGTTTTCCACACACGGTTGCTGGTATTTTGGCCCATTCCTCCATGCAGATCTCCTCTAGAGCAATGATGTTTTGGGGCTGTTGCTGGGCAACATGGACTTTCAACTCCCTCCAAAGAGTTTCTATGGGGGTGAGATCTGGAGACTGGCTAGGCCACTCCAGGACCTTGAAATGCTTCTTACGAAGCCATTCCTTCAATGCCCGGGTGGTGTGTTTGGGATCATTGTCATGCTGAAAGACCCAACCACGTTTCATCTTCAATGCCCTTGCTGATGGAAGGAGGTTTTCACTCAAAATCTCACGATACATGGCCCCATTCATTCATTCCTTTACACGGATCAGTCGTCCTGGTCCCTTTGCAGAAAAACAGCCCCAAAGCATGGTGTTTCCACCCCCATGCTTCACAGTAGGTATGGTGTTCTTTGGATGCAACTCAGCATTCTTTGTCCTCCAAACACGACGAGTTGAATTTTTACCAAAAAGTTATATTTTGGTTTCATCTGACCATATGACATTCTCCCAATCTTCTTCTGGATCATCCAAATGTTCTCTAGCAAACTTCAGATGGGCCTGGACATGTACTGGCTCAAGCAAGGGGACACATCTGGCACTACAGGATTTGAGTCCCTGGCGGCGTAGTGTGTTACTGATGGTAGGCTTTGTTGCTTTGGTCCCAGCTCTCTGCAGGTCATTCACTAGGTCCCCCAGTGTGGTTCTGGGATTTTTGCTCACCGTTCTTGTGATCATTTTGACCCCACGGAGTAAGATCTTGCGTGGAGCCCCAGATCGAGGGAGATTATCAGTGGTCTTGTATGTCTTCCATTTCCTAATAATTGCTCCCACAGTTGATTTCTTCAAACCAAGCTGCTTACATATTGCAGATTCAGTCTTCCCAGCCTGGTGCTGGGAAATTGGTCTACAATTTTGTTTCTGTTGTCCTTTGACAGCTCTTTGGTCTTGGCCATAGTGGAGTTTGGAGTGTGACTGTTTGAGGTTGTGGACAGGTGTCTTTTATATTGATAACAAGTTCAAACAGGTGCCATTAATACAGGTAACGAGTGGAGGACAGAGGAGCCTCTTAAAGAAGAAGTTACAGGTCTGTGAGAGCCAGACATCTTGCTTGTTCGTAGGTGACCAAATACTTATTTTCCACCATATTTTTTAGTGGGAGAACTTGCACAATTGTTGGCAGACTAAAAACTTTTTTTGCCCAACTGTACTACCCACCCCTGCGACCTGTATGCTCTCGTTGGCTGGCCCTCGCGTCATATTCGTCGCCAAACCCACTGGCTCCAGGTCATCTATAAGTCTTTGCTAGGTAAAACCCAGCCTTATCTCAGCTCACTGGTCAACATAGTAACACCCACACGTAGCATGCGCTCCAGCAGGTATACTTCAATGGTCATCCCCAAAGCCAACTCCTCATTTGGCCGCCTTTGCTTCCAGTTCTCTGCTGCCAATGACTGGAACGAATTGCAAAAAAATAAAAAAAAATCACTGAAGCTGGAGACATATCTACTAGCTATCAGAGCAGCTTACCGATCATTGCACCCGTACACACCCCATCTGTTAAGAGCCCATACAACTATCCCATCCCCGTATTGTTACTTATCCTCATGCTCCTTTGCACCCCAGTATCTCTACTTGCACATCATCTTCTGCACATCTATCACTCCCGTGTTAATGCTAAATTGTAATTATTTCACTACTATGGCCGATTTATTGCCTTACCTCCATAATCTTACTACATTTGCACACACTGTATGTACAGTTGAAGTCGGAAGTTTACATACACTTAGATTGCAGTCATAAAAACTTGTTTTTCAACCACTCCACAAATCTCTTGTTAACAAACTATAGTTTTGGCAAGTTGGTTAGGACATCTGCTTTGCGCATGACACAAGTAATATTTCCAACAATTGTTTACAGACAGATTATTTCACTGTATCACAATTCCAGTGGGTCAGAAGTTTGAACAGCTTGGAAAATTCCAGAAAATGATGTCATAGGTTTAGAAGCTTCTGTTAGGCTAATTGACATAATTTGAGTCAATTGGAGGTGTACCTGTGGATTTATTTCAAGGCCTACCTTCAAACTCAGTGCCTCTTTGCTTGACATCATTGGAACATCAAAATAAAATCAGCCAAGATCTCTGAAAAAAATTGGAGACCTCCACAAGTCTGGTTCATCCTTGGAACAATTTCCAAACGCCTGAAGGTACCACGTTCATCTGTACAAACAATAGTATGCAAGTATAAACACCATGGGACCACACAGCCGTCATACCACTCAGGAAGGAGACGTGTTCTGTCTCCTATAAATGAACGTACTTTGGTGCGAAAAGTGCAAATCAATCCCAGAACAACAGCAAAGGACCTTGTGAATATGCTGGAGGAAACGGGTACAAAAGTATCTATATCCACAGTAAAACGAGTCCTATAATCGACATAACCTGAAAGGTCGCTCAGCAAGGAAGCAGCCACTGTTCCAAAACTGCTATAAGAAAAGCCAGACTACGGTTTTCAACTGCACATGGGAACAAAGATCGTACTTTTTGTAGACATGTCCTCTGGTCTGATGAAACAAAAATAGAACTGTTTGGCCATAATGACCATCGTTATGTCTGGAGGAAAAAGGGGAGGCTTGCAAGCCAAAGAACACCACCCCAACTGTGAAGCACATGGGGTGGCACTTCACGAAATAGATGGCATCATGAGGTGGGAAAAGTATATCGATTTATTGAAGCAACATCTCAAGACATCAGTCAGGAAGTTAAAGCTTGGTCGCAAATGGGCCTTCCAAATGGACAATGACTTAATGACAACAAAGTCAAGGTATTGGAGTGGCCATCACAAAGCCCTGACCTCAATCCTATAGAAAATTTGTGGGCAGAAGTGAAATAGCGTGTACGAGCAAGGAGGCCTACAAACCTGACTCAGTTACACCAGCTCTGTCAGGAGGAATGGGCCAAAAGTCACCCAACTTATTGTGGGAAGCTTGTGGAAGGCTACCCAATACATTTGACCCAAGTTAAACAATTTAAAGGCAATGCTACCAAATACTAATTGAGTGCATGTAAATTTCGGACCCACTGGAAAGGTGATGAAAGAAATAAAAGTTGAAATATATCATTCCTTCTACTATGACATTTCACATTCCTAAAATAAAGTGGTGATCTAACAGACCCAAGACAGGGAATTTTTACTCTGATTAAAATGTCAGGAATTGTGAAAAACTGAGTTTAAATGTATTTGGCTGTGTAAACTTGTAAACTTCCGACTTCAACTGTATATTTTCTATTGTGTTATTGACTGTATGTTTGTTTATCCCAAGTGTAACTGTGTTGTTTGTGTTGCACTGCTTTGCTTTATCTTGGCCAGGTCGCAGTTGTAAATGATAACTTGTTCTCAACTGGCCTACCTGGTTAAATAAAGATGAAATAAAATAAACTCCAGGGAACATGTTTCCACTGCTCCAGAGTCCAATGACAGGGAGCTTTACACCACTCCAGCCAACGCTTGGCATTGTGCATGGTGATCTTAGGCTTGCGTGCGCTGCTCGGCCATGGAAACCTATTTCATGAAGCTCCGGACGAACAGTTCTTGTGCTGACGTTGCTTCCAGGGACAGTTTGGAACTTGGTAGTGAGTGTGGCAACCGAGGACGCGCTACAGCACTCGGCGGTCGCATTCTGTAAGCTTGTGTGGCCAAACACTTTGCGGCTGAGCTGTTGTTGCTCCTAGAAGTTTCCTCTTCACAATAACAGCACTTACAGTTGACCGGGACAGCTCTAGCAGGGCAGACATTTGATTAACTGACTTGTTGGAAAGGTGGCATCCTATCCCATTATTTTTATTTCTACTTTGCACATTCTTCCACTGCAAATCTACCATTCCAGTGTTTTACTTGCTATATTGTATTTACTTTGCCACCATGGCCTTTTTTTTTGCCACAGTCACTAAGCTCTTCAGTACAGGCCATTCTACTACCAATGTTAAGCTATGGAGATTGCATGGGTGTGTGCTTGATTTAATACACTTGTCAGCAAAGGGTGTGGCTGAAATAGCAGAATCCACTAATTTGAAGGGGTGTCCACATACTTTTGTATATACACAAAAAATCAATTTATGCGCTTGCTTTTTGATCTTAGACGTTAAAGGTTAAAAAAATATTTTTATTTAAAAAAAATTTATACAAAATTAAATAATTTGACAATCCTGTTTGTAGAAGAAATAGTTTCACTATTTTTAATAATATCATGATATTTATTTAGGTATCCAGGTAGTTGGGGCGGCAGGTAGCCTCGTGGTTAGAGCGTTGGGCCAGCAACCGAAATCCGAGCTAACAAAAACATGTGTCGGTCATTGTAAATAAGAATTTGTTCTGACTTGACAAGTTATATAAAGGTTACACTTTTTTTAACTGTCTTAAATAGTAGAAAACACGTTTTTCTAATTTCAAATGGAGTCTCCCAGCCGAAACAGTTCGGAAGAGTTCGTGCAAATATTATGACAACTTTAGTGAAGTTTTGGACATCCGGCTGTTCGGACACACCTTTTTTTTCTTGAGGTCGCTGGAGTTGACGCCCCTTCGTCGGTGATTGGTCAACAGTAGAGATTCTTCAATCAAATCTGTTGTCATTCAACGAGAGAACTCCTTTTCTTGCAAAATATTTTAAATTAAAATAATGCACCAAACATCTTAGATGTAAAATTGCGCGACTAATAAACATGAAAGCTTTCTAGAGTTCTTAGATTAATTCGGACTATTTTGAGGTAGTGTATACTGGCTACAGCACTATTGCCGCTTTTGTCAATACTTTTTCCTAACAAAAAGCAATTTTGGGAGTTTGCGAGCACACTCCTTCGGTTCGCCTAGCGGACTTCGGATAGCCGCCCGCCGAACTGAAGTAAGCAGACGCCTTTACTCACGAGACTCAAGAGCGAGGGTGCGCTGCTTGTTTCAGTAGAAGGGTGCGGGCGAGGGAGGCGCAGCGACCGGTGTATGTGACAGTCCGTGTGGAAAGGAGCGAGAGAGCGATAGACAAACTTGGTATGATAAATAACATATGGCTGCAACATCTGGTCGTGCCTGTCTTGACTGCATCAATTTGTTGTAAAGAAGCTAGCTAAAGTACATTGTCTGTTTTGCTGCGCTCCCTGTATGTCTACAACTCCATTCATATGAAACAACAGCCTATAGTACCTGTTCGTCGATCATTGTAGCATACTCCTAATTTAGCCAATTTAATTCCGTAATTTTCATTATATTTTGCGTTGACTAGAAATGGAGCCTGGGACAGTTGAGCAGCTTTGATTGACGGACAATAACAACAAGCTACATGTGTGAAACGTGTATAGGCTAGTAGTGCGTCTTTTTGTATGGGTAGCTCATAACTTGTTTTATAAAAATGTAGAATGTAATGGTCTATCCTTGCAGTCTATGTAGCAATGTTACATAGATAATTTACTATAATTTTTCTCGGAAATTAATACTCTCCCAAGTAATCGAATACTACCATCCGTTCGGGTTATTTGAATAACCATGCCCATCCCTAGTTTAAACTTTTAAAATGATTTATTTTCCAGTGATTAAGACATGTCTTATGGTCTGATGGGGTTTGCAAAATAGGTTAACTTTGAGCACCTTTATCTCTTGAATGTTTTATCATTCAGGTCCACTTTCTGAGCTACAATGGGCACATATGTATGGAAGGTTGTATGGTTATTAAAAATAAAATAAAGTGTCGTCAAAGTGATTTGATTCAAATGGATTTACTGTTAGACATATCCTTGGATATTTGGGAATTGATACTGGTAAAGTAAATGGTATACACAGAAAGCAATAAACTACTGGTAATAGACGTTTTTCAGCTGCATGACTGACTGTTTATGGTCACATGGCCCGAAAAGTCAACAGGCTGTGCTGTGTCTTCATCTCTCTACAATATAGGAGACCAGAGCTGTTCTGTTTTGTGTGACACCCTCCCATCAGTCAAACCAACAGGCTCTTCCTTTTACTTCCGATACCCTCCCTCTGCATTAACCCTCCCTCTGCATTAACAGTAAATTCAAACACAGTTCCTTATTTAACGTCGCCCTCAGTCAAGCCAACAGGTTGTTCCTTTATTTGCATCTCTCTCAATCTCTCCTGTGTGATAGAACAAACAAGCAGTTGCTCCATGTGTCTCCCTCCCCCTGCAAAAGAACAAACAGGCAATTCCTTTATTTAAATCTCCCTCCCTGGTTGATAGAGCAAACTGGCGGTTCAACGTCTCCCTCGCTCTGAGATAGAGATCAAATCAAATTGTCACATGCGCCGAATACAAGGTGTAGACCTTAACGTGAAATGCTTACTTACAAGCCCTTAACAAACAGTGCAGTTCAAGAAGAGTTAAGAAAATATTTACAAAATAAAGTAAAAAAATAAAATGTAACAACGAGGCTATATACAAGGGGTACCGAGTCAGTGTGCCGGGGTACAGGTTAGAGGTAATTTGTCCATGTAGGTAGGGGTGAAGTGACTATGCATAGATAATAAAACAGTGAGTAGCAGCAGTGTACAAAACAAATGGAGGGGGGAGGTCAATGTAATAGTCCGGTGGCCATTTGATTAGTTGTTCAGCAGTCTTATGGCTTGGGGGTAGAAGCTGTTAAGGAGCCTTTTGATCCTAGACTTGGCACTCCGGTACTGCTTGCCGTGCTGTAGCAGAGAGAACAGTCCATGACTAGGGTGACTGGAGTCTGACAATTTTATGGGCTTTCCTCTGACACCACCTATTATATTGATCCTGGATTGCAGGAAGCTTGGCCCCAGTGATGTACTGGGCCGTACGCACCACTCTCTGAAGCGCCTTACGGTCAGATGCCCTGCAGTTGCCATACCAGGCGGTAATGCAACCGGTCAGGATGCTCTCGATGATGCAGCTGTAGAACTTTTGGAGGATCTGGGAACCCATGCCAAATCTTTCCGTCTCCCGAGGGGGAAAAGGTTTTGTTGTGCCCTCTATTCAACTGTCTTGGTGTGTTAGAAACATGATAGATCGTTGATGATGTGGACACCAAGGAACGTGAAACTCTCGACCCGCTCCCCTACAGCCCTGTTTCCTGTAGTCCACGATCAGATCCTTTGTCTTGCTCACATTGAGGGAGAGGTGGTTGTCCTGGCACCACACTGCCAGTTCTCTGACCGCCTTATAGGCTGGTCTCATCATTGTCGGGGATCAGGCCTACCACTGTTGTTGTCAGCAAACTTAATGATGGTGTTGGAGTCATGTTTGGCCACGCAGTTGTGGGTGAACAGGGAGTACAGGAGGGGCCCCAGTGTTGAGGATCAGCACGGCAGACGAGTTGTTGCCTACCCTAACCACCTGGGGGCAGCCCATAAGGAAGTCCAGGATCCAGTTCCAGAGGGAAGTATTTAGTCCCAGGGTCCTTAGCTTAGTGATGAGCTTTGAGGGCACTATGGTGTTGAATGCTGAGCTGTAGTCAATGAACAGCATTCTCACATAGGTGTTCCTTTTGTCCAGGTGGGAAAGTGCAGTGTGGAATGCAATAGAGATTGCGTCATCTGTGGATCTGTTGAGGCAGTATGCGAATTGGAGTGGGTCTAGAGTATCCGGGAGGATGCCGTTGTTTGACATGCCGTAGCCATATTGTGAAATCAGGAGTGATTTGCATTACACCATCCCTATATCAAATATAGATTTTTTTGTCTAAGAACAAAATACATTTTACAGTGCCTTCAGAGAGTATTCATACTCCTCGGCTTATTCCACATTTTATGTTACAGCTCGAATTCAAAATGGATTAAATAGATGTTCTCCCTCACCTGTCTAAGTGCACACAATACCCCACAATGAAAGTGAAAATATGCGTTTAGACATTTTAGCAAATTTATTGAAAATACCTCATTTACAGGTATTCAAAGCCCTTTGGCAGCGATTACAGCTGTGAGTCTTTCTGGGTAAGTCCCTAAGAGCTTTGCACACTGGGATTGTACAAGATTTTCCCATTATTCTTTTCAAAATTCTTCAAGCTCTGTCAAATTATTTGGTGATCATTGCTAGACAACCATTTCCAAGTCTTGCCAGAGATTTTAACGCAGATTTAAGACAAAACTAACTCCAGTGTAGGTTTGGCCTTGTGTTTTAGGTTATTATCCTGCTAAAAGGTGAATTCATCTACCAGTGTCTGGTGGAAGTCAGACAGAACCAGGTTTTCCTCTAGGATTTTGCCTGTGCTTAGCTCCATTCAGCTTTTTTTTTTTATCCTGAAATATTCCACAGTCCTTAATGATTACAAGCATACCCATAACATGATGCAGCCACCACTATCCTTGACAAATTGGAGAGTGGTACTCAGTAATGTGTTGTATTGGATTTACCCCAAACATAACACTTTGTATTTAAGACAAAAAGTACAATTACTTTGTCACATTTTTTGCAGTATTACTTTAGTGCCTTGTTGCAAACGGGATGAATGTTTTGGAATATTTGTATTCTGTACAAGCTTTTCACCCTGTCAATTAAGTTTGTATTGTGGAGTAACTACAATGTTGTTGATCAGTTTTCTATCTCGTAAATCCCTGAGCCGTTTCCTTCCGCTCTGGCAACGGCGTTAGGAAGGATGCCTATATCTTTGTAGTGACTGCGTGTATCGATACACCATCCAAAGTGTAATTAATACACATTGCTCAAAGGGAAATTCAATGTCTTTAAAAAAAAATGTTTTACCCATCAACCAAATGTGCCCTTCTTTGCGAGGCATTGTAAAACATCCCTGGTCTTTGTGGTTGAAATGTACTGCTCGACTGAGGGACCTTGTAGGTAATTGTGTGGGGTGAATGAAGTAGTCATTCAAAAATCATGTTAACTATTATTGCATACAGTGTGTCCATGACATTTACGTGACATTTTTACTCCTGAACTTATTTAGGCTTGCCATAACAAAGGAGTTGAATACTTACTCAAGACATTAACTTTAATTTGTAAAAATTTAAATATAATTTGACTTTGACATTGTGTGGTATTGTGTTTAGGCCAGTGGCCCAAAAAATCTCAGTTTAAAACAATTTAAATTCAGGCTGTAACAACAAAATGTGGGAAAAGTTGGGGTATGAATACTTAAGGCACTGTCCAATACCATTTTTAATTTAACTTATTGTGCGTGTATCTGGACACAGGTGCATGCACAAATGCACCACATATGCATGCATGCACACAAATAGCAAAGCAAGACAAAAAACTAAAGTCACTTGAGGAGTGGAACCTTGCATCTCTGAGAAATTCAAATGAAAAAGTCTATATTACAGGAGCAAACAGATAGGGTTAATTGAATCCCCTAGAGCACAAGACATTGAAAAGCCATCTTTCAACCAATTTTGCTCACTGGGAACTACCATAAATTGTCAAAGATGCAATATCCTGTACAAGAGCTTGCTGTGGTAACTTGCATCAATCTATCTTCATCCCTCATGTTGTTTTATTCACTTTTGCTTTATGGTCTTTCTTCATCTAATTTAGTCTCTTTTTATTCAGCTTTTCTTCCTTGAGGAGAAGTGGAGTACAGCTCTTCTCACCAACACAGCTATGTTGCCATGGAAACAAGGAGGTGAAATGGAGACATGTTTTTGTTGTTTCCAGGGAGAACCAGGTGGAAAGCATCTCTGTATTCAGGTGCACTGGCAAACTGATCATATGAACGATGAAGACAATCAATGTTGATCTTGCTCATGATATAGTCTAACAATCAAAGCAGGTTTCAGTGGTCACTGTTCATGATCAATTCTTTAGCTCTTGTAATGAACACAATGAATTTACCAACACTGTGCTCACCTTATTCAATTATACCCCATGTGTCTTTATAGGATGTTACAATCAACCAAATTTGAGGATGAATGTATTTTGGCAGCAAAAACATTGTACCACACCAAAAAAAGATGGTAAAAAGCATTCATTGTAAATTAATCTGAGAATGTATAGAAGGTACACAAATACTGCCAGGCGCTTCTACATACCGATGCAAATAAAATATGAAAACAGCTATTCACAAAAATGCAGCATTAAATCTCTCCTTCCATTGTATAGGCATTATGGGTATTGCTAGCCAAGTACTCTCCACCATTTTCTCATTTGCACATGTTATGAACATCAGAGACCAGTAGATGGCAGTTGCCTCTGGACAGCTTGTATGAAGGATATCCAATTAATGAGACTTCAATGGCAGCCTGAAACTATGAGTGATTAGAGAAACAGAGAACACAGTGGTTTGAAAGGTACATTAGGCTACTTTGTAACACAGCATCAGTTTGCAAAAGGTGAGGTATGGAGGATTATTAATCAGGCATGACCTAGTGGACCTGAGGTTAATCAGTTCAAGCCATGACGCATTGGGGGATTCTGACTGGTGTATGTGGACAACTCCATATAGTGACTGTGACCTGCACAATATGTCTTGATCTAATACGAGACAGGCTGCAGTGGACCTGCATGTGATAGCAACCATTACCCCGTTTTCTTCAAACAAAAACACACATTTGACAAGCTGTGGTTTTTCTTTTTGCCAATACCTTGATAAACTTTATACTGGTTTTTGTAATGTTATACTAGCCGAGTACTTTAAGCAATCACATCTGGTCCGGCAGGCATGAAGGCTTCCAGTGTGAAAGATGGTAAAAAATAAAAGTGAAATGGATTATGGGATACAGGGCAAATAGGGTGTAAGCGTTTCATCATACAATGCTGGAACATACTATTATGTAACTCACAGAAATATTTGTCTCTTGGCTTAGATTCAATAATGAAAAATAAACAATACAATTGTGCCAACATGCCTTCCCAAATATCATGCAAATGGCCACTTTTCTATGTGTCAAAATGAATGATGCAGTAAATCGGCTTTATGTGCAGCAAGTTGTAACAAAACAGGTTATTATTACTGTAACTGCATAATAAGGAACCAACCAGTAGGTTGTAAATTACCAACCAGGCTGCTGTCTGATAAACAAGCTCTAGTGTAAGTGTGAAGGACTTTGAATACCTGAGCCGACAAGGTGAAAAAATCTGTCTGTGCAGGCACTTAAACCTAATTTGCTCCAGAGGTACTGTACTACTATGGCTGACCCTGTAAAACAACACATTTCACTGCACCCATTCGTGTGACAAAATATATATTTTTAAATGTACTGGGATTTCACTCTATGAACATGGCAAAACAAACAAAATACATTAAAAGGTATTACTTTGGGAAATGCACTGTGAGAGCTGAGACAATCACGCTGTGAGAGCTGAGACAATCACGCTGTGAGAGCTGAGACAATCACGCTGTGAGAGCTGAGACAATCACGCTGTGAGAGCTGAGACAATCACGCTGTGAGAGCTGAGACAATCACGCTGTGAGAGCTGAGACAATCACGCTGTGAGAGCTGAGACAATCACGCTGTGAGAGCTGAGACAATCACGCTGTGAGAGCTGAGACAATCACACTGACACTGACAAAATAGAGCCCAGCCAGGACCTCACCACAGCAGAGGTTCCAAAGGTTCTCAATATGATGAACCATGTAAGGGAGGGGAATAATCTAGTTCTGATGCCACATGACCAGCTCACTGCCCTTCCTTTCACCACTCTGTTACTCCCTCCTGAACTGCCAAGGATCCCATGTACTGTATACCGTGTCTGAGTACTGGGCTACACAAATGTTTATACTTGATAGCACCTGTTCCACTGTTACTGTACAGATTGGGTTACAAAAGGTGGCAAACTTATGGTAGTTTAGTACCACTTCAGTTAGAAAATCTATAACATTTGTTGTAACATCTGTATTTGATTTAAAGGGATTTCTGATTAACAACACCCATTGGTCAAATGCACACGAGCTAAACCACTGCTCATCATAGTTATGGCATACAGCGGGCTACTGTACACTTTTATAATAAGGCCTAAAACGTATTTACTGGGTCGGTGACAAATAGGCCTAAGTCTATATGTCTAAAATTATGATAAAAATCACATTTATTTCATTAATGCACACGTTCTCTTTATTTCTCCCTCTACTGAATGTTCTGGAAAAGGGGACAGTCAAATGTAGGTTAATAATAAGAAACCATATGTCAGGGTACTACAGCTTAATTCCAGACAATAATTCAAATATTCTCTTAATGGGTGATTATCCCAACAAAAGGAGGATGATCCTGTATTTGAATGTGAACACGTGTCTGCCAAGAGGTTCTCTGAGGCTTCTGTGTGTGTCACAACTGCGTATTATAAATGTCTTCACTTCATTTTACGCTACAATAATAGCTATAATGGAGTATGATGTGAAAAATAGTTTGGTTTTTCAGTCTGACTTTCAATGTTTAGATTGTATTTTTTATTTATTTAACCAGGAAGGGCTCATTGAGATTTGAAATCTCTTTTTCAAGAGCGTCCTGACCAAGATAGGCTGCACCAAGTCAATACACAATTACAGACATGAACAACTACAGGTAATCTAGTAAAAAAACAGAATAAATAAACTGTAAAAAAACAGTTAGCAGGATAAAGTCCTGTGAACGAAGAGAGTACCCACCACATTTCTGAACAACAAAAACGGCCAAATAAAAAGGTAGTAAACCCAAATTGGCTTTGTAAATAAAAGTATACCAGTGACTGAGCCTACGATTGACAAGAGAAGGCCAGCCAACCCTTGTATGTAAAGTGTCGATAGAAAGTTGCCTCATCTTGTGTTTTCAGTTGCTTGCTGATAGTAAGGTATCTCTGTCTAATCTGAGCTCTTTGGGGAGTAGTATGGCCTAACCCTGCTCAACCTCATGTTCTTAGTTTCTGTCTGTTCGTGTTCGCTTCAAGACATAATAGGACCCTTGAGATATCAGAACTGCAAGCTAATCTGTAGGCCTTTGTGAAGGAGGCGTGACAGGAAGTTCTTGTAATGGGTTGGTGTTACGCAAATATGATGCAGGTTCTCAATAGTGACTGGCCTATGCTTAAGAAGAGGAATGATTCACATTTCTCATATCAGGCCCTCATCTATTTATACAGTAGCCTACCTCATTTGTTGAAACTGAAGCATCCACATGGCTTGGAGTTTTGTCCTAATGTAAATTATGACAGGAAAGGAGTAAGTCTGATAGGAGAAAATGCACCTGAACTTGTGTGGCATGGCTCAAGTTTCAGTCACAGTTTGGTGACCCAATACACAAAGGAAACATAATTCAAGTTGTTTTTAGTACAGAACAACAACAGTTCTGCACTCGATAATTTGCGATTGAACTAGTTATAGACCTGACTTGTCTGACATATAGTCAAACTGTGGAATTACAATGTATGGGGGAGAAATAATTTCCTTATGGCTTTAATGTGCAATTTATTAAGAACAGTACCTTGTTATGAATACTATATTGACACATCAAACAATACATGTAACAGCTCACTTCTAAAGACAGACAGACATTACAGATTTAAAAGTAAGACACTGACTGTGGCCCAAAGAGACCATTAGCCACAGACAACTACACTTCCATTAGTGACACACCGCCAGACACTAAGCACCTGTTGGACACCTATTAGTGACCCTGTTGCTGAGAGGGACTGTTATTGATAATGGGGTGAGGTGGTTAGTCAGCACCTTACTCTTCACATCTGATAGAATGAGCTGTGAAGGAAGACATAACTTTTTTGTAAAGTTATGTAGTCTACCATATTTTAGGGATATATATATATTCTCATCAACAACTAGGTCAAGCCACAAAATACTGTCTAATTTGTCATGATGTGTGACAAAGACGTCTTGTCTGGGAGTGTTTGACACTTGTAACTGTACTGTGCTTTTCATTGAAGCACTGCGGCATTAGTGTGATTATCCACAAGTTAAGATGAGCTATAAGAATAGATTTGACAGTATGTCTTCGTAAATTGTAATGCAGTCTACCAAGACAAAACATTTGTGAACAGCCCCATGGGTGACTTGCCAATTGTACTGCAATTAAATTATACCTTGTGCATAAGTGTAATACATTCAAAACACACCATGTTCATATTCTTATTTAAGTAACTTATTAAATACATAATTAAATATCCCCACCATTGTTTACTATATGAAGTCTATTCATAATAAAATCTGAAAAATATCAAATGTGGCATTATTAGCTTACTGCATGCAGCATGGGTGAAATTGTTCAAATGGGTAAAAATGTAAAAGAAAAAAACCAATGTCCTCTTAGAAGACCTGTTGATAAAACAATGCCCTAAGCCTTATGACAACTGTCCCACTGCTACCAGTAAACAACAGTAACAATAATAATAATAATAGCCTAACAGTGATCATGATCATATTTTTTTCAACCATTTTAGATGCATTTAACCAGGAAGTCTCTTAATAAGGTGTGAACCTTTTTAAGAGACCAGACACTTATAGGAAGAGTAATATTAATACTATTTGTTTGGTTTAAAAACTCATATTTCGTATGGCATTCCTGTTGAAAACAGTTTTAATCTATGAGCTATGGCTTCATACAAGGTTTACACAGCAGATCAGAGTCCAATGAGTACAGTAATTTTTACATCACAGTTAGGATCAATTCAGGAAGTGCATTGAAATTAAATATGATAAATGCCTATTGTTTTCTTCTTGAATTCACTTAATTAAAAACTGAATTGATCCCTGCCCTGGCCTGGGCCAACAGTATTTAATGTGATACAAATCCATAGGAGGCAGCTGTTGGGAGATTAACATTAGGCCCAATTCAGCTTTCATAGACTACAGAAAATGTCATCCAATACATTTGTGAGCATGCCATCACTCACTGCCCACAAAACAATGCTTTAATACAGAAATAACACGTCAGTCCGTGCCTATGTATCCAACGTGAGGACAACAGTAGGCCTAGGCCGCCGAGGACTGATAAACCATATCAACAGCCATACATGTTTGATGAACCAATAGTCCTAGAGATTATCAAATGTTATAATGATATGAAAATCGTAGCCAACTAAAATAAAAGCGTAGAAAATAGGAGTCCACTGCACAGTCGTCAGAGGATGTGTGTAGGTGTAGCGACAACAGTGTCACCGAAGAGGGAAATAAAGCAACAATGTTGCGATCTAATTATCAGCTGAGCAAATGGAACTTGGAAGGTAACAAAGGAAACTGATAGGCTACATTTTCTGCTGTTAATCACAGAAAATGCGTCAATCGTCGTGTTTAAACGGATTATTACAAGTGATAACAAAGCCCACATTTAAAAAAGACAGCATTTGGGGGGGGGGGGGGGGGGGGGGGGGGTGTAAACATTGTACGTGCACACAATGTTGCAACAACAGTAGCAACTCACCGTCGCAGACGCCAGGCTGCAGTCTGTCAAGGTGAGGTGGTGCGGTTCCCATCTTCGTAAGAATTTTGAGGTTAGAATTTTGCTGAGGAAGGTCCGAGGGTGTTTGACCACACACACCTGGATGTCCCCCTCCTGTAGTAGTTTATATCGCATCCCGCTGCTGCAATGGAGAAGGGTTCTCTTGCACGGCCCGGCGCCTAACTTAATATTATTCCCCTCCGGTGGCGTCGGCGCAGACATCTCCCCCAGCAAAGGCTTGCTCTCCTCAGATTGATAGAATTGTTTATTATGTAGCTCGTTACCCCCGCCGCTGCTGTTAAAATCCATATTCAACTAGTCGCAAAAAGATCCTATAGGTAACAATGTAGGCCTATCTAATATTAGTTTAAATATATATATTTCAAAAGAAAAGCCAATTGGATTGGATTGTAAACCTTGGGAGCAAAGCTACCGCGATACGACCTCAATTGTTAAAAGAGTGTTGTGGGCGAAAAACAGACACGGCGGAGCCACTGATAGAAAAGCCATGAAAGAGTCTTTGATGGGGGTATTTCAGAACGGAAAAGTAAAAGAGCAGTTATTGGATAGGCAAATAATCCTATATCCACACCATTCCCACTGTAATGTCTATCCTGTCCGCGTTTAGCACCCCCAACGAGCTACTCAATATGTTCGGGCCATGTCCATTCTGCCAACTCCAGTCCAGATAACATCTTCCACAGATTGAACTCATACAAGTCACGTAGCTTTGATAGAAAACACCCAAATCCAAAGGCGACGTGTTTCTTGGTCTTTAAACGGTCATTGGCATGGTTCCTTTTTACTGTCTTTTTCTTCTATCTTCGTGAAAGAACCCAAGCACTTCGATAGAGCCACTTGGATTGGTCCCTTCTCGTTCATGTGATACCAAAGTGACGTCAATGGGGAGGCAAGCGGATGCGCTGTGCGTCTTTTAGCTCCACTGTCTGCTGCCTACTATGTGATAGGAGGGTGTACAGTTTCCTCAACACAAAAATGGAGGGCGCACGACCTACATGTCAATTTTCTCGTCTAGCAGTGTTGTCTCTATTTTTGTTAAAGAAGACTGCGTTTGACACGGAAATCAATCATTCTACTTAATAAATGTTGCTGGAATCACGGGCGTTATGAATCATAAGAAGACCCGATAGGATACTGAGGGAAACATTTGGCAATATTTAATGAGGATATCCGCCTAATTGTCGGTAGGCTACTGTTTCAATTACAAACCGAAAACGGTTGTAGGCTATAGTTTCCATTTTATTGCAAATTCTTTAGCGTTTTGATTCACATTATAATAAACATGAATCACTGACAGTTTCCTTTAACTGTGAGCTCAATGTTGATACTTCATTCCCCGAATTGATTGATTAGCATCCACACGGTCTGTGATGGGGGACTGCACAACACATAACCATTAAAACGGTTTCAGCAATGGGTCAGAGACTCCTAGTCCCATTCTTGACCCACAGTGACAGTATGAATTGATGTTTCCAGATGAAATCTAAGAAAACAGTTGTCACAAACCTACTGTATGTAACAGCCTTTGTTGACAATACAGTATGGGCATGCTGAAGGGTATACTGAGTAGGATAAGTATTGCAGAGATAGAAGAGGGACCTCTAATGCTGCGTTCATAACCAAGTGGGAAGTGGGAATTTACCAAATATGACTGGCAAAAATCCACTTGAACCGACCTCCAACTGGTCGGTCCAACAAGTGGGAACTCATATCATCATGAGCTCTGACGTCACCTTGCTAACAGCATTTTCGGTAGTTAAATGCAACAAAACATTTATAAAAAGCTATCTATTAATATGGTTTTTGAATGGAGTACCTTATTTACAAGCATGATAGCTGTACTTTTAAATTGATGGTTTATGCAGCTTGTTGGCCATTAGCCAATCAGCGTTTCTAAATGAATTCAATGCATGTGAATGCATCCAACTGGTGTTTACGGCATCACAACTGGTAAATTCCTACCTCCCACTTGGTTACGAACGCAGCATTGTCTTAAGTAATTGGGCCGGTTCTTTTCATTAACATTTGGAAATTATGTTTTGTTTGTGGGGAGGGACACAGCAGGTAGACCAGAGTTAAGCAATAAGGCCTGAGGAGGTGTGGTATATGGCCAATACACCACGGCTAACAGCTGTTGTTATGCAACACGGAGTGCCTTAATAGAGCCCTTACCCGTGGTATATTGGCCATGTCTCACAAACCCTGAGGAGCCTTATTGCTATTATAAACTGGTTTCCAACATAATTAGAGCAGTACAACTAAATGTTTTGTCAAATCCGTGGTATACAGTCTGTTATAAACTCGGTGGTTTGAGCCCTGAATGCTGATTGGCTTACAGCCGTGGTATATCAGTCTGTATACCACAGGTATGACAAAACATTTATTTTTACTGCTCTAATTACATTGGTAACCAGTTTATAATAGCAATAAGACACCTCAGGGTTTGTGATACAAGGCCAATATACCACAGCTAAGGGCTGTATTAATGCACTCCGCGATGCCTCATGCGTAAGAACAGCCCTTAGCCATGGTATATTGGTCATATACCACACCCCCTCGTGCATTATTGCTTAAATATACCATGGCTTTCAGACAATCTGAATTCAGGGCTCAATCCGCCCAGTTTATAATGTGAAATATACAGTACCTTGGACACTAAACTCATGGGTCACACTGTCAAAAACAAGCAGCTCTCCAAAGATGCACAATGCAGAAACCACTCCGCCATTTCCGGGTTGCTAAATTCTAATAGTTTGCCTAATTTCAGTTTATGACAAAAGAAGCAAGTATAGTGTAGAGAATCATTGTACCATCTAAACCGCTGTGAAATATATTTTACTTAACCAAAAATATTGTATTTTCAGCACGGTACAAAACTGAAAGTAAGATGCAAAACGAAACTTAAGAACGGGAAGCATAGAAATAGCGTACATAGAACATATCTAGCGCATCTTAGATCTATAACTAACATTTCTGTAAATTTGGTCGGGTCATCCAAAAAGTTACATATTGCTTCGTCTCTCCACTAAGGTCTAGATGCTCCCATTGGGAGCTGAACACATTTCTCTGAATGCTTTTTCAATTCCACCCACTCCCATTACGCAACTTGACCACAACATTGCAGAGGTAGCACTCTTACCAATTGTGCTCCATATTTGCATCACACAATAGCAAGCCTTGGTCTGTCATGCCTGAACGCTTAGTAAAGCTGAAAATGAAAGACAATGTGACTGTCATTATGCAGTTCAGACATTTCAGATATAAGAGGAAGTTAAATAACCCCCTATGTAGTCTGTTCTTTAAATGATAAACCACATTCAAATGCAACAAACATAAGGAGGTCCCAATACCTTAGGGCATAACAGATAGTTTCCTAATTTCTGATTCATTAATTCCTTTACAATCAGCATTAATATTTAAACATTGATTACTCTCAACGTAAATCTCAAAAAACAGATTTTTGTCAAAGCAATGAGTGGCTTTCTGTTATGCTTCCCTTCACATGCCACTGGTGGACATGAACAAGTCTCATCAAGTTGTCCGGCAGCACAGTCTCTCAGGTCTCAGTTTAACATTAGCTACTCATCAGTGTCCCAAGTCACAAGATCTCTTGTTAAATTATGAGGACGTAATGAGAGCAGCTTGATTTAAATTAATTAACTCCATCCTGATTATCTTCAGTAATCCTGTTGTGTTAAAGGGAAACTCCACTCAAAAACGATTTGGCAATTTTTTATAAAAAATGAGACAACAGCAGTCAAGTTTTAAAGATATTGGTCTTTCAGGAAGCAAAGAGTCACCATCCACATCATCATCATTTAAAATGCACCATATGGCTGTTTTCTTTTGCTTCTTGATAGTCCAATATCTTAACTTGACTGATGACATGAGAAACATTTTTGGACTGTATCGGACATACACACACTTCTGGAGAGGATTCTCTTGGTTAACTACTTTTTCCAAAAAAAATCAACAATAACCAAAATATAATGGATTATTTGGGGAAATAACTCCTCAGTAACCCCTGAATATAAAAAACATCCTGAATGCTACCCGATTTAAACCACTTCAAGCAGGGCTGAAGTCACAGAGGAATAACTACCCAGTTGACCACACAGAGTCGTGTTTAATCGATTTTGTTAAACCAAAAGACACTCATGATTGAGCTCATTCCATGACACCTTCCTTGCTACACCACAGAATTGAATACAAAATACAAATAGCTTTGAATTTATGTTCCTCTCACATCCCTATTTTGGTTAACAACCACTTGATGGTACTATTGCAGAATTCCCAGAAGAACAGTGCTTAAGTGCATCAAAGTGTTTTGATAGCTACACAATGGGTGAATGTTTTGTGAAAGCACTGTTTCGACCACTGAATGTGGATAGTGTTTAAACTGTGTGAGGGACACTGGAATGTTGAGTATCTCTCAGCAATACACTGTAACATGCTGCAAGTAAACAGTGTTAAGTGGAGATTGTGATACAGTATAATATGTGTTCTTGGTGCTTTTCAGAGGTGTCCTGAGCTCTGTTGGCTGCATTAATAAGGCATTAAGTGTGTGTGTGTGAATGCATTTTCTCTAATACTGTATGTGTCTGTGTGTGCTGTAGTGTATAGGTGATGAGTTGCCCTTCTATTGAGACGGAAAGCAACAGCTGTAACTCACACAGAACAAATGGGGTCAACAGATGCCAAATTTGTCCACTGACTGAAAAGCCAGTTCAAAAGGTCATCAGCCAATTACACCCAGCAACTTAAAATCCAATTTATGCTTGATCCGAAAATGTGGTCCGAGTCTCCCTAATGGAGGGTGCGACGCAATTGCAGAGCCTCCGGAGGCATAAAGATGCCAAATTGAGATCTGTACCGCATCGCCATGGACCTCCCAAATTTTGTAACAATGCAGAGGGCTCCATATACAGTTGAAGTCGGAAGTTTACATACACTTAGGTTGGAGTCATTAAAACCTGTTTTTCAACCACTCCACAAATTTCTTGTTAACAAAAGATAGTTTGGCAAGTTGGTTAGGACATCTATTTTTACGTAATTTTTCCAACAATTGTTTACAGATTATAATTCACTGTATCACAATTCCAGTGGGTCAGACGTTTACATACACCAAGTCGACTGTGCATTTAAACAGCTTGTAAAATTCCAGAAAATGATGTCATGGTTTTAGAAGCTTCTGATAGGCTAATTGACATAATTGGAGTGAATTGGAGGTGCACCTGTGGATGTATTTCAAGACCTACCTTCAAACTCAGTGCCTCTTTGCTTGACATCATGGAAAAATCAATAGAAATCAGCCAAGACCTCAGAAAAAAAATTGGAGACCTCCACAAGTCTGGTTCATCCTTGGAAGAAATTTCCAAATGCCTGAAGGTACCACGTTCAACTGTACAAACAATAGTATGCAAGTATAAACACCATGGGACCACGCAGCCGTCGTACCGCTCAGGAAGGAGACGCGTTCTGTCTCCTAGAAATTAACGTACTTTGGTGCGAAAAGTACAAATCAATCCCAGAACAACAGCAAAGGACCTTGTGAAGATGCTGGAGGAAACAGGTACAAAAGTATCTATATCCACAGTAAAACAAGTCCTAAATCGACCTAACCTGAAAGGCCGCTCAGCAAGGAAGAAGCCACTGCTCCAAAACAGCCATAAAAAAGCCATACTACGGTTTGCAACTGCACATGGGGACAAAGATCAGACTTTTTGGAGAAATGTCCTCTGGTCTGATGAAACAAAAATATAACTTATGTTTGGAGGAAAACGGGGGAGGTTTGCATCCCGAAGAACACCATCCCAACCGTGAGGCACGGGGGTGGCTGCATCATGTTGTGGGGGTGCTTCGTTGCAGGAAGGACTGGTGCACTTCACAAAATAAATGGCATCATGAGGATGGAAAATTATATGGATATATTGAAGCAACATCAAGACATCCGTCAGGAAGTTAAAGCTTGGTTGCAATTGGGTCTTCCAAATGGACAATGACCCCAAGCATACTTCAAAAGTTGTGGCAAAGTGGCTTAAGGACAACAAAGTCAAGGTATTGGAGTGGCCATCACAAAGACCGGACCTCAATCCCATAGAAAATTTGTGGGCAGAACTGAAAAAGCATGTGCGAGCAAGGAGGCCTACAAACCTGACTCCGTTACTCCAGCTATGTCAGGAGGAATGGGCCAAGATTCACCCAACTTATTGTGGGAAGCTTGTGGAATGCTACCTGAAACGTTTGACCCAAGTTAAAGAATTTAAAGGCAATGCTACCAAATACGAATTGAGTGTATGGAAACTTCTGACCCACTGGGAATGTGATGAAAGAAATAAAAGCTGAAATAATTCTCTACTATTATTCTGACATTTCACATTCTTAAAATAAAGTGGTGATCCTAACTGGCCTAAAGACAGATAATTTTTACTAGGAATAAATGTCAGGAATTGTGAAAAACTTCGTTTAAATGTATTTGGCTAAGGTGTATGTAAACTTCCGACTTCAACTGTAGCTCCGCATTTACATGATTGGTTGACGGTAGGTGGGGGCGGGAGGTCCTGTATAAACAAACGCACTTACTTGACAACAGCTCTGCAAAGCGCAAGAAGTATGGATGCCCGGACTTCTACAGAGGCCGTATCACCGTAAATGCTGCATGGCCAATGCAGATGTTGGATTGACCATGCAGCAACTTTAAGAGTGACACTAGTAACTCTACATCTATTTCTGACCCACACTGTTCCTGGAGTGCTTGGTTAAAGAGAAACCAATGGCACTGCAGGAAAATGCTTAACTCAGCCTTACATTCATGTCATGAAGAGATTTCACTTAGGATACAGTACCGTTTATATATACACACACACACAGTGCACAAAACATTAGGAACACCTAATATTGAGTTGCACCCCCTTTTGCCTTCAGAACACCCTCAATTCGTCAGGGCATGAACTACAAGTTGTGGAAAGCATTTCACAGAGACCCTGGCACATGTTGACGCCAATGCTTCCCACAGTTGTGTCAAGTTGGCTGGATGTCCTTTCGGTGGTCGACCATTCTTGATAGGCTGGAAACTGTTGAGTGTGAAAAACCCAGCAGTGTTGCAGTTCTCGACCCACTCAAACCGGTGTGCCTGGCACCTACTACCACACCCTGTTCAAAAGCACTTAAATCCTTTGTCTTGCCCATTCACCCTCTGAATGGCACACATACACAATCCATGTCTCAATTGTCTCAAAGCTTGAAAATCCTTCTTTAACCTGTCTCCCCCCTTCATCTACACTTATTGAAGTGGATTTAACAGGTGACATCAATAAGGGATCATAGCTTTCACCTGGTCAGTCTGTCGTGGAAAGAGCAGGTGTTCCTAATGTTTTATACACTCAGTGTATACAGTATATCACCAGTAACCATTGAAATATGTGCTATGCTCCAGCTTTTGGCATTAAGCACTATAAACTGTCTATTTAGACAGTCTATTTTAAGTTAAGATTTTGAGTAAAGATTATTTTATAGGCCACAAGTCCCTTAGCTAAGGGAACAACTAAAACCACATGTTATTTTATAAGTCTCCTTGTGTATCTCTAGTTGTCATAGGCCAAAAACAGCATGTCCTTTTGTGAATCTAGTTATGCATCTCTAGTTGACATTCACTGACTCATAACAAAAAAAATACAGTGTTAGACATGGGTCTAGATTTTCCTTAAAAATGACAGGCTAAGTGATTACAAATTACAGTACTACTAGGCGGCAGGGAGCCTAGTGGTTAAGTGAAAGGTCGCTGGTTTAAATTCCCGAGCCGACTAGGTGAAAAATTTGTAGATGTGCCCTTGAACAAGGCACTTTAATCTAATTGTTCCTGTAAGTGGCTCTGGATAAGCGTGTCTGCTAAAATGTAATTCTTCCTTTTCACCCCTTAAAAATAGTGTTACATTCTCTAAAACCCACCAAGCAGCAGCAAAAATGTAGTAAACATAAAAAGCAAATGGGGAATGTCAGTAAAATGTATTTACAAATCATTCCCACTGTTAAATTGCAATGAAATAAGGCCATGTTTAAAAAGTGATCCCTCTTCAAGCAAGATCGCACATACAATACCCTCATGAACCCTAAGAAAGTCAGCAAAATATGCAGATAAATACTCCAAACATCCCCATTGGAGGGTCCCTTCTTCAACCTCCATTCTTATGTCCCATTGCTGTGCCCAAAGCCAAAAGATGTGGAGACAATGCCACTCCTTTAGGTGCTTTCTATGACGATGGGACCCTGTGTCTAAACAGGCCCTGCTTCAGCTGCAGACGGAACAGTTTGCAGTTAGCGATGCGCAGGGCTGCACAGCCCGTCTTGCACAGATCAGATGTCAGCATGGGCTTGGTGCGGTGCCACGTCCCCGAGCTGCGACGGAATTCCCTCACATAGTCATAGGTTGTACCTACGCAGAGGGAGGAAAATATATATTGATATTGCCCTCAGGGGATTGCTCCCCCCTTGCCAAGTTGTTGCAATATGCTTCAGGAGTCCATTACATAAACATATAATATTTACATTCTATTGGCACAGCCTTTAACTCACCAGTGTCTAGGTCTCCCACCACATAAATGCTGACTCCAATGGGGACAGCTCCATACACAAAGGAGGAACTGGTCTGAACACAGAGATTCTGGTCGTCCAGGTATATCCATCTGGACACAGTGTGGTTGGGCAAAAAATAAAAAATATGATTGAAAGATGTTGATAATTTACAAACACAGTAAATATAAGGTCTCTTCGTCTTTAGGTAACAAGGATACACCCAGTCTATAACCGTTCTGGCTAAAGCATGAATGAAAACAAGGATGTATTTGATCAAAGTAAGCCCTATTATTGACCTTTTCATCTCATCATGGAAAAACTCGGACTTGCAGGTGGTCATGGTGCTGGATTCTGGGTTGTCTGAGTCACGGCTCCTCACACCTCCAAACACATAGAGCTCCTGACCCACACCACACGCCACTGAGCCAAACCTGCAGGCAGAGACATCCCCACCGTAATATCAGGTCAGGGGTCACTCATCAAAAGCATAACATTAATAACACCAACACTAAACAAATCCACCACAGGAGACTTTGTGTAACATTAATCTTCTGTGGTCTTTGAAGGGATGAAAAATATACTTTAAAAATACGAGTTCATCTGGGGACGCAGCTATGCTTCTGACCTTACTCTCAACCTCTTGGGTGGAAATACAATAGACAGAATGCAGTTATGTAATCTAACCTAATATATTGTCAGTATAATAAGTGCATGCAATTGTTCACTGTTAGTTTTTTAATCACTTAGGTGCAATTTTTACAAGTATGTGGAACTGCTCCACAACTCTTAGTTCAAATCAAATGTTATTTGTCACATGCTTCGTAGACAACAGGTGAAAATGTTTACTTACGGGTCCTTTTCCAACAATGCAGAGTTAAAGATAAGATAGAAAATCGAAAAAAAAATAAACACGAGAAATAAATACACAGTGAATAATAAAAATGACGAGTAAAAATACCATGGTTATATACAGAGTAGAAAATACCGTGGTTATATACAGAGTAGAAAATACCGTGGCTATATACAGAGTAGAAAATACCGTGGCTATATTCAGAGTAGAAAATACCGTGGCTATATACAGAGTAGAAAATACCGTGGCTATATACAGAGTAGAAAATACCGTGGCTATATACAGAGTAGAAAATACCATGGTTATACACAGAGTAGAAAATACCGTGGCTATATACAGAGTAGAAAATACCGTGGCTATATACAGAGTAGAAAATACCGTGGCTATATACAGAGTAGAAAATACCGTGGCTATATACAGAGTAGAAAATACCGTGGCTATATACAGAGTAGAAAATACCGTGGTTATATACAGAGTAGAAAATACCGTGGTTATATACAGAGTAGAAAATACTGTGGTTATAAACAGAGTAGAAAATACCATGGTTATATACAGAGTAGAAAATACCGTGGCTATATACAGAGTAGAAAATACCGTGGCTATATACAGAGTAGAAAATACCGTGGTTATATACAGAGTAGAAAATACAGTGGCTATATACAGAGTAGAAAATACAGTGGCTATATACAGAGTAGAAAATACCGTGGCTATATACAGAGTAGAAAATACCGTGGTTATATACAGAGTAGAAAATACCAGGGTTGTATACAGAGTAGAAAATACCATGGCTATACAGAGTAGAAAATACCATGGATATATACAGAGTAGAAAATACCGTGGCTATATTCAGAGTAGAAAATACCGTGGCTATATACAGAGTAGAAAATACCGTGGCTATATACAGAGTAGAAAATACCGTGGCTATATACAGAGTAGAAAATAACGTGGTTATATACAGAGTAGAAAATACCGTGGCTATATACAGAGTAGAAAATACCGTGGCTATATACAGAGTAGAAAATAACGTGGTTATATACAGAGTAGAAAATACCATGGCTATATACACTGAGTGTACAAAACAGAAACACCCTCCTAATATTGAGTTGAACCCCCTTTTGCCCTCAGAACAGCTTCAATTCGTCAGAGCATGGACTCTGGTGTCGAAAGCATTCTACAGGGATGCTGTCCCATGTTGACTCCAATGCTTCCCACAGTTGTGTCAAGTTGGCTGGATGTCCTTTGGGTGGTGGACCATTCTTGATACACACAGGAAACTGCTGAGCATGAAAAACCCAGCAGGGTTGCAGTTCCTGACACACTCAAACCTGTGCGCCTGGCACCTACGAACATACCCTGTTCAAAGGCACTTACATTTTTGTCTTGCCCATTCATCCTCTGAATGGCCAACATACATAATCCATGTCTCAAGGCATAAAAACCCATCTTTAACCCATCTCCTCCCCTTCATCTACAGTGATTGACGTGGATTTAACAAGTGACATCAATAAGGGATCATAGACTGACCAGGTGAAAGCTATGTGATGGAAAGAGCAGATGTTCCTAATGTTTTGTACACTCAGTATACAAGGAGTACCAGTACTGAGTCGATGTGCAGGGGTACGAGGTCATTTAAGTAGCGACGTACTGTACATATAGGTAGGGGTAAAGCGACTAGACAACAGGATAGTTAATAGACAGTTGTTGCAGCTTATGTGGTGAGTGTGAAAGTGTGTGTGTTGAGGTGTCAGTGTATGTATGAGTGTGTGGGTAAAGTCCAGTGTGGGTGCATAGAGTTAATTAGTGCAAGAGAGTTAGTGCAAAAAAAGGGTCAATGCAGGTAGTCAGAGTAGCAATTTGATTAGATATTTAGCAATGTTGTTTAGAAGTCTTATGGCTTGGGGGGGGGGGGGGGGGTTAGAAGCTGTCCTGTTGGTTCCAGACTTGGTGCACTGTTACCACTTTCTATGCGGCAAAAATGTATTCATGAAAATGTACAGTATCAGTCAAAAGTTCAAGGGTTTTTCTTTATTTCTTTTTTTACAATTTTCTACATTGTAGACTAATAGTGAAGACATCAAATCTATGAAATACACATATGGAATAATTTAGTAAGCAACAAAAGTGTTAAACAAATCAAAATATATTTTACATTTGAGATTCTTCAAAGTAGCCGCCCTTTGCCTTGATGACAGCTTTGCACACTCTTGGCATTCTCTCAACCAGCTTCACCTGGAATGCTCTTCCAACAGTCTTGAAGGCATTCCCACATATGCTGAGCACTTGTTGGCTGCTTTTCCTTCACTCTGTGATCAAACTCATCTAAAACCATCTCAATTGGTTTGAGGTCAGGTGATTGTTGAGGCCAGGTCATCTGATGCAGCCCTTCCACTGCCTGGAGGTGTGTTGGGTCATTGTCCTGTTGAAAAACAAATGATAGTGGGACTATGCGCAATCCAGATGGAATGGCGTATCGCTACAGAATTCTGGAGTAGCCATGCTGGTTAAGTGTGCCTTGAATTCTAAATAAATCACAGACAGTGTCACCAGAATAGCAACCCACACCTCCTCCTCCTTGCTTCATAGTGGGAACCACACATGCCGAGATCATCCGTTCATCTTCTCTACGTCTCACAAAGACATGGCGGTTGGAACAAAAAATCTCACATTTTGACTCATCAGACCAAAGGACAGATTTCCACCGGTCTAATGTCCATTGCTTGTGTTTCTTGGCCCAAGCAAGTCTCTTCTTACTATTGGTGTCCTTCAGTAGTGGTTTCTTTGTAGCAATTCGACCATGAATGCCTGAGTCACGCAGTCTCCTCTGAACAGTTGATGTTGAGATGTGTCTGTTGCTTGAACTCCGTTAAGCATTTATTTGGGCTGCAATCTGAGGTTCAGTTAACTATAATGAACTTATCCACTGCAGCAGAGGTAACTCAGAGTCTTCCTTTCCTGAGAGCCAATGTCATCATACGCTTGATGGTTTTTGTGACTGCAATTAAAGAAACGTTCAAAGTTCTTTAAAATTATCCGGACTGACTGACCTTCATGTCTTACAGTAATTATGGACTGTCGTTTCTCTTTGTTTATTTAAGCTGCTCTTGCCATAATATGGACTTGGTCTTTCACCAAATAGGGCCATCTTCTGTATACCACCCCTACCTCGTCACAACACAACTAATTGGCCCAAACGCATTAAGGAAAAAAATTCCACAAATTAGCAAGGCACACCTGTTAATTAAAATGCATTCCAGATAACGACCTCATGAAGCTGGATGAGAGAATGCCAAGAATGTGCAAAGCTGTCATCAGGGCAAAGCGTGGCTACTTTGAAGAATCTAAAATATATTTTGATTTGTTTAACACTTTTTTGGTTACTACATGATTAAATGTGTTATTTCATAATTTGTCTTCACTATTATTCTACAAAAAAAAAGTAAAAATAAAGAAAAACCCTGGAATGAGTAGGAGTGTCCAAACCTTTGACTAGTTCTGTATGTCTGAAGTATAAACATAAAAAGTACGATATATACTCGAATGTACTACTATGATGACTATTGTAAACTTGCTGTGAAGTAAAATCATATCTGACAAGATCAGACATGTACAGATTAGCAGGTGTTACAGCAGCTGCAGCGAAATGCTTGTGTTTCTGTCACTACAATTTCAAATAATCCAGAAAGTCCAAAACAAGAGAGAAATGCATCCCCTATACAGTAAACATGTATCCAAAAGGCCATGGACGAGGCATGGAATGATTTCAATCCAGACCTACAGTGCATGTCAGGTTTGGACTCGCCATACCAAAAGGGTTTTCCCCAGGTGCATGAACAATGAGGATATTTACTGCAATTTCAATGAGAGAACCTTTGGCCAAATGCTCAAGACAGGCTTGCTGCAAACTAGTGCCTGCTAAACATGTTTCTTTAATTTGATTACATTGCTTTTTGCCATTCTCAGTGCAGGTGGTACATAAATCCCTGAAATCCTTAGATCAGAGAAAGCCTGCAGGTCCTGATCTTCTGGATCCCTGCTTTTTAAATCTGTCAGCTGATTTCATAGCTGAACCACTTACACATCTGTTCAATCTAACCCTGGAATGTAATGCTGATTTCCAGATCTTTGGAAATTTTTTTGTCCTACCGCTTTTAAAAAAGGGGGAGATCAAACTATTTTAAATAATTATAGGCCAATCGCAAAGCTGTCACCCCTGGTGAAAATACTTGAAACCCTTGTAAGGGAACAGCTAAAAAAGTTTATTTACTAACTATATTTGATCAATGTACCAATCGGGCTTCAGGAAGAGGCATAGCACAGCAGCCATGAAGGTTTTAAATGATTTCACTGAAGCCCTTGACAAAAAAACAGCACTGTGTCTCACTTTTTATTGATGTCTCTAAAGCTTTTGATACAGTTGATCATGCTAAAGCATAGATTATCGAGTGTAGGTCTTTCAGAGCATGCAGTTGCATGGTTTGCTAACTATCTGTCTGATAGAACTCAGTGCACTCAATTTGATGGGCTCATGTCTGTTAGATTGTCTGTCTCATGGTGTGCCCCAAGGCTCTGTGGTCCTCTCTTATTCACTATTTATATAAATAATTTAGACACAATTGTTCAAAATGCACAACTTCATTTTTATGCTGATGATACTGTTATGCCTAGTCTCTTACAAAAGCATTCCAGAACTTGCAAACTGCTTTTTATACTGTTCAACATACCTTGTGTCAATTGAAGCTTATCCTCAATACTGACAAAACTAAACTAATGGTGTTTTCTAAAGCAAGATATAGACCTCTCAACTTTTCACCTATTATTACCTGTCAGGGCAATGAGATTTAGACTAACCTCATATAAATATCTTGGAATTTTAATTGATGACGGCCTCTTTTAAATTGCATATTCAACAACTTACAAAAAAATGGAAGCTGAAATTGGGATGTTATTTTAGGAATAAGGCCTGTTTTTCTTTTGAAGCCAGAAGGAGGCTAGTATCAGCGACATTTATGCCCTTACTAGACTATGGGAATATTTTATATATGAATGTTTCCGCTCAGTGTTTGAGATCAATTGACGCCCTTTACCATTGCACTTTGAGATTTATTTTAAAACTGCAAAACCCTTACGCACTACTGCACTTTGTATACCAGGGTTGGCTGGCCTTCTCTAGTCAATCGTAGGCTGGTATACTTTTATTTACAAAGCCATTTTGGGTTTACTACCTTTTTATTTGGGCATTTTATTGTTTAGAAATGTGGTGGGTACTCTCTTCGGTCGCTGGACATTATCCTGCTAACTGTTCCAAATGTTCGAACTGAATTTGTTAAAAGGGCTTTTATGTACTATGCGCCACCGTCTTGGAACACCTTACAAAATACTTTTAAACTGGAAGAACTTTTTAAATCACTGATGAATGATCTTGAGACTGATTCCCTGACCTGTCAATGTTTTTAATTTGCTGTTTTTGATTTTGTTATACTCCTGTGAATTCTATGGTTTTTACTAGATTACGTGTAGTTTTTCATGTTGTTTGTCTGTAATTTTTGTAATGACTTGGTGCTGCCCATCTTGGCCAGGACACTCTTGAAAAATAGATTTTAAATCTCAATGAGCCCTTCCTGGTTAAATAAAGGTTCAATCAAAATAGTGAAAGATGATCACACATGGGATAGAGATGATGGACATGTGATGTTCAGTAGTGCAAATGTATTGCCTAATGTGAAAACAGTGTAATGTACTGTAATTTACAGGACTGTAGCATGCTACATTACATGTTTTGCTATTGGATTAACTGGTTGTTAAAAATAACTAAATTGAGAAGATATCATTATGTTGTGTTTGTGATTAAACCAATGTACTCATTATATTTCACAGTAAACTCATATTTTGGATCAATGGTTGTGTGGTGAAAGATGTCTACAAACAAAATTAATGCACGATGAAAGGTTTTGAATGTAAGAATGGTTGCGTTACAAGTTACCAGTTTGGAGTTTCGTACTAAGAGTTTAGAAAATAGTACAAAAGCAATAAAAAATAAAAAACTGTATTACAATGTATAAACGTGTTACTTGGAAAATAGCCTTTGGCTTCACCTCTCATCTAAATGTGGACAATAAAGTTGAATCATTTCTGAAGTAAAACCTGACAGGTAAAATATATACACACACACACACAGTGGGGTCATAAATTGACACCCTTGATAAATATTAGCAATAATGACTGTATAAAATAAATAATTCAAATACTGAGCTGTATTGTATGCAAAAGAAACTGGTAAGTTATTTTTTTATACTAAAACAATTGCTCAAAGATAATTACTTTGTTTAAAAAGTAATATTTATTTTTCTCAAAAAGGTAGGGGTCAAAATTACTGACACCCGTTTTCACCTTGAAGGATAACGGCACTGATCCGTTTTGTAAAATATTTTATGAGTGGTAGAACACATTGGAAGGGATCTGATCTTAAGACTATTCCTCCATACAGAATCCTCCCAGATCCTTGATATCCTTCCTCTGTACTTATGGATTGCCCTCTTCAATTCAAACCACAGGTTTTCCAATCGGGTTTCAAGTCCGGAGACAGATGGCCATTGCAAAATGTTGATTTTGTGGCCAAATGAACTATTTCTTTGTGGATTTGTATGTGTACTTGGGCAAATAGTCTTGCTGGAAGATCCATTTGCAGCCAAGTTTCAGCCTCCTCACAGAGGCAACCAGGTTTTTGCCTAAAATATCCTGGTACTGGGTAAAGTTAATGATGCCATTGACCTTAAAAAAAGGCCCAATCCAGACATTTCTATATCAATATCAAACCATTTCTGGGTAACAATTAAATACTTTACTAACCACGTTTCCATCTACAGTTTTTATACGAGTAAAGTTCTACCATATAAAAGAAAATGATGACAGCTGTGATGGAAACAGGAAGTTTCAGTACAATTTCATAGATGCAGACAGAATTTGTTCGTTCAACAATGAGATTTTTTTGGTCTGTAAAATAAATTATGCAAGAAATGGTGATGGAAACCAAGCGCAAATAGTGATATAATAACCATCATATCGATGTGATTTTGTAGTCACGCGATGATATGGTGTGGGCTCCTCCCACTACGACTCGGGAAACCATGCAGTTTAAATTAGGCTACAGATGAAATAAGTTAATATGAACTTCACAGGGTGGTGAAAGTGCATGGTATGAACTTGATGCTCCTTTCCAATAAATGTTGAGAATCTTATTCTGGTGACATGATGAACAATGCTTGACTGCAACTTTGACAAATAAAAACGTTTCTGTACTTATCCATAATCTCATCATGTAGACAAGCTTACCACCACTGTATCTGCGAGCTGTTGGCTAGAGTGCACATGCCAAGACCAGAGTAGGCATATTTGCTATTTAACGCAACAATTTGTGACAAAACTACTGGTAGAGTTGAAAATGCAATGGAAACACTGATCCAGTGGCAACCCGTCATTCAGGGCAGGTGGGGCAGAGAATCAATTATACGTGTCACATATTAGTTTGCAAACAATGTAAAAAAAAAAAAAATATATATATATATATATATATATATATACACACACATCATTGAGTTAATAGAGCAGCATAAAAACATGGTCTCTTTTTTGTTTTCTTGAGTAAGGCAGCTCCAAAATGCAGGCGTTTCAGCCTAGCTCAGTGCATTCAGGGTGTTGTTGGGGCAAGCCAGCAGAAAATATGGAGCAATGAGCAGTGATTGGCTCAGTGTTCTGTCACTCATGGGGACACTACGTCAGAGCCAAGTCTAAGGGTAGACCTCGAAAATTCTCGCCCGTTGGGTGCTGCATTAGAAGTGCCCATTTAAGAAGGCTCAAGGTCTTTGGCCACATAAAATTGTCAAATCACATTATATCTACAGTAGCTTTGATTATTTTTGTTGTACCTTTATTTAACTAGGCAAGTCAGTTAAGAACAAATTCTTATTTTCAATGACGGACTAGGAACAGTGGGTTAACTGCCTGTTCAGGGGCAGAACGACAGATTTGTACCATGTCAGCTCGGGGATTTGAACTTGCAACCTTTCGGTTACTAGTCCAATGCTCTAACCACCCTGCCGCCGATTGGACTGATCATGTCAACATCATACTTACACAATCTTAGCTAGCAGTCATCATGAATCAAGCCCACAATCTACTGGCAAATCCTTTAGAATCCTTGTCATATGCTCATCAACCATGGACATAAACATTACACAAGTTAGAAATCGCAAATTTAACAATGAGTGGTTTGGAAGGAATCAGTGGCTAACTGCAAGCATTGCAAAGCAATCATTAGCCTGCTATTCAGTGGAATGGCTATGTGGTCTCAAGTCCCCCCTTGGGTTGTGCCGTGGCGGAGATCTTTGTGGGCTATACTCAGCCTTGTCTCAGGATGGTAAGTTGGTGGTTGAAGATATCCCTCTAGTGGTGTGGGGGCTGTGCTTTGGCAAAGTGGGTGGGGTTATATCCTTCCTGTTTGGCCTTGTCCGGGGGTGTCCTCGGATGGGGCCACAGTGTCTCCTGACCCCTCCTGTCTCAGCCTCCAGTATTTATGCTGCAGTAGTTTATGTGTCGGGGGGCTAGGGTCAGTTTGTTATATCTGGAGTACTTCTCCTGTCCTATTCGGTGTCCTGTGTGAATTTAAGTGTGCTCTCTCTAATTCTCTCTTTCTCTCTCTCGGAGGACCTGAGTCCTAGGACCATGCCTCAGGACTACCTGACATGATGACTCCTTGCGGTCCCCAGTCCACCTGGCCGTGCTGCTGCTCTAGTTTCAACTGTTCTGCCTTATTATTATTGGGCCATGCTGGTCATTTATGAACATTTGAACATCTTGGCCATGTTCTGTTATAATCTCCACCCGGCACAGCCAGAAGAGGACTGGCCACCCCACATAGCCTGGTTCCTCTCTAGGTTTCGGCCTTTCTAGGGAGTTTTTCCTAGCCACCGTGCTTCTACACCTGCATTGCTTGCTGTTTGGGGTTTTAGGCTGGGTTTCTGTACAGCACTTTGAGATATCAGCTGATGTACGAAGGGCTATATAAATAAATTTGATTTGAAGTCTAAGGGTCTCTTTTCCTAGTTTCAAATTATACAAATTCTACTTTGGCCATGCGGTCAATGAAGCATGATTTGTGCCGCGCTCAAAACAACTGTTAACTCTGAACTGCAAAATCTGACTTTAGGGAGTTCAAGACAACTGGGAACTCGGGGAAAAACTAGCTAAGACTGGGAAAATAAGTTTTAAATTTTCATCCAACTCGGAATTGTAAATCCGGAACTCAAGCCTTTTTCTAGAGCTACGACCTGAAGATCACTGACATCGTCATGATTCAACTTTTTTTTCTTTCTTTGAGTTCCCAGTTGTCTTGAAAGCACCATAAATCCAGAGAATGGCAGACTGATGACAGAGTTTGATGACAAAATTTGCCCACCAAGGACCGCCGCGCCACCTTCCTGTTCAAGTGAGAACAGCACAACAATGTGAGTCCAAAAATGTCTTATATGTTGCTGCATAAATTGTAATATGCCAGGGAGATATGTATACTGTAGCTAAGAAAGTAATACTAGGAGTATGTTGTGCAGTAAAGCTGTTAGTAGCCCATGTGCCTCACCCTAATAACTTGGTCTATTTTCACCTCTTAATTTCACCTACTCTTCTGACTTGGTGGTGCACATATGACCATTTGTTTTTTAGAAATGTAATCATTGAAATGGTAAGCGCTTTCATTGTCTGCTTATAGGCCCCCTTTATCTAGCCTACGGTTCTGAATTGGTGTACAGGGAGAACTCTAAGAGCAGCCCATGTTCTGAATTCTGACGCTGTACATTTCAAAAGTGCTGAACAAATTGTTATATTGACTACGTCCGTCCTAGCTCCATCATGAATGTCTTAATCGAAATTACTGATTGCCTCTTATCCGCTCGTCGTCCCCTTGTGCCATAGTTTGTACAATTAATGTATTGTTTAGTGGCTTTGCTGGCATGCAGCCCACTTAATGTTTTTTTCCCCCACCAAGATTTACATGCTAAAACATCAAAGATCCACCACCATATTTTACAGTAGGTACAGTGCCTTGCGAAAGTATTCGGCCCCCTTGAACTTTGCGACCTTTTGCCACATTTCAGGCTTCAAAAAACTGTATTTTTTTGTGAAGAATCAACAACAAGTGGGACACAATCATGAAGTGGAACGACATTTATTGGATATTTCAAACTTTTTTAACAAATCAAAAACTGAAAAATTGGGCGTGCAAAATTATTCAGCCCCTTTACTTTCAGTGCAGCAAACTCTCTCCTATACCCTTTGTTGGCAATGACAGAGGTCAAACATTTTCTGTAAGTCTTCACAAGGTTCACGCTGGTATTTTGGCCCATTCCTCCATGCAGATCTCCTCTAGAGCAGTGATGTTTTGGGGCTGTTGCTGGGCAACATGGACTTTCAACTCCCTCCAAAGATTTTCTATGGGGTTGAGGTCTGGAGTCTGGCTAGGCCACTCCAGGACCTTGAAATGCTTCTTACGAAGCCACTCCTTCGTTGCCCGGGCGGTGTGTTTGGGATCATTGTCATGCTGAAAGACCCAGCCACGTTTCATCTTCAATGCCCTTGCTGATGGAAGGAGGTTTACACTCAAAATCTCACGATACATGGCCCCATTCATTCTTTCCTTTACACGGATCAGTCGTCCTGGTCCCTTTGCAGAAAAACAGCCCCAAAGCATGATGTTTCCACCCCCATGCTTCACAGTAGGTATGGTGTTCTTTGGATGCAACTCAGCATTCTTTGTCCTCCAAACACGACGAGTTGAGTTTTTACCAAAAAGTTATATTTTGGTTTCATCTGACCATATGACATTCTCCCAATCTTCTTCTGGATCATCCAAATATTCTCTAGCAAACTTCAGACGGGCCTGGACATGTACTGGCTTAAGCAGGAGGACACGTCTGGCACTGCAGGATTTGAGTCCCTGGCGGCGTAGTGTGTTACTGATCGTAGGCTTTGTTACTTTGGTCCCAGCTCTCTGCAGGTCATTCACTAGGTCCCCCCGTGTGGTTCTGGGATTTTTGCTCACCGTTCTTGTGATCATTTTGACCCCACGGGGTGAGATCTTGCGTGGAGCCCCAGATCGAGGGAGATTATCAGTGGTCTTGTATGTCTTCCATTTCCTAATAATTGCTCCCACAGTTGATTTCTTCAAACCAAGCTGCTTACCTATTGAAGATTCAGTCTTCCCAGCCTGGTGCAGGTCTACACTTTTGTTTCTGGTGTCCTTTGACAGCTCGTTGGTCTTGGCCATAGTGGAGTTTGGAGTGTGACTGTTTGAGGTTGTGGACAGGTGTCTTTTATACTGATAACAAGTTTAAACAGGTGCCATTAATACAGGTAACGAGTGGAGGACAGAGGAGCCTCTTAAAGAAGAAGTTACAGGTCTGTGAGAGACAGAAATCTTGCTTGTTTGTAGGTGACCAAATACTTATTTTCCACCATAATTTGCAAATAAATTCATTAAAAATCCTACAATGTGATTTTCTGGATTTTTTTTCCTCATTTTGTCTGTCATAGTTGACGTGTACCTATGATGAAAATTACAGGCCTCATCTTTTTAAGTGGGAGAACTTGCACAATTGGTGCCTGACTAAATACTTTTTTGCCCCACTGTATACTGTATATTCAAACTACTGACTTGATTATGTACCTTCTCTCTTTCAAAGGGCAGATTGCAGTCCACTGCTGGGTCTTTGGATCATAAGATTCTACTGAGTCGTACAGCTTTCCATATGACCCACCACCCATGGCATAGATCTTCTTTTTCATGGTGGCATAGCAGCCAACCTGAGGAGAGATCGTTGGGCAAGTGGTGAGATTTGGAAAGGATGCAATTTGTGAATGTGTTTGTTATACATTTCAGTTGGAAGCCGGAAATGTTCATGTCATGTCACACCTTGCGGACCATGGTCATGCTGGTTTGGGTTGTCCAGGTGTTGTAGTGAGGGTCGAACACCTCCACAGTCAGGAGCTCCATGTCCTCTTCCTCTCCTCCCAACACATAGATCATCCCATCCAGCTCAGCAACACCAAAGTTCTGCCTCGCCTGACCAAACAAATGGCAGAAGCCTTAATAATACTGAGAAACATTGACCCCTAGTGGCATCACTTGGAACAATAACACACTTTAGGAGGGTAGAGAAGAACAAAACAAATGGCTACCAGTGGGAGTATACAAGTAAAAAGGACAGATGGAACATTTGATAGATTAAATAAATTGTCATGTATGTACATACCACAATATTCACTTTAGTTCAGTGGAAGACATTTATTTTGTCTACATAACCAATTAAAGTGAGAACTTCAGATGATACCACTTGAAATGTCTATGAACCAAGATTGTTGAATGGTGCTAATGAAAAGGTTGAAAGGATTGCAAAGAAAAAAACGTTGCAGTTTTTAATGTTGTGTGGAGTAGTACTGTAGAATACCTGTTTCATGGAAGGAATGGGGGTCCAAGTGTTTGTGTTTGGGTCATATTTCTCTCCACTGCTCAGGACTGTCTTGGTTTCATCCATGCCACCCATCACAAAGAGATGGCCCTCTGAGAGGACAAAGAATGGGGTTAATCTATTGTTGATTACTAAGACTAGGTTGGGTTTGCCTTACATGAGAATTGTTGGAGCCATCAACTATTCATTAGCTGCCATGAAGACTGCACTGTGTATAAGTATGTGCATATGTAACAGTAAAACTGTCTGGATCCAATACCAACCTGCTGCCAGCACCCCATGCCCTATTCGCCCAATGCTCATTGGTTCCAGCTCGATCCACAGCTGGCGGTTTGGGTCATAGAGTGGACACATGCAGCGTATCATGGCTGACGGCTTCCTCGTTCTAAACAGGAACCAGATAACAGGACGTCAATTGTGGTCAGTCCTGTTGGTTTTTATCTCTGACACACTGGCTCCTTCTCTAACCTCATCCGCTGTCTATGTGTCACCAGAACACCCCTTCAACTTTACTTACTTGTCTAGAGTCTCCTCAATCACTATGTGCTCTATCAGTAGATCAACCACACACTATTCTCAGTTTTTCCCCTTCCTGTCCTTAATACATTCTCTTCTTGCAGATATCTAAATGTTTTGCATGAATTTCCATTACAAACTGTTTATCTATCAAGCATGTGCACAAAACCACAGCATATATCAAAATGAGAATCCATGTGTTATGACCACATTGTATGAGTCATATACAGTGCCTTCAGAAAATATTCACACACTTGACTTTTTCCACATTTCGTTGTGTTACAGCCTGAACTTAAACTTGATTAAATGTAGATTTTTGTTTGTCACTGTCCTACACACACAATACCCCATAATGTCAAAGTATAATGATGTTTTTGGAAACTTTTATAAATTATTTTTAAAATGGGAAGCTGAAATTTCAACCCCTATGTTATGGCAAGTCTAAATAAGTTCAGGCGTAAAAATGTTCTTAACAAGTGACAGACAAGGAAGGTTCTCCAATGCACCCATTGGTAGATAAAAAAAAAAAGACATTGAATATCCCTTTGAGCATTGTGAAGTTATTAATGACACTTTCTTTACATGGTGTATCAATACACCCACTCACAACAAAGATACAGGCATCCTTCCTAACTCAGTTGGCAGAGGGGAAGGAAACCACTCAGGGATTTCACCATGAGGCCAATGGTGACTTTTAAACAGTTAGAGATTAATGGCTGTGAAAGGAAAAAAAAACTGAGGACGGATCAACATTGTAGTTACTCCACAATATGAACCTAATTGACAGAGTGAAAAGGAGGAAGCGTGTACATAATACAAATATTCCAAAACATGCATCACTAAAGTAACACTACAAAAAATGTGGCAAAGCAATTCACTTTTTCCCTGAAAACAAAGTGTTAGGAGTACCACTCTCCATATTTACAAGCATAGTGATGGCTGCGTCATGTTATGGGTATGCTTATAATTGTTAAGGACTGGGGAGTTTATCAGGATTAAAAAAAAGAAACAGAATGGAGCTAAGCACAGGCAAAATCCTAGAGGAAAACCTGGTTCAGTCTGCTTTCCACCAGACACTGGGAGATGAATTTGACAGAGCTTAAATAATGTTGATAAAGAATAATGGCAATCCAGGTGTGGAAAGCTCTTAGAGACTTACCCAGAAAGACTCACAGCTGTAATCGCTGCCGAAGGTGCTTCTAAAAAACGATTGACTCAGGGGTGTGAATACCTATGTAAATAAGTTATTTCTGTATTCATTTTCCATGAACTTGCTAACATTTCTAAAAACATGTTTTCACTTTGTCATTATTATGGGGTATTGTGTGTAGATGGGTGAGAGAAAAAAAGTTATATATTTTGAATTCATGCTGTAACACAACAAAATGTGGAATAAGTTAAGGGGTATTAATACTTTCTGAAGGCACTGTACACATTCAACAGCATAGACATTTATGTCTGGACATCGTCCCAGAGTAAGAGACTTAGAAGATACTCACACTCTCTCCTCCCCCCCTACAGTGACAATGCACTCCGAGTAGCCACGAGGTTTGAAGGCGGCTAAAAGAGCCTCGCCCTGCAGTGTTGCGCCCCCCAGTGGAGCGTTGCAGTACTCCCGGATCACCTCCCTCATCAAGGGCTCTCCTAACATCTGCTCCCTCAAGTAACCCTGGTCCAGCCCCTGGATCCACACCGATGACATCACCTCTTTCATGTGCACCTGGAGGGGAGGGGGGGACACACCAAAAAGATGTTACTCAGGGGATAAACTAAAAGGCCAATAGTAATGCATAGGCAAATTGTGTGCGAAAAACACATTCCTTCAAATGATTTAGTAGTCTTCGACCATAATTGTAGTAATTTTACAGCCATGCTTTAGGCAGACGTTTGTATCACATCCGGCTGTATCACATCTGGCCGTGATTGGGAGTCCCATAGGGCGGCGCACAATTGGCCCAGCGTCGTCTGGGTTTGGCCAGGGTAGGCCTTTATTGTAAATAAGAATTTGTTCTTAACTGACTTGTCTAGTTAAATAAATAACACAGACAGACAGAAATAAGGGCAGGACCACCACCACCCTAGCAGTAGAATAGGCCCTCACCCTCCGTTCCTCCAGGTCATGGCCAAGCCAGCGCACCACAGCCTCCAGGACATGTTTCTCATTGCCCACGTTGAGCTTGTCCATCGACAGGATCTCGCACAGCCGGTCTGGAGGTAACTCCCTAAACTCCTCTGTGACGGCCACATCACAGAAATGTGTCTGAAGGAAGTCTGTGGCAGCATGGTGAACATGGTGAAGGCAGTAATGTAGAGAGAAAAGCCGGATCCCAATGCAGTTCTCTGCAGCAATGCAGCTCTCCAGGAACTGGCAGCACAGGGACTTCAGGTCTGTCAAGAGCAGCAGGTCAGCGGCCTGGACCATGTCCTGAATGGTGTCCTCACTCAGACTGATCTACACACAGACAACAAGGAGCAGGATGGAAGGAGAAGTGTAACATCAGGATTGTTCTAGGTATCATAATATGTTTTGGAATATTATCCAATTCTAAAATAGATATGAATATGGATTCTCTCAAAAGAGTTAGGCATATAACCTACTGGACAATATCAGTACTGGCAATTTAAAAACCAGTATAAGAATCACACGTACTGGTCAGTTTTAAGTAATCTGACCCATCCCACTTGTGTTCACTTTACTGTAGGCGTACTACAGATTTGCATACTGCTTACCTCCCCACTAAAGATGTAGTCCAAGATCTGCTTCATGATAGTGACAGAGATTCCCTGGAGCTCAATGGTGTACATGGATCCATCTTCCTTTGGAGGGTTGTAGTTCAGCTTTGTTCTATGGGATGTCAGAATACTGTATCAGAATGACAGGAAAGGGCACTGACAGTCTGTAAGCACAGAGTGGGACACCCTTGACAGCTGGGAAACAATGTTACATAACTAGCCCTGTCAACATTTTTTTTAAACCACTGCATGTCAAAAGCTAATTACCTGATATATGGACTAGCCGCAGCCAAAATGTTTTTCTGGACTGGAATCTTTTCCCCTTCCAGTACTAACACTGCGTCTTGGAAGCATTTTTCTATCCAGAATGAGCGAAGGGCCTTGAGAAGTTTCTGAGAGTGTTGAGGGTCCGATACCACCGAACCTGCAGCGCTAACCACTGGATCAGAGGTGGACATTGTGTACCTACAGATGAAAAACCCGTTATTATTAACACAGCAGCCCGGATGAGGGCACAGAGAATAAATCAATTTAACCGGCCAGTGTTAGTTTCACACAGGATTAGCCTACGTAGGCTATGCTAACGTCAGCATAATAAATGAGTTACTGTAGCAATAAGTAATGACTGAACTGAATTGTTGGCTGAATATTAAAAGTGACATCGTTACACTTGGTAGGGTCACACACATTTCAATAAAACCAGACAGGTTTCGGCGACATGCATAGCTAACTTACGTTATAATAGTAACCTACTTTACCGCTAGCTAGCTAGACATAGACAAAGAACAGGGTGCGTCCCAATTCACAGTAGCATTACGTTACCTTGCATGGATCACCACAAATCAGAGGCAGACGGTGAGTTTCTGTAAAGTAGGCGTGAAGAAGCTTTCAGTAGCCTCCAATGAAAAACGTTTAATGTCCTTCCTTTTGAGCAAACCATACATTAATTGGAGCAATCACAGACCTGCGAGATATATATGTTGAATCCTTCCTTTCACCTTTCCGCTTTCAAACAGATTCGTGTGTGCACCATTGATTTACATTATATATGAAGATGTAAACCTCGAGGAAGAAAGGTTGGATACATCTTCAAAGTAATCTAACAGAGCCAAAATGTACTGTATTTTGGATCCGCCCATGTTACGCCCACAAAAAGCACTAGTGTTTTCACACAAATGGTCCAAGCGCATGTGTCAGACGCAATAATGCTGCATTCATAACCAAAAGGAAAGGTAGTAATTACCAGTGGTGAAGTCGTAAATACATTCATATGCTTTGCACGCGTTGAGAAACGCCGATTGGCTGGTGGCCAACAAACTGTGTCAACCAGTAACTAGAAGTATGTCTATTATGCTTGTAAACAACTGGTAGTGTTCAAAAACCCTATTAATAGATTGCTTTTTATGTACATATAATGTCTTGCTGTTACATTTAACTGCCGAAAATGCTGTTATTGAGGTAATTTCCTTAGTAGGTGACATGAGGTCAGCATGTGGGAGAAGTCGGAAGGATGACGCCGCATTCAAAACAACTGGGAACTCGGGAAAAATACAAGGTCAAATCAGGAAGCCAGCAATTTTCAGGTCAGAAAGCTATAGAAAGAGGCCCGATTTCCCCGAGTAGGGTGACCGTTCAAATTGATCTCTCCCAGCCGGAGCTCGTTTTTCCCCCAGAGTTCCCAGTTGTTTTGAACTCACTAAAGTCGGAAGTCAGAGATTTCCGAGTCCCCAGGTGTTTTGAACGTGGCATGATAGACGAGTTTCCCCACTATTAATTACGAGTTGGATGCGCATCGTGTATTTTCCCAGTCGTTTGTGGTAAATACCACCTCCCACTTGATTGTGAACGCAGCATTCGAGCTGCGCATATTTCTCCGAGTATCCCTGACTGCAGTGTGCAAATCGAGGCCCGGCTCCATACGGGCGGAGTCAAAAGCTTGACCCCACCCACCTTTTTTTGTCACACTGAATACAAACACACACGTTTGCACAAGGCACACGTTCAATACAAACGTAATTCATTTTTAAAGATATTTAGAAATATTATTTAAAGTGGTACCAGCAGATGTGTTGTAACACTTTTTGCTTCATGCTATATTTGAGACAAGCTACTGATATTGTCGCAGTGAACATACTTGTTATGTATGTCATATACTGTTAAAATTGCATTGATAAGTGTTATAACTTTGTAATTATATTATTTCATTGAATACACACACACACATATCCTGATGCTATTTACTTTCCCGATGAGAATGGAAACAGACTATACCATATAGACAAGCTGAATGTGCTTTGTACTTTAAGTTATACCAGCTCCAGTAAAGAGATCAGAGACTCGGGTGACTTCTACGTCATCTTTACGAAACCACATAACACAATTAAAACAGCAGACAAAAACAAGGTTTGACCTCTCCTCAAAAATGGCTTCACTCCTGCTCCTCAAGAGGCAAAGACAGTAATTTTCTTGTTGTCAACTGCCTCCACATAGAACATCTCATAATCTCTCTGTAACATGAATGGTTCCTTGAGGAGAATATTTTCCTCTTCATCCTGGCCATCATATAACCGTAGTTCTTTAAGGGTTGTAATGAGGTCTTCCCCGTCCATCCCAATTACACTATGGAAAGAAACAATGCCTTTATATGTTGAGTTCGCACCACCTTGCTGCCTCTAGGGTGCCCCTTAGAAGAACATCTGCTTCCTTGAAGAAAAAGGAAGAATAAATATTAAGAGTAGTGCCTCATTGGGTGATCAAGACAAATTACACCCCACTTTCACAATACCACCATGCAAACAAAAACCACTATTACTAAAGGGGTGTTCAGTGATATCTATAACTACTCAACAAGTCATCACAACTATTATATCTTGCCATGCATCAAGCCTTCAGCATTACATACAGTAGACTACATAGCCAGTTCACAGCTCCCAGTTGTCCGTGCATTTTGTTTTCAGTATCATCTAGAAAGAAAACAGATTGTGGTCATTAAGTAATGTAAGGGAACCTCTAGGGATGCGTGTACAAGAATGCATCTTACTTTAGCTAATAGCCAATACAGTACCTGATCCTGTAGAGCTGGATGCTGACGTGACATGCTGGGGGGGGAAGAGGCATCTTCTACATCAACCTGAAATATATTGGAGGGAGGGTTTAAGACATTAAACATTGGTTTAAGACTATACCACTCATCATATGACACCTACCTGTAATGTGTTTTCTTTACGACCACCTTTTTCAATCTTTCAACCTCTTTTCTTCAAACCTTGAGTGAGTGAATGACATGCATTCAATATGAAAATATATTCAGGTCAGTCTGGCTAGTGAAACAAGTGATTTTAAGGATGCAAATTAAACGTTTTTATAATGTTCAAGACTTACGGCATGGGAAAGTTCTGCAGAACAAGGCACCACAGTCGCATAATTTGCTGCATGTTTTCCTTTGAAAAAAAAAATCACATAGTCGGATGGGGATCCCAAAAAACATATCCACTAGTGATGAGAATTTTATAATTTATACATACCTCAGTGAAATCTCACTGTGCTTCCATTGCAATGTACAGAACATACTGTAAGTTAAGAAAGAGTAGGTTGTTAAGTTTGATAGTTATAACAACAATAATGATAATAGTAAATAATGATACCACCCCCCAGGAATATATTTCAGGATGTAGAAGACATCCCCCCCCAAGAAGTCACAGTATGTCACATCAGCATCCAGCTCTGCAGGAGTTTGATGTATGAATTGTATGTCGTGTAAAAACTGTAGGAAATAGGTCAAAAAAAGTGTCAAGAATAATAAAGAAGAAGAAGTATGAGAAATAACAAGTGTGCTTTGCATGCTACAAGCACAGAAATAATAATATATTTTCATATGTTATAACAGAAAATAGGACTAATATAATATACTGAATAGCCAGCATCTTACCATCAAAACAAACACCCCACAGTTGTTTGAGAAACCTTGCTTTGGTAGATCCTGTGGTGTGAACGAAGTACAATTTTCAATACAGGAATGACAATCAAATGGTACAGTTCAGTGGAATCATTTAAAGGAATATCTAACCTGATCATCCACACCAAAAGTTCTCCAAGGTCCCAAGGGACAAGATCTGAGCAATGTTTCTGTGAACACAGTGCATGTGGAAGTAAAGAAAAAGTACAATTCAACAGCTTTTTATGCTCCAGCATGCATAACATTTTTGAACACAGCTGGAACTGAATTAGCCCAAGTATTTTTCACATCATTATGGATGTTGTTGGACCAGAAAATGTATTTTCGACTGCAAACCCCATTCCTCACATCAATGCACTCACATGCCAAAAATATTTCATTGGACACTGTTTCAAAGCAATGTGAATTCTTTCTTTGTTAAATGTGTTTAACTTAATTTTATTTATTTGAACAAGTTACAATGACTTTTCTTGACTTGCCATGTATGTTGGGACCAGGTGATTTCATTATTGTACATAGACTTGCTGTGTACCTAAGGGAATGGCATCAACGACACACATTTAGAGCCATCCAAACACAATAAGGCATACATTAAAGAAACACATAAAATCAACGATCAAATCGATTACATAACTGTACATGTAAAACTTGACCAAATAAGATTCCCTCATTGTGAGCAATTAGCTAGCTCACGTGCAAATGGGTGCTAATTAACTCTATGCTAACATTGGTGTGGTTGTTGGTCATATACAAATATATCACTGCACTGGTATAACATGAATATTACAAAGTGCATAATGACAGTCTCACTTACTTCATTGGTTGATTTTTTTATCCATGTAGGTTAGGTTCGATTAAGATTCGCTGACGTTGATGCCCTCAACGTTTACCCCAACTTGGGTGATCTTGAAAGAGACGGGAAGGGTTCGGGTTAAACGCGTTTCACTCCGCCCACATTGAGCACGGCCCGGAACTGCACACTGCAGTTAGAGGCTTCTCTATTCATCCTGCTCATGCGCGTGGAACAGAGAAATACCCCCCCCACCAAAAAAATATATATCAGAAATTCATAACACATATGCAAGAAATAACCGACACAAAATCAAATAAAATGTATTGGTGGTGTACAAAGCTTTGTAGATATTTTCGTGGTGCAGTGAAATCCTTATGTGTCTATCTCCAACAATGCAGGAATATCAATCAACAAGAAATAGAAACAAAACAATAAATATAACAAGAACAATAAATAAAGACATGTCAGAATGAGCCAAACCTGATCGTTTTGAAGAAAAATAATTATGATGGTTTTCGTATATACCATCGTTGTGCAGCAGCTTGCAACAATACTGAAAAACAATATGCCCGTAGAAAAACAATAACATAAAAGTCCAGAAGTCCAGAGAGGCCATATGAATAAAAACAGATATTCCCTCATTATGTCAAGATCAAGACTTATTTACAGTGGGGCAAAAAAAAGTATTTAGTCAGCCACCAATTGTGCAAGTTCTCCCACTTAAAAAGATGAGAGAGGCCTGTAATTTTCATCATAGGTACACTTCAACAATGACAGACAAAATGAGAAGAAAAAATCCAGAAAATTACATTGTAGGATTTTTAATTGAATTTATTTGCAAATTATGGTGGAAAATAAGTATTTGGTCAATAACAAAAGTTTCTCAATACTTTGTTATATACCCTTTGTTGAAAATGACAGAGGTCAAAAGTTTTCTGATAGTCTTCACAAGGTTTTCACACACTATTGCTGGTATTTTGGCCCATTCCTCCATGCAGATCTCCTCTAGAGCAGTGATGTTTGGGGCTGTTGCTGGCAACACAGACTTTCAATTCCCTCCAAATATTTTCTATGGGGGTGAGATCTGGAGACTGGCTAGGCCACTCCAGGACCTTGAAATGCTTCTTACGAAGCCACTCCTTCGTTGCCCGGGTGGTGTGTTTGGGATCATTGTCATGCTGAAAGACCCAACCACGGATCAGTCGTCCTGGTCCCTTTGCAGAAAAACAGCCCCAAAGCATGATGTTTCCACCCCCATGCTTCACAGTAGGTATGGTGTTCTTTGGATGCAACTCAGCATTCTTTGTCCTCCAAACACGACAAGTTGAGTTTTTACCAAAAAGTTATATTTTGGTTTCATCTGACCATATGACATTCTCCCAATCTTCTTCTGGATCATCCAAATGTTCTCTAGCAAACTTCAGACGGGCCTGGACATGTACTGGCTTAAGCAGGGGGACACGTCTGGCACTGCAGGATTTGAGTCCCTGGCGGCGTAGTGTGTTACTGATGGTAGGCTTTGTTACTTTGGTCCCAGCTCTCTGCAGGTCATTCACTAGGTCCCCCCCGTGTGGTTCTGGGATTTTTGTTCACCATTCTTGTGATCATTTTGACCCCACGGGGTGAGATCTTGTGTGGAGCCCCAGATCGAGGGAGATTATCAGTGGTCTTGTATGTCTTCCATTTCCTAATAATTGCTCCCACAATTGATTTCTTCAAACCAAGCTGCTTACCTATTGAAGATTCAGTCTTCCCAGCCTGGTGCAGGTCTACACTTTTGTTTCTGGTGTCCTTTGACAGCTCGTTGGTCTTGGCCATAGTGGAGTTTGGGGTGTGACTGTTTGAGGTTGTGGACAGGTGTCTTTTATACTGATAACAAGTTCAAACAGGTGCCATTAATACAGGTAACGAGTGGAGGACAGAGGAGCCCCTTAAAGAAGAAGTTACAGGTCTGTGAGAGCCAGAAATCTTGCTTGTTTGTAGGTGACCAAATACTTATTTTCCACCCTAATTTGCAAATAAATTCATTAAAAATCCTACAATGTGATTTTCTGGATTTTTTTTCAAATTTTGTCTGTCATAGTTGAAGTGTACCTATGATGAAAATTACAGGCCTCTCTCATCTTTTTAAGTGGGAGAACTTGTACAATTGGTGGCTGACTAAATTCCTTTTTGCCCCACTGTATATTAGAAGTGCCGATCCAAGAAGGCTCAAGGTCATTGGCCATAGATAAAATGATGTCATATCACGTTATATCATAGCTACTGTAGTACTGCCAAGAGGAAGGATCTTATGAGCTACATGCATTTCAATTGAACACCTTGAAATGCATTTGTTGTAAGAAATGTGCTATATATGCTGAACAAAAATATAAACTCAACATGTAAAGTGTTGGTCCAATGTTTCATGAGCTGAAATAAAAGATCCCAGAAATGTTTCATAGGCACAGAAAGCTTATTTTTGACAGGTATGGCATATCAAGAATGTGATTAAACATCATGATCATTACATATGTACACCTTGTGCTGGGGACAATAAAAGGTAACTTTAAAATGTACAGTTTTGCCACACATCACAATGCCACAGAGGTCTCAAGTTTTGAGGGAGTTTGGAATTGGCATGCTGACTGCATCCACCAGAACTGTTACCATAGAATGTAATGTTCATTTCTCTACCATAAGCCGCCTCCAATGTCATTTTAGAGAATTTGGCAGTACATCAAACCGGCCTCACAACTGCAGAGGTGGGTGCTGAGGAGTATTTCTGTCTGTAATAAAGCCCTTTATTGATAAAACCTATCTTGTTCGAGAGAGAATTACACTGTTCTCAAAACATCACGCCAATGTAAGCCTACACCAAACACACAGTTAATTTGAAATGTTTGTAAAATTCACAATGTGAAAAATGAATGGCGAAAAACCATTGGAACCATTTCCGTGTTGTTATGGGTACTGTGGCGGACTATATGGCAGACAAGTGGCTTCAAAGCCTCTCATCAGCTATCCAGGGTTTAAATACATAATTGGTCAATGACATTCAATTCAGCATTGGAAAAAAGCACGTTTACATTTGTTCTACCTGAGCAAGTCTGACCACAAGTCAAAGACCACTATGATGACACACCAAATGTGTTTCATGGATCCTTATTTGTCTTATTCTAATGTAATCCAAAAGTAACGGAAAGTAATCAGATTACATTACTGAGTTTGGGTAATCCAAAAGTTACATTACTGATGAAAATGTTGTAGAGGTAATTAGTAACTGTTACATTTAGAAAGTTACCTACCCAACACTGTTGCTTTAATCAGTCTATAGACAATGTATGACAGCAATCAATGCTATGGTTTTGTTTCCCTGGCACTGTTTCCACATGCTAACATTTTAACATGCCAAATCATGGGAATGATTTTAACATTGTTCGTGCGTCATGTCCAAATAATCCCTAAGTACAATATCTGAAATTGATTGTGAAGCTCAACAAAGTCACTTATAGATGATTTGAACATAATGCGCAAAAAATGCTAATATTTTGAATTGGATTTGTGCCACAAATGCTCAAACGTTATTTTGTAGAAACAGTTCCAGGTAAACTAAACCAAAGCATCGATATCTGTCATACCTTGTCCATAGCATGCTTACAGGTTAAGGAAACCAATATCTCATTTTGAAATTGCATCTTAAATTAGGAATTTAAAAAGAGAGAAGGTATAGCCTATACTTTACTTATTTAATTCTCAGACCTGCTGTTAATATACACAGCTTTTATTTAATTTATTACTATATATAAAAATATACTTCAGGTATTGTTTTATAATAGAACATATCCCTCTGCTATGCTTGATTTTTTTTAAATACAGCGTTTCAACTGTTTTATCAACAGATGAGTGAGAAAGCAGTCAACCACGGTCATAAAAGGACAACTTGGCAGGACGTCAAAGTAAACTGTATTATTTGTGCATGATGCTTTATATTATGTATTTTCCTGTTTATAAAACGGAGGAGGATTATAACAACTTTACAAGTGCACACAGCTGGCCGGTGCTTACATTACAAGTTTGGAGGTTTCAGCATCTAAACTACTGAGTTTTCCTGAGTTTGTCTTTTTTCCTCGCCTCACAGATGATGATTCCTGAAATAGGCCAACCAGTTTGATCTACTGCTCTGCTAACTAGCTAGCTAAAGTGTAGTTAGTGGCTAGCAAAGACAGAGAAAGGGGAGGTAACTTTTTTCAATTAATTTCAATACAGCACATGGATTCATCATGGATTGGGCACAGAAGTTCTCTCATCGCACTGGTGAATGGTAGCTGAAAGTGTCGGCTAGAAATTATGTGCAGGAGCTTCCTGCAGGAATATGTAGTCTTGCCGAGGTCTTCTCTGTGACTAATTTCATTTTTTTTTTGTAAATTGAGGGGAATATATTGATAAAACTCACTTTGTCGGAGAGATAATTACACACACGCCAAGGTAAGCCTACACCAAACACATACTTAATTTGAAGTGTTTGTAAAATTCACTGTGTGAAAAATGAATGGTGGAAATGCGATTGGAACCATTTCCGTGTTTGACCACTAGGTTTTATGGGTATTATGACACGTCCACTGTGGGGGACTATAACCACCTAATCAAGGAGCCCTGTGGCTGCAATGATCTCAATGCACTCGTGGGGCATTTAAGTCTTGAACGATGCCTGACAGGCAGTCCTTTCTCCCAGGCTGCGCTATCTACCAGGCTGCTTGCCACTCCCAAGACCACAGCCAATCACATGCACGGAATAACGCAGCAAAAGTTAGCTAGGTAGTCTTCTGTTATTTATGCTAGTTATTAGCTTGCATAACTGATATGTATATAATTATAAGGGACACTTAATGTTTTGTGGATAATATTTCAATTTACAGTGGGTGAGCTCCATTCCTGACAGTCTGATCAGATTCAATAGCAGCATCAGAGACTGACAAATCAGGATGCTGCTTTGTAGGCTCTTTCACATGTAAGGCTCCTTGCAGACAGCCTACAAGGCAGCATGCTGACTTATCAGCCTCTGAGGCTGTTATTGAATCTGATCAGCCTGCCAGGAATAGAGTGCACCCACATTTAATCGTAATCATAATGCACTTTCTGCTAATCTGCCTGCAAGCAGCTTTACCTATGAAACAGGCTACAAGCCAAAATCCTGATTTATCAGCTTTGAGGCTGAAATTTTATTTGATCAAGTCAAATCAAACTTTATTTGTCACATGCGCCAAATACATCAAGTGTAGACCTTACCATGAAATGCTTACTTACAAGCCCTTAATAACCAACAGTGCTGTTCAAAAAGAGTTAAGAGTTAAAAATATTTAACAAATAAACAAAATAAAACCAAAATAACAATAACGAGGCTATATACAGGGGGTACCGGTACCGAGTCAGTGTGCGGGGGTACAGGTTAGTTGAGGTAATTTGTACATGTAGGTAAGGGTGAAGTGACTATGGATTGGTAATGAACAGCGAGTAGCAGCAGTGTACAAAACAAATAGAGGGGGGGGGGGGTCAATGTAAATAGCCTGGTGGCCATTTGATTAATTGTTCAGCAGTCTTATGGCTTGGGCGTAGAAGCTGTTAAAAGGAGCCTTTTGGTCCTAGACTTGGCGCTCCGGTACCTCCTGCCGTGCGATTGAAGAGAAAACAGTCGATGACTTGGGTGACTGGAGTCTGACAATTTAATGGGCTTTCCTCTGACACCGCCTATTATATACAGTTGAAGTCGGAAGTTTACATACACCTTAGCCAAATACATTTAAACTCAGTTTTTCACAATTCCTGACATTTAATCCTAGTAAACATTCCCTGTCTTAGGTCAGTTAGGATCACCACTTTATTTTAAGAATGTGAAATGTCAGAATAATGGTAGAGAGAATGATTTATTTCAGATTTTATTTATCTTATCACATTCCCAGTGGGTCAGAAGTTTACATACCAAATGCTAATTTAGTGTAGCATTGCCTTTAAATTCTTCAACTTGGGTCAAACATTTCAGGTAGCCTTCCACAAGCTTCCCATAATAACTTGGGTGAATCTTGGCCCATTCCTCCTGGCAGAGTTGGTGTAACTGAGTCAGGTTTGTAGGCCTCTTTGCCACGCATTTTCAGGTCTGTCCACAAATTGTATAATGGATTGAGGTCAGGGCTTTGTGATGGCCACTCCAATACCTTGACTTTGTTGTCCTTAAGCTATTTTGCTACAACTTTGGAAGTACAGTGCCTTGCGAAAGTATTCGGCCCCCTTGAACTTTGCGACCTTTTGCCACATTTCAGGCTTCAAACATAAAGATATAAAACTGTATTTTTTTGTGAAGAATCAACAACAAGTGGGACACAATCATGAAGTCCCTCCGTCCCTCTAAACTTTCAGCTCATACAAGGAGAAGGCTGATCAGAGATGCAGCCAAGAGGCCCATGATCACTCTGGATGAACTGCAGAGATCTACAGCTGAGGTGGGAGACTCTGTCCATAGGACAACAATCAGTCATATATTGCACAAATCTGGCCATTATGGAAGAGTGGCAAGAAGAAAGCCATTTCTTAAAGATATCCATAAAAAGTGTCGTTTAAAGTTTGCCACAAGCCACCTGGGAGACACACAAAACATGTGGAAGAAGGGGCTCTGGTCAGATGAAACCAAAATTGAACTTTTTGGCAACAATGCAAAACGTTATGTTTGGCGTAAAAGCAACACAGCTCATCACCCTGAACACACCATCCCCACTGTCAAACATGGTGGTGGCAGCATCATGGTTTGGGCCTGCTTTTCTTCAGCAGGGACAGGGAAGATGGTTAAAATTGATGGGAAGATGGATGGAGCCAAATACAGGACCATTCTGGAAGAAAACCTGATGGAGTCTGCAAAAGACCTGAGACTGGGACGGAGATTTGTCTTCCAACAAGACAATGATCCAAAACATAAAGCAAAATCTACAATGGAATGGTTCAAAAATAAACATATCCAGGTGTTAGAATGGCCAAGTCAAAGTCCAGACCTGAATCCAATCGAGAATCTGTGGAAAGAACTGAAAACTGCTGTTCACAAATTCTCTCCATCCAACCTCACTGAGCTCAAGCTGTTTTGCAAGGAGGAATGGGAAAACATTTCAGTCTCTCGATGTGCAAAACTGATAGAGACATACCCCAAGCGACTTACAGCTGTAATCGCAGCAAAAGGTGGTGCTACAAAGTATTAACTTAAGGGGGCTGAATAATTTTGCACGCCCGATTTTTCAGTTTTTGATTTGTTAAAAAAGTTTGAAATATCCAATAAATGTCGTTCCACTTCATGATTGTGTCCCACTTGTTGTTGATTCTTCACAAAAAAATACAGTTTTATATCTTTATGTTTGAAGCCTGAAATGTGTCAAAAGGTCGCAAAGTTCAAGGGGGCCGAATACTTTCGCAAGGCACTGTATGCTTGGGGTCATTGTCCATTTGGAAGAACCATTTGCAACCAAGCTTTAACTTCCTGACTGATTTCTTGAGATGTTGGTTCAATATATCCACATAATTTTCTTTCCTCATGCCACCTATTTTGTGAAGTGCACCAGTCCCTCCTGCGCAAAGCACCCCCACAACATGATGCAGCCAACCCCGTGCTTCACGGTTGGGATGGTGTTCTTCGGATTGCAAGCCTCCCCCTTTTTCCTCCAAACATAACGATGGTAATTATGGCCAAACAGTTCTAATTTTGTTTCATCAGACCAGAGGACATTTCTCAAAAAAGTCTGATCTTTGTCCCCATGTGCAGTTGCAAACCGTAGTCTGGCTTTTTTAAATAGCGGTTTTGGAGCAGTGTCTTCTTCCTTGCTGAGCGGGCTTTCAGGTTATGTCGATATAGGACTCGTTTAACTATGGATATAGATACTTTTGTACCTGTTTCCTTCAGCATCTTCAGAAGGTCCTTTGCTGTTGTTCTGGGATTGATTTGCACTTTTCACACCAAAGTACTTTCATCTCTAGGAGACAGAACGAGTCTCCTTCCTGAGCGGTACGACGGCTGAAGGGTCCCATGGTGTTTATACTTGCATACTATTGTTTGTACAGATGAACGTGGTACCTTCAGGCATTTGAAAATTGATCACAAGGATGAACCAGACTTGTGGAGGTCTACAATTTTTTTTTCTGAGGTCTTGGCTGATTTCTCTTGATTTTGCCATGATGTCAAGCAAAGGGGCACTGATTTTGAAGGTAGGCCTTGAAATACATCCACAGGTACACCTCCAATTGATTGACTAAAATGATGTAAATTAGCCTATCAGAAGCTTCTAAAGCCATGACATCATTTTCTGGAATTTTCCAAGCTGTTTAAAGGCACAGTCAACTTAGTGTATGTAACTTCTGACCCACTGGAATTGTGATACAGTGAATTATAAGTGAAATAATATATCTGTAAACAATTGTTAGAAAAATTACTTGTGTCATGCACAAAGTAGATGTCCTAACCGACTTGCCAAAACTATAGTTTGCTAACAAGACATTTGTGGAGTGTTGGAAAAACTAGTTTTAATGATTCCAACCTAAGTATATGTAAACTTTCAACTTCAACTGTAGGTCCTGGATGGCAGGAAGTACCCAGTGATGTACTGGGCCGTACGCACAACCCTCTGTTGTGCCTTGCGGTCAGATGCCAAGCAGTTGCCATACCAGGCAGTGATGCAACCGGTCAGGATGCCCTCGATGGTGCAGCTGTAGAACTTTTTAAAGTTCTGGGGACCCATGCCAAATCTTTTCAGTCTCCTGAGGGGGAAAAGGTTTTGTCGTGCCCTCTTCACGACTGTCTTGGTGTGTGTGGACCATGATAGTTTGTTGGTGATGTGGACACCAAGGAACTTGAAACTCTCGACCTGCTCCACTACAGCCCTTTCGATGTTAATGGGGGCCTTTTCAGCCTGCCTTTTCCTGTAGTCCACGATCAGCTTCTTTGTCTTTGTCACTGCCAGTTCTCTGACCTCCTCCCTATATGCCGCCTCATTGTTGTCGGTGATCAGGCCTACCACTGTTGTGTTGTCAGCAAACTTAATGATGGTGTTGGAGTCGTGTCTGGCTATGCAGTCACTGGTGAACAGGGAGTACAGGCGGGGAATAAGTACACACCCCTGAGAGGCCACAGTGTTGAGGACCAGTGTGTCTAATGTGTTGTTGCCTACCCTTACCACCTGGGGGCAGCCCATCAGTAAGTCCAGGATCCAGTTGCAGAGGGAGGTGTTTAGTCCCAGGGTCTTTAGCTTAGTAACAAGCTTTTTGGGCACTATGGTGTTGAACGCTGAGCTGTAGTCAATGAACAGCATTCTCACATAGTATGTTCCATTTGTCCAGGTGGGAAAGGGCAGTGTGGAGTGCAATAGAGATTGCATCATCTGAGGATCTGTTGGGGCGGTATGCGAATTTGAGTGGGTCTAGGGTATCCGGGATGATGCTGTTGATGTGAGCCAAGACCAGTCTTTCAAAGCACTTCATGGCTATGGACGTAAGTGCTACAGGGCGTTAATCATTTAGGTAGGTTACCTTCGCTTCCTTATGCACAGGGACTATGGCTGTCTACTTGAAACATGTAGGTATTACAGACTCGGTCAAGGAGAGGTTGAAAATATCAGTGAAGGCACTTGCCAGTTGGTCCGCGCATGCTTGAGTACACGTCCTGGTAATCCGTCTGGCCCCGCGGCTTTGTGAATGTTGACCTGTTTAAAGGTCTTGCTCACATCGGCTACCGAGAGCGTTATCACACAGCCATCCAGAACAGCTGGTGCTCTTGTGCATGCTTCAGTGTTGCTTGCATCGAAGCGAGCATAAAAGGCGTTTAGCTCATCTGGTAGACTCGCAGGACTGGGCAGCTCGCGTCTGGGTTTCCCTTTGTAGTCCGTAATAGTTTTCAAGCCCTACCACATCCGACGAACGTCAGAGCCGGTGTAGTAGGATTCAATCTTAATCCTTTATTAATGTTTTGCTTGTTTGATGGTTCATCTGAGGGCATAGTGGGATTTCTTATAAGCGTCCAGATTACTGTCCCGCTCCTTGAAAGCGGCAGCTGTAGCCTTTAGCTCGATGCGGATGTTGCCTGTAATCCATGGCTTCTGGTTGGGATATGTACATATGGTCACTGTGGGGACGATGCCGTCGATGCACATATTGATGAAGCCGATGACTGAGGCTTCATCAATGCAATTGGATGAATCCCGGAACATATTCCAGTGTGTGTTAGCAAAACAGTCCTGTAGCGTGGCAACCGCGTCATCTAACCACTTCCGTATTGAGCTGGTACTGGTACTTCCTGCTTTAGTTTTTGCTTGTATGCAGGAATCAGGAGGATAGAATTATGGACAGATTTGCCAAATGGAGGGCGGGGGAGAGCTTTGTATGCATCTCTGTATGTGGAGTGAAGGTGATCTAGAGTCCCCGGTCACTAGAGGCGCCGCTTCTGCATGAGCATTTTCTTGTTTGCTTATGGCCTTATAGAGTTGGTTGAGTGCTGTCTTTGTGTCAGCATCGGTCTGTGGTGGTAAATCGACGGCTACGAATAATATAGATGAGTACTTGCTTGGTAGATATTGTGGTCTACAGCCTCTCATAAGGTACTCTACCTCAGGCGAGCAATACCTCGAGACTTCTTGAATGTTAGACATTGCGCACCAGTTGTTATTGACAAATAGAAACACACCCTTAGGCCTCCCGAGTGGCGTAGTGGTCTACGGCACTGTATCGCACGAGAGATCTTGGTTTGAGTCCAGGCTCTGTCGCAGCCGGCTGCGACCAGGAGACCCATGGGGCGGTACACAATTAGCCCAGCGCCGTCCGGGTTAGGGGAGGGTTTGGCCGGCAGGGATGTTCTTGTCCCATCGCGCACTAGCAACTCCTGTGGCAGGCTGGGTGCAATGCCCACTGACACGGTCACCAGGTGTATGGTGTTTCCTCTGACACATTGGTGCGGCTGGCTTCCGGGTTAAGCGGGCAATGTGTCAAAAAGCAGTGCGGCTTGGCTGGGTTGTGTTTCGGAGGACGCACAGCTCTTGGCCTTCACCTCTCCAGAGTCCGTTTGGGAGTTGCAGCAATGGGACAAGACTGTAACTACTAATTGGATACCACGAAATTGGGGAGAAAAAAAACAATATAATATAAATATGTATATATATATATTAAAAAAAAGACACACCCCACCCCTTGTCTTACCAGACACAGCTTCTCTGTTCTGCCGGTGCATGGAAAATCCCGCCAGCTCTATATTATCTGTGTCGTCTTCAGCCATGACTCGGTGAAACATAAGATATTACAGTTTTAATGTCCCGTTGGTAGGATAATCTTAATCGTAGGTCATCAATTGTATTTTCCAATGATTGTATGTTAGCCAGTAGAACAGATGGCAGTGGGAGTTTACTCACTCGCCTACGGATTCTCAGAAGGCAGCCCGACCTGCGCCCCCTTTTCCTCCCTCTTTTCTTCACGCAAATGATCGGGATTTGGGCCTGTTCACGGGAAAGCAGTATATCCTTCTCTTCAGACTTGCTAAAGGAAAAAGCTTCTTCCAGTTTGAGGTAAGTAATCACTGTTCTGATGTCCAGAAGTTATTTTCAATCATAAGAGACGGTAGCAGCAACATTATGTACGAAAACTAGTTACAAACTAACAAAATAGCCATCAACTTTGGCGCCATCAGATGCACGATAACCACCTCATCAAAGAGCCCTGTGGCTGTGTTGATAACAATGTGCTTGTAGGGCAAATATTATCCATAAAACATGAAGTGTCCCTTACAATTATACACATATCAGTTACGCAAGCTAAAAAAAAGCATTGATAATAAACAAGCTAGTTAGCTATCTAGGTAACACAACTACCTACCTAACTAGCTAACTAGCTCACTCACTCACAAGACTAGCCAAGTTAGCTGCATTGCTTGCATGCGATTGGCTGTGGTCTTGGGGGTGGCACACAGCCTGAGAGACAGAGATGCCTGTCAGGCATCGTTCAGGGCTTAAATGCCCCACCAGGTCTTACTTAGCTCTTTCACAAGCTCTTAGCTCAAGGTAAGGACATTTAGCTTGCAAACATTCTAACTTATAAACTGATAATGAGCTCCAAACACAAATTAAAGCATGATGTTAGCATGAAATGTGCCATCCCTTAGTGTAGCAATAATAAAATCACTCCTATTTCTAGGGTGTTTCGATTGTGTGCAAGTTGGATTGAACAGAATCTCTGAGTGTTTGTCAGGTACAGGGGAAGTGCACTAAGACCAATCCTTAGAAGTATTGAGTAAAATCAAATACGTTTTGAGATTTTTCTTTGAATACAATTTATGTTTTTAATCTCGACATTACAACTTTTGTTATGTCTTGACCGTGAGAAAATTATATCGTGATCACGAGAAAACAACTTTTGTTATGTTGTGATCTTTTTTATTCATGTCTGTTCTGGACTTCCGTATTAAAGTGTGTGTGAATAAGTAAACTATTTAAAAATTATATAATTCAGTCAGGCAAAAAAAAGCACACGATTCTCTTTCTCACCATTAGGTGTTGCCAAATGTCTTTCTTTTGTTCCTGGGGGTTTGACATACTGTATGATACTATCTTTAACCAAATCTGGAACCCTTCTTGTCAGGGTTGCTCTGACCTCTTTTGGAGGATTTCAGTGATAAAATATTTATATAGTGTCTAACACTGTCCCTGTCGATGCAATATTTATATAATTCAAAGGTTAACCTCTGTAGCCCATTTCTCTATCAAATGTAAATGTTTTGGTACTCAATTGATTGTTTAAAATATAAATACTTCTTATTGGTTACACTATAATTGTCTAAGAGTCATCTCCCCACTAACCAAACCAACAGAGTAGTAGTGTAGGACAAGTTTTTGATGTCCACAAAACAACCTAGAAAAAATAGCCTACTGTAGGTAGACTATATGCTCATTGACCGCATTATTTCCATTTTTGCATTTACTCCAGCTATTATATTTAAATGTTAAATATTTGTCACTTATAGTGGGCTTTATGTCTATATATTTTGTCTGGGGCGCAACTTTGGTTTTAAAGGTGGAGGGGACATAATATTCAAAATAAATGTTTATCCAGTCGGATAAACACTCCAAACACCGCTCCTCATGGTCCTGAAGCACACCGTCGCCTCATTTTGTATCACATTCCAATGATAAAACTGGGGGGGGGGGGGGGGACAAAAATGCAATTTCAGAATGTGGGGGGGACATATTCCCACCGTCCCTACTGAAAGTTGTGCCTCCATATTTTGTTATTGGTCAATTAACGGAATGGGCTGCAATAGCACCCTCTAATATCAGATGAGTGTATGGGATAAACACTTGAGAGAGACTACATAGCCTCAAGGTTAGAGCGTTAGACCAGTAACTGAAAGGTCACTGGTTCAGATCCCAGAGCTGACAAGGTGAAAACCTGTCACTCACAACCTGGGCTTGTGGTAATGGCTGGAGCGGAATCAGTGGAAAGGTATCAAATAAATCAATCATATGCTTTCCATGTGTTTAATGCCATTCCATTCGCTCAATTCCAACTATTATTATCAGCCGTCCTCCCCTCAGCAGCCTCCACTGGTTGGCCGATTTCTTAATGAATCATCATCTGTGAGGCGAGGAAAAAAGACAAACTCAGGAAAACTCAGTAGTTTAGATGCTGAAACCTCCAAACTTGTAATGTAAGCACCGGCCAGCTGTGTGCACTTGTAAAGTTGTTATAATCCTCCTCCGTTTTATAAACAGGAAAATACATAATATAAAGCATCATGCACAAATAATACAGTTTACTTTGACGTCCTGCCAAGTTGTCCTTTTATGGCAGTGGTTGACTACTTTCTCACTCATCTGTTGATAAAACAGTTAAAACGCTGTATTTAAAAAAAAAATCAAACATAGCAGAGGGATATGTTCTATTATAAAACAATACCTGAAGTATATTTTTATGTATAGTAATAAATTAAATAAAAACAGCAGGTCTGGTAATTAAATAAGTAAAGTATAGGCTATACCTTCTCTCTTTTTAAATTCCTAATTTAAGATGCAAGGGGGATCTGCACAACATGAGTTAAAGGGATAGTTCACCCAAATTACAAAATGAAATATTGGTTTCCTTAACCTGTAAGCAGTCTATGGACAAGGTATGACAGCAATCTATGCTTTGGTTTAGTTTACCTGGCACTGTTTCCACGTACTAACATTTGAGCATTTGTGTTCAAATCATCTATAAGTGACTTTGTTGAGCTTCACAATCAATTTGAGATATTGTACGTAGGGATTAATTGGACATGACGCACGAACAATGTTAAAATCGGTCTCATGATTTGGCATGTTAAAATGTTAGCATGTGGAAACAGTGCCAGGGAAACAAAACCAAAGCATTGATTGCTGTCATACCTTGTCTATAGACTGATTAAAGCAACAGTGTTGGGTAGGTAACTTTCTAAATGTAACAGTTACTAGTTACCTCTACAACATTTTAATCAGTAATGTAACTTTTGGATTAACCAAACTCAGTAACGTAATCTGATTACTTTCAGTTACTTTTGGATTACATTAGAAGACAAAAAAGGATCCATCAAACACATTTGGTGTGTCATCATAGTGGTCTTTGACTTGTGGTCAGACTTGCTCAGATAGAACAAACTTACACTTGTGCTTTTTTCCAATGCTGAATTGAATGTCATTGACCAATGATGTATTTAAACATTGGATAGCTGATGAGAGGCTTTGAAGCCACTTGTCTGCCATATATGTACATGTGGGACAGGCATCACTTGTAGGACAGGCATTACTGGTGTAAAGATTACAATAGATTTCTGAAACATATTTAGAAATATCTTTGAGGTTTTCGTTTTCTTTGCAATCTATATTAAGCTTATTAGTAGAAGAAAGATTTTGATTTTTGTTCTCTAAATTGTGAAAATGTTGACATTTTTTACCTTCCTCCAACCATCTCCTTTTTGATCATACAAATGCCCTTTTGCTCTCTCTTTGTACATTCAGACCCTTTCTTTATTCATCAAGGTCCTCCATAGAGATTAGAGAAAGTATTTATTGCCTCAATCTTTTAAATTCAGCAATTTATTTACCTTTCTTCATGGCTGTTTGTCTTATTTCATACTGGATTAATTCCCAATAGTTCCCATAAGATTGACATTTTCTTGTATAATATCTTTGGAATCCCATCTTAAATGATCATCTTCCAACAGCCTACTATTGAGTTTCCAAAAACTACGATTCGGTTTATTAACTTCAGAGCCATTCATATTTACAGATAAGAATATAACTTTATGATCAGTAAGAATTGATGATTCAATGGATAGCTTGCTTACAGTGTTATCTAATGAATTAGAAATAAACCAGAAATTAATTCATGACTGTCTGGACATGCCCTTGTTACACAAGGTGAAGTCCTTTTTATTCAATATTTAGATCTCCAAATATCAAATAATCTAAGACCAAGACATAGATTATTAAACTCAGAATTAACCATGCTGGCTCCATTAGGAGGGGGATATCTGTCACATCACATTAGTCCCCAGAATTAAAATAAATCTCTAAAATAATTTGGATAACCTGAAATACACCTTTAACTATTCATCTCTTCTTCAAATTCTTCAAATAATATTGTGTTGTTTTGTTTGTTTTTGTTGAATAGATATTCCCAAATAAAACATTTCACTGTTCAAATTAACGAATGTCCAGAGTGGTGAGTGTTACTAATGATGACCTTCCCTTTAAATGCACCTCTTAAAACTGCTACACCTGCAGAGTGGTTGTTGCCATATGATAACCAGATATTGTTACCCCATTGATTTTTCAAAAAATCTAGATCAGAAGAACAAGCATGAGTCTCTTGTAGAGAGTATAAGTCTGCATTAAACCTTTTGCAAAACAGGAAAATAGCCTTACGTTTGAGTAAATTACGAATACCCCTGACATTAATTGAACAAAGAGATAAAGACACAAACTTCAACCAACAACCTTATGCTAATATAAGCTTTTCCTAAGGGAATGTTACTCAGAAGGATTCCCATTTTTAACCCAGTCTTTTTCATTCAAATGTTTGTGTAAACCCATTTCATGAAGCTCCCGACAAACAGTTATTGTGCTGACTTTGCTTCCAGAGGCAGTTTGGAACTCGGGAGTGAGTGTTGTAACTGAAGACAGATGATTTCTACTCGCTACGTGCTTCAGCACTTGATGGCCCCATTCTTGTGTGGCCTACCACTTTGCAGCTGAGACGTTGTTGCTCCTAGACTTTTCCACTTTACAATAACAGCACTTACAGTTGACCGGGGCAGCTCTAGCGGGGAAGAAATTTGACAAACTGACTTGTTTGAAAGGTGGAATCCTATGACGGTGCCACGTTGAAAGTCACTAAGCTCTTCAGTAATGCCATTCCATTGCCAGTGTTTGTCTATGGAGATTGCATGGCGGTGTGCTCGATTTTATACACCTGTCAGCAACAGGTGTGGCTGAAATAGAAAAATCCACTCATTTAAAGGGGTGTCCACATATGTTTCTATATATAGTGTAACTTAATTTAGTTACACAATGTATTTGTGACAAATCATTCACTAAACCATAAACCTCAACTAAGTCCTGGAATAAATCATGTGGAAATTGAGCAAGTTGAGGAGACTAAACTGCTTGGAGTAACCCTGGATTTTAAACAGTCATGGTCAAAACATGTTGATACAACAATAGCTAAGATGGGGAGAAGTCTGGCCATAATACAGAGCTGCTCTGCCATTTTAACAACACTATCAACAAGGCAGGTCCTACAGGCTCTAGTTTTATCACACCTGGACTACTGTTCAGTTGTGTGGTCAGGTGGCACAAAGAGAGACCTCGTAAAATAATTACAATTGGTTTAGAACAGGGCAGCACGGCTGGCTCTTAACTGTACACAGAGAGCTAACATTAATAATATGCATGTAAATCTCTCATGGCTCAAAGTGGAAGAGAGATTGACTTCATCACTACTTGTTTTTGTAAGAAGTGTTGACATGCTGAATGCAGCGAGGTGTCTGTTTAAACTACTAGCACACAGCTCGGACACCCATGCATTCATTACCCACAAGACATGACACCAAAGGTCTCTTCACAATCCCCAAGTCAAGAACAGACTATGGGAGGTGCACAGTACTACATAGAGCCATGACTACATGAAACTATATTCTACATCAGGTAACTGATGCAAACAGTAGAATCAGATTTTTAAAAACAGCTAAAAATAGACCTTATAGAACAACAGGGATTGTGAAGAGACACACACACAGGCACAGACACACGATAAGACACACACATACACATGGATGTGGTATTGTAAATATGTGATAGTGGAGTAGTGGCCTGAGGGAACAAACTAAATGTTTTGGGTAAAGTGTTATGAAATGTCATGTCATGAAATATTTGTAATTGTATATAACTGCTTTAATGTTGCAGGACCCCAGGAAGAGTAGCTGCTGCCTTGGCAGGGATCCTTAAGAAATACAAATACACATTTTTTAGAAACTTGAGGATGATTTGGCCAAACATATTTAATTATATAACAAAAAAAGTGTAGATTGTAGCCACTTATATCCCTTCCTAGTTTGTTTGTTTAAGCATGACCAATATCCACATAGGCCTACATAATTGTTTGACCAAATGTTTTGTGTCAGCACTTGGGGGGTGGGGGGGGGGGGGGGGGGGGGGGGGGTAATCAGTTACTTAACAGTAACTTTGTAAACCAATGTGTAATTTTGTAATTTGGGTGAACTATCCCTTTAAAATAAAAAAGGTTTAAGTTATTTTCCTTTTATACACTTTGTTTTTATTTCAAGTAACCCACAGCAACTCCCAGAAAGAACTCGGCCGTGTTTGCTTGTTCTCTCTGTGTGAGCAACTTTCAGCGTCAAGGGTGGACGTGATATTTCAAACATCAGATCAGTGCGTTTATGTATTGGGTGCCCGGAAATTTTTCCAAATAAACACAGCTTGATTCAACTTGGGTGGGCAGACTTATCAACAGACTAATTCTATAAACAAATGTGGGAATAACCAAGAACACCATTGGCTGGTAGGCCTACGCAGGGGACACGCGGGGAGAGAGGTGGGGCTTTCAGCAATGAAATTTTAATTAATGTGGGTGGGCTGAGAACACAACCAGTGTTTATGATAGACAATTTATTTTCCAATGAAAAGTCAACATAAAACATGTTAAACAATTATTTAACATTGTTTGACTCATGAGGCAGAGACACTGTGGGATCCCATCATTCCAAGAGCAGTTTTCCCCACGAGCTGAAGTTCCTTGGGAAGCAGATAGCGCTCCAGCATCATGAGCCTTTACCACAGCCGAGTGCTTGGAGTGCCACCCTCGGCGCTCAATTACCCCAATTCGTCCCTGATTTACTTGTATGGAGGCGACGGTGGTACCATTCTTCCCGCTTTGGGCTTCCTCCCAACTCGGCAGGAATCTCTGCAAAAACCTCCGTACAGCTACATTGCACTTATCGCTATGGCCATCAAGAGCGCACCAGACAAGCGCGCAACGCTGAGCAGCATTTACCAGTTCATAATGGACGGCTTCCCCTATTACCATGACAACAAGCAGGGCTGGCAGAACTCAATACGCCACAACCTCTCTCTAAACGACTGTTTCATCAAGGTACCGAGAGAAAAGGGCCGTACCGGGAAAGGCAGCTACTGGACTTTGGACACCAAATGTCTAGACATGTTCGAGAACGGGAACTATAGACGGAGGAAGAGAAAACTAAAGGGCCAAGAGACTGCAGAGTACAAAACTACTTACAAGAGGAAAAGAGGTCCAGTCTCCACGAACCCGTCAGGACAGGATAGGAGGCCCATTCATAACGTTCCAGCTGATGCTCACCCGAGGATGGGTAGGCCTATGTCAGCTGGAGATTGGGCTGTGGTGGGCACGGAGGTGGAACAACAACATAGACATTTTGAGCAACGTAGTTCAGATTTAAAACATGTTCTTGGTGAGTTCAACAATGTTGGGATGCAGCAAAGTGCGTCTGTCCATGGCCAAAAATGTAATGTGCAGAATCAAATCCAAACTGAATCCATGCAGGACATGTATGGCACACAATCAACTGACGCGCTACACGGTCCAAGGTGCATACCCGTTCAGGAGCACAGGGTCTGTTTGGACACAGCGCATCTGTCAGGGGCGTCTTCCCTCCGTGCGAGTGAAGCAGACAACAGTAGACTAGCCTTTGATGGGAGGGAGAATGGGCCTCCTATCCTGTCCGGTTGCACGGAGAACTTGAACTCATCTATGCTGTGTAGAACAATGGAAATTATACCCACTGTCCCTAGCAGAGCAACGGACAAATCCAAAGGTTTTAGCATAGACAGTATCCTATCAAAAAAGGGAAACCAAATGCACAAAAGCAGCGTTGGTGTAACAACAGAGCCAGGCTTGTACCCCCAAAGTCACCAATTCAAGCTGATGGGATTCCCGCTTTGCCGTTACTTATCGCTCACGTGCCCTGAGAAAGTTCTACATTTTAAATAGGCAGAATGATATGCTAAAAAAATAGGGAATATCTGAATAATAATATAATGGGAACATCTAAAAAATAAACAATATATATTGCAAGATATTACGCGCGAGTGTCACCATTTTGATACAGTGGGGAGAATAAAAAATGTGATTAAAAAATGATTGCGATTATTGCTATTATAGGCTAACTTCTCTTCCGAAGTGCAGCTGCGTCATAAAATACCATTGCAGTTCCTCTTTCAGTTGATTTATCGTCATGAGAGAACAGTTAATAAACGCCCAAGAGTGTACGGATGTTGTTTTAGTAAATGTAAATGTTTAGGGAAACTATGGTTTATATGTAGGAGCTCTGAGCTTGTCATCTGAGTGCCTGCCATTTGACTGTTGTGTGTGTTATATTCTGTGCTGCTTCTCAGATGTTGAATTTAGATGTTAAAGTGGAAATAGTTTTTTTAGAAGGTAGCTGAAAAAAACTTCTGTAAAATGTTTTTTTTTCCCATCTTGAATGTAAAATAAAAGTGTAATAAACAAAAAAAAATACATTGCAAGTCAGTTTGATTTTATTCCATGAAAATATACATAAGTAAATTGAAAGAAAGGACAGTACAAAGTAACACATTCAATCTTAGCCTATTAAACTTAAAGATCATTACAGTCATGTACTCTATTATAAACTGGGTGGTTCGAGCCCTGAATGCTGATTTGCTGAAAGCCATGGTATATCAGACCATATACCACAGGTCAGGTATGACAAAACATGTATTTTTACTGCTCTAATCACCCTGGAAACTAGTTTATAGTAGCAATAAGATGCCTCAGGGCACCTGTATCCAGGTACTCCGTGTTGTGTTGTACATAAGAACAGCTTTTAGCAGTGTTATATTGGCCATTTACCACACCCCCTCGGGCCTTGTTGCTTAAATATAGTCCTGCAGCTGGTTTTCAATGTTCTTCCTCAAACAGATTTACACCTTGGAATAATAAACCAAAATTCTGAAGGGAAAAGTGAAACATTTTTAATAACCCTGCACTGCATACTACACCAGGATTAGAGCTATGGGCACGAGTAAACATTCATTTGTTTATCAGTTAAACAAATTCCCCATTGCAAAAAGTGCTGTTAACACAAATACTGAATCAACCAGAGCATTGCCATCTGTTTCCTTGAGGCCACATGTGATTTACAGTGAATGAAAGTTGTTATGGTATTGAACTGTAAAGTTTCATACTGTATAAATAAGCAGTGGGTTTGTAGGGGTTTCTATGACACCTGCATGAAATCAGAGCATTATTGACAACATAATCATGAAATATATGACAAAAAAACTCTGACTTCTAAATATAGCTTACATTTATATTCCTCTGAAACCTTCACTGTAGACTTTGAGAGAGCAAATCAGGAATGCCTGTAGAAATAAATAAACTTCCCAACATTTGAGGAGAGGAACTCACAATCACAAGAATTTCCTGTGTATAGGATTATTTTGGTCAGATGTGTAAATAAAACCTCATGCTGAAAACCTCAGAGGAGAAAAAGAGTTTGCATTCCCTAGCCTGCTCAGCTCAATTGGTCATCAGCCCATTTAGGCTTCAGCTCTATGGACAAATTCTGTAGGCCCTTCTGTAAGACACCGTGGCTCTGCTAAACTGACGATCATCAACAAACAATAACTAAGCATCTGAAACAACATAATATTTGAAATAATTTCTTTGATTAAATGCTGCACACAAAATTGATAATTTTCCTGAGTGTTATGCATTTGATTAAAATATGGCAATCTTCCTTCTCAATATTATTCTAATTTAAATATTGTGACTAAGTAAATGATTGAAAACCAATTTCAGTTCACATCTAAACACACTTCTACTGGTCTGAGATACCACTCTCTAACATAATGATTTCTAAGCCTTATGATCAGCATATATTACAAATCATTTCTAGTCTCTCTAGAGCAAACTCCTCAACCAACAACTGAAACGTTGGTTAATTGTAGAGAGTGGTGCTCTTGAGACAAACATAACAAGATGGCTGAATGTTCTAGTGCCACCCACTGGCTCAACTGTTCAACACTCTGGTCTCTCTTTCTAAGGCACACAAATGCATGATCTGTTGACCCCTCGAAGTGTTTGATTTAAAACATGATCCACATTTAGGCTCCAGCACTAATATGTAGTCCTCTCATTCTTATCTATTTTCATGGGAAACAAATCTGAAAGCTCTCTGCGTCAATAACTTTTCTCTTCAATGAGATGAATGCTGTGTTGCCGGTGTGATATTTCCGATCTACTCTACTACCAACTAGACCAATTGCAATAGTGCACAATGTTAGACTGAAACACCAATGACTGTCAATTTCTTTCTCAATACCCAAACTGTAGGTAATCAGGTAAGCTCACTGAATCGTTTGGATTCAGTAACCCCTAAAATCAACTGTTGGCTACTCTGTTTCCTCTAACCAATTGCCAGACCACCTACGAGGAAGAGACTCCATGAGATCATTCCGTGGGACAAGGCCGCAGTAGTCAAATGGAGGGCTGTCAGGGAAGATATATGGGTGGATGAAAGGATTTTTATTGGTGAATGGTGGGGTAATGAGGCATATATCGTAATGTAGGTTTAAGGGTGTGGTTCACACTCATAGCTCTATGAATCGAAGTTGAATCTCCTCACCATAACTCGTTTGAGATTGAGTTGACAAGGCTTGATGAATCAGCGTGGGTTCAAATAAACAGTGAGAGAAATATAGCTTGTATAGGAAAGTGTCATCCCTTTCATGAACAATCAGATCTCAATTTAAAACCGCTAGGTTCAAAAGGGTTTTAATCTACATGTTTATTATATTGTTCACTCTCTACATATACCAACTACACTTGTCCAAATACATACTCAGCACAAGGGTATGGGCGGCCGTGATGAAGATTGATGGGCTCGCTGCAAGGAGCATTAGCTGCTAATCAAGTTGTTTCCTGGCACACAACTGTATATGTCATTATCTGCCTCAGATATCCACAAGGCCTATGCATGCTGCTGACCATGTAGACACAAATGCATGTATTTTGACATGCAAACACTGAGCATGGATTGGACACACATTCACTACAATGACACATATAAACAAACAAAACTGTTTTAAAAATGCTTTCAGATGACAGTTATCTTTCCATCAAAACACAAAGCAGCAATATCACAAAAATATAGACATAAAACCTTTACTCTTCTTGAAAATTATACCAAAGGCTTACTGCAATAAAACCAACACAAATGGACCCACCTATAAAGATGGACCTACAGTACATAGTAAATGACATGATAACATCTGTGGAAGCATGAAAATGTGACTTTGAAGAGAACAGCAAAACGCTTTGAAAAACATTTGACAAGACTCTTTCACTTCAGTACGTAAGGAAGCCAAAGGCTGTGTGTGAACCGCATATAGCTGCAAACCAAGTGTGTACATTTAAAGTCCTCTCTCATTAACCCTGCCTGTACTTAAACTGGGTATCAACATCCACAAAACAGTTTCAGTTTCTAGGATACTTTACCAACTATCAAGATGAACAATTTAAATAGTCACATAATAATTTAAATTGATCTATTTTATATAATTTCTTTAAATATAATTTTAAAAACATACAATCTACCTGCAGTGAAGTCGCTCAACATTTACATTACATTCAGTCATCTAGCAGACATTTGCATCCAGAGCAACCTAAAGGAGCAACCAGGGTTGATTAAGTGCCCCGCCCAAGGGCACATCAACAGATCTCCCACCAAGTTGAATCAGGGACCCGAATCAGCAACCTCTCAGCCACTGGCCCTAGCTCCCAACCGCCAAGCCACCAACCATCCAAGATCCCCCCACAGTCCCCCCCCCCCCCCCCAAGAGCTGCCCCTCAACCATCCTAGACCCCCTTACAAGAATGTTTTAGCTGAAAAGCAAAGTCTTGAATCTGGCGTCGTTTTATATATAAACTCATACACCCTGTTCCATGGAATAGGTACATCAAAAATCTCCTCCCAGCTATTTTGCAATCTGTATGGCACAGCTGTCAACATCCTGGTCTTCAGTTGACATTGGTAAACTTTCCTATTTATGCTATTTTTGCTCTTCCGCCAGTTTTGATCTTTTATATTGGGCAGACAGAGCAGTTCCCCACCTCCTCCCACTGCCACCTGCCGCCTCCATTTTTAGAGTAGTGCTGTAATCGATTGGTTGTAATCTTGGATTGAGCAGACCTTCCCAAACAATTCCGATAGCTCCATGAAAGACATAAATCTACCATTCCAATTGCCAATATAATTTAAAAACAAAATACCCTTTTCAAACATAACACTTTTCCATAAATACAGGTATTTTATCAACCAGCACATTTGAGTTCAACCATAATATTTGTTGCAGTGTTGTAGTACTCAAGACCAGTCTTGAGACCACATATTGAGTGTCTCGGGCTCAGAGGCGACCCGTCAATCAGGGCAGAGCCTCATCTGTTTTGGGTCCCACCTTTGTGTGTGTGTGGTGGGTATTTGCCTGTTTTGCATGTTATTTTTGCATTAACATGTGTTAAATCAAATCACATTTTTCACATGCTCCGAATACAACAGTTTTAGACCTTACAGTGAAATGCTTACATTACAAGCCCATAACTCTATTTACTGAACTGCATCGTTGGTTAAGAAATATTTACAAAATAAACTAAGGTAGAAAATAAAAAGTAACACAATAAAATAACAATAACGAGGCTAAATACAGGGGCTACCGGTACCGAGTCACTGTGCGGGAGTATAGGTTGGTGCTCCAGTACCGCTTGCCGTGCGGTAGCAGAGAGAACAGTCTATGACCTGGGTGACTGGAGTTTTTTGGTGCTTCCTCTGACACCGCCTAGTATATAAGTGCTGGATGGCAGGTAGCTTGGCCGCAGTGATGTACTGGGCCATACGCATTACCCTGTGTAGCAGCTTACAGTTGGATGCCGAGCAGTTGCCATGTCAGGCGGTGATGCAACCGTTCAGGATGCTCTTAATGGTGAAGCTGTAGAACTTTTTGAGGATCTGGGGATCCATGCCGAATCTTTTCATTCTCCTAAGGGGGGAAAGTGTTGTTGTGCCCTCTTCACGACTGTCTTGGTGTGTTTGGACCATGATAGTTCTAGGTGATGTGGACACCAAGGAACTTGAAACTCTTAACCCGCTTCACTACAGTCCCTTCGATGTGAATAGGGGCGTGTTCCACCATCCTTTTCCTGTAGTCCACAATCATCTCCTTTGTCTTGCTCATGTTGAGGGAGAGGTTGTTGTCCTGGCACCACACTGCCAGGCCTCTGACCTCCTCCCTAAAGGCTGTCTCATCGTTGTCGTTGATCAAGCCTACTACTGTTTTGTCGTCAGCAAACTTAATGATGGTGTTGGATTCGTGCTTGGCCACGCAGTCGTGGGTGAACAGGAAGTACAGGAGAGGACTAAGCACGCACCCCTGAGGGGCCACCGTGTTGAGGATCAGCATGGCAGATGTGTTGTTGTCTGCCCTTACCACCTTGGGGTGGCCCGTCAGGAAGTCCAGGATCCAGTTGCAGAGGGGGGTGTTTAGTCCCAGGGTCTTTAGCTTAGTGACAAGCTTTTTGGGCACTATGGTGTTGAACACTGAGCTGTAGTCAATGAACAGCATTCTCATATAGGTGTTCCTTTTGTCCAGGTGGGAAAGGGCAATGTGGAGTGCGATTGAGTTATCTGTGGATTTGTTGGGGCGGTATGCGAATTGGTGGGTCTAGGGTTTCTGGGATGATGATGTTGTGAGCCATGACCAGCCTTTCTAAGCACTTCTTGGCTCTCGACGTGGCGGTAGTCATTTAGGCAGGTTACATTTGCTTTCTTGGGCACAGGGACTATGGTGATCTGCTTGAAACATGTAGGTATTACAGACTCGGTTAGGGAGAGGTTGAAAATGTCAGTGAAGACACTTGCCAGTTGGTCCGCGCATGCTCTGGCATGTCCTGGTAATCCATCTGGCCCCGCAGCCAGGTGAATGTTGACCTGTTTAAAGGTCTTGCACATATCTGCTACGGAGTGCGTAGCCGAGCTGGTGCTCTCATGCATGCTTCAGTGTTACTTGCCTCGAACGGAACATAAAAGGCATTTCGGCTCGCGTCATTGGGCTGTTCCCGGCTGGGTTTCTCTTTGTGGTCCGTAATAGTTTGCAAGCTCTGTCACATCCGACGATCGTCGGAGCCGGTGTAGTAGGATTCAATCTTAGTCCTGTATTAACGTTTTGCCTGTTTGATGGTTCGTCTGAGGGCATAGCAGGATTTCTTATAAGCGTCTGGATTAGTTTCCCGCTCCTTGAAAGTGGCAGCTCTAGCCTTTAGCTCGGTCTAGATGTTGCCTGTAATCCATGGCTTCTGGTTGGGATATGTACGTACGGTCACTGTGGAGACGACGTCGTTGATTCACTTCGTTGATTCCTCAATGCCATTGGATGAATCCCAGAACAGTGTGTGCTAGAAAAACAGCCCTGTAGAGTAGCATCTGCGTCATCTGATCCCTTTCGTATTGAGCGAGTCACTGGTACTCCCTGATAGTTTTTGCTTGTAAGCAGGAATCAGGAGGATATAATTATGGTCAGATTTTCCAAATGGAGGGTGAGGGAGAGCTTTGTATGCATCTCTGTGTGTGGAGTAAAGGTGATCTAGAGTTTTTCCCCCTCTGGTGGCACATATGACATGCTGGTAGAAGGTAAAACTGATTTTTGCCTGCATTAAAGTCTCCGGCCACAAGGAGCATTATTTCTGGATGAGCATTTCCTTGTTTGTTTATGGTCTTATATAGCTCGTTGAGTGCGGTCTTAGTGAAAACTATAGATGAAAACACTTTGTAGATAGTGTGGTCAACAGCTTATTATGAGGTACTCTACCTCAAGCTAGCAATACCTTGAGACTTCCATAATATTAGACATCACGCACCAGCTGATATTAACAAATAGACACTCCCCACCGCCTGTCTTACTAGACGTAGCTGTTCTGTCCTGCCGATGTACGGTGTGGTGGAATTATTGTAATCAAAAGGAGAGACTTTTAGATATCTTCAAAAGCAATACCTCGAGACTTACATAATATTAGACTTCACGCACCAGCTGATATTGACAAATAAACACACTCCCCCCACCGCTCGTCTTAACAGATGTAGCTGTTCTGTCCCGCCGATGCACGGTGTGGTGGAATTAATGTAATCAAAAGGAGAGACTTTTAGATTTCTTCACAACAATCAAACTTTATTATTTAATTATTGCAGTAATGGAGCTGGTCGGTAATCACCCCTGGAGGTGATCACTGAGTGTCACGCCCTGATCATAGAGAGCCATTTTATTCTCTATTTTGGTTAGGTCGGGGTGTGACTAGGGTGGGTAATCTAGGTTGTTTATTTCTATGTTGGCCTGATATGGTTCCCAATCAGAGGCAGCTGTTTATCGTTGTCTCTGATTGGGGATCATATGTAGGCAGCCATTTCCCCACGGTGTTTTGTGGGATCTTGTTTATGTGTAGTTGCCTGTGAGCACTTCGTTTCGTTCGTTCTTTATTGTTTTTGTGCGTTTCATTCAATAAACATGTGGAACCCATATCACGCTGCGCTTTGGTCTGAATGTTATTATGGCGATCGTGACACTGAGAACTCAACGAGCTGGTTTGAGCCACACCATTTTATTGCAAAGTCCATCCTCCTTCAGTCTACATGACAAACAACAGATGTATGGAATGGGTCGCAAGGTTAAGAATTGTATGATAGATACTTACAATTCAGAGCAGACAGTATCTCAATGTGTAGAGACCAGGGTCTGGCCCTGGACTCATCTCTCCCTGGTACCATATAGAACAGAAACATTAACTCATGCTCTGAAATGCAGTATCCCCAAAGACATCGTATCTCCCGGAGGCCCACATTCAGTTCACATAGACACAATAGAGTTATGAGAACCCTCTATTCTGTTGCATAAAACAACCATTTGATGCAATACAAGTATTATTACATAATCTTGTAATTTCCACCATAACGGAAAACCCAGCAAACTGCATATTATTATTATCTGTGTCGTCGGTCAGCCACGACTCGGGGAAACATAAGATATTACAGTTTTTAATGTCCCGTTGGTAGGATAGTCTCGAACGGAGATCATCCAGTTTACTCTCCAGTGATAGCACGTTGGCCAATAGAACGGATGGTAGAGGGGGGTTACCCACTAGCCGACAAATTCTTACAAGGCACCCGATTTCCACACCTTGAATTTTTTTATATTTTGTTTATGCGAATGAAGGGGATTTGGGCCTGGTCTTGGAGAAGCAGCATATCCTTCGTCCAGTTCGAGGTGCGTAATAGCTGTTCTGATATCCAGAAGTTATTTTTGGTCATAACTGTCACACCCTGATCTGTTTCACATGTCTTTGTGCTTGTCTCCACCCCCCTCCAGGTGTCGCCCATCTCCATCATTATCCCCAGTGTATTTATACCTGTGTTCTGTGTTTGTGTGTTGCCAGTTCATCCTGACAATTCTTTCTGTCCTGACCCCCGAGCCTGCCTGCTGTTCTGTACCTTATCGACTCTGCCCTGGATTACAGACCTCTGCCTGACTTTGAGCTGTTTTTTTGCCTGTTCCCCTGTTTGGGTCAATAAACATCTGTGACTCTAGCGGTCTGCATCTGGGTCTTATCCTGAGTTCTGATAATAAGAGATGGTAGAAGCAACATTATGTACAAAATAAGTTACAAACAATGTGAAAAAACACAAATGTCAACTTACATTTCAAAAGTGCTGAACAAATCGTTATATTGACTACATCTGTCCTAGCTCGCTCATTCATGTCTTAATTGAAATGACGGATTGCCTCTTATCCACCCACCGTCCCCTTATGCCATAGTTTGTACATCTCAATTGTCAGAAGAAACCACATTTGTTTAAGCAAGTCAGCCATTTCAGCTATTTTTTTTAAAGGCAGTAAATGAGGCTGAATGAAATGTTTTACTGCCAGACAAGGCTCCGCTGATAGCCAGGTGTAGTAGTGATAAGGTTGTAGTGTAATTAATGTATTGTTTAGTGTTGTGTCGTGGCTTTGCTGTCATACATCTAAATCATTTGAGTTTTCCCCACCAAGATTTACATGCTAAAATCGGCACTGCTCTGTCTTGTCTCGGAGTCAGATATATTTGTACTCAGTCTTGACTCAGTCTTAGACAGTGAGGACTAGTAATTTCTTCCCGAGACCAGCTGAGTAAAAAATCTCATAATGATCAGCTTCCATTCAGTTTGCGCATAAAACCGCTTTGCAGGCCAAATATTTAGACCTCCACTCCTTTCTTGAAATATTAATACAATATAGTAACAGCCTTTATATTTATTAGAGACATGTTTGTGCAGTGGCGAACCTAAAGGCCTTCAGTGTGTGACAGGTTCATGATTCTGAAAATGCAGGAACCCTAATACTAGCGCATTCATGTAGGAGAGTGCACTTTTTATAAAACACAAAAGGGCCAGTTGTATAGGGGACAGTATATGCAGGTATTAGCCTTACACCCCCTTCTTTTTCAGTGGGCATTGTATATACTCGCTTCGTAATCCCTACGGATGCGTATCAAAGTAGTGTCGTGGAGTTATACGATTGATCAATTACTGTATGTAGTACAATAGAGAAATCATGCACAAAGTAGCCTACACAATGGCAAAGCAGGTGAAATATAATCATATGCACGCTGCACACATAGCCTAGTTTCAGCGGACTATCATCTGCAGGCAGCAAAAGTCTACAGCGCTCAACTGGTTTTGGCATGGAGCAGATCACAGAAGAAGGACATCGGTAGCCGGTAGGGTAGGAAAGACGTTTCAACTTATGATATCTACCAGTAAATGCTAACTAAGGCAACAATGGGTATGCAAACCAGGTTTTGAAAAAGTTCAAGTCCGAAGGGTTAGCAGGCTATTTGTGATGCACAATTGTCATCATGCACTGTTTACATCAGGGGCAAGACATGGATGGGCCTGGGTGGACAGAGGCCCACCAACTAGGGAACCAAGCCCTGACAGGCCCACCCAATGACCTTGATGTGATTTAAGTATTGTTGTGGATTTAGAACGTCAATTTTTTGTGTTTTTTCTATTTACAAAAAGTGTGATTTTGAGAGTGAAAATCTGATTAATCCATAGGAAACATTTCCTTCATTATGCGGGCCATTTGAGAACTTTTGGGCAACATTTGAGTATACACACTTCTCCAGGCACCACTACACCACTGCATAGGGACGATGGAAATATAGCAGTCACATACAGCATGATGTTAAAAACGTCTTAAGGCTAGGCGTCCCGCTAGCGGGACACCGGTAGACAAGATCCGGTGAAATTGGAGGGCGCGCAATTAAAATAAATCATCGTAATGTTAAACATACAAGTATCTTATATCGTTTAAAAGCTTAAATCCTTGTTAATCTAACTGCATTGTCTGATTTACAATAGGCTTTACAGCGAAAGCATACCATGCGATTGTTTGAGGACGGCGGCCCACAACATATTTTTCAAACCAGCACAGGCTTCATAAAATCACAAATAGCGATTAAATAAATCTCTTACTTTTGAAAATCTTCCTCTGTTTGCAATCCCAAGGGTCCAGCTACAACATGAATGGTCGTTTTGTTTTCCTTCTTTATATCCCAAAAAGCCTGTTTAGTTGGCGCCAACGATTTCAGTAATCCACTCGTTCAACGTGCAGACAAAAGGAGTCCAAAAAGCTACCGCTAAACTTTGTTCAAACAAGTCAAACTACGTTTCTATTTAATTTTCTATATAATATTTCATATGGAAAGAAGACTGTTCAATAGAAAAGTAAAATTAGTAAGCGCACGCGCACCTCTTCGTCGCGCGCCGACAGACTGATGTCGTACCGGGACTCTTTGTACAAAAACGTAACATTCTTGATATGTTTTGAAGAAACAAGCCTGAAACAATGAACAAAGACTGTTGACATCTAGTGGAAGCCATAGGAATTGCAATCTGGGAGCTGGAATTACATAGAACCCATAGCTTTCCATTCTAAGAGTCTGGGAGCTCAAAAAAAAAATTTCTGGTTGGTTTTTCTTTGGATTTTCACCTGCCATATCAATTGTGTTAAAGTCTCATACATAATTTTATATCCAATGCTACCAATTATATGCATATCCTGGCTTCTAACAGGCAGTTTACTTTGGGCATGTCAGTCAGGCGGAAATTCAGGAAAATAGAACCTAGCCCTAAGAAGTTTTTAAGGATAAGCAGTCCATAAACTCAGACATAATAAGCCAGTAGGTCCCAATCATAAGAATACAAAAATACAACCATTAAGCATTTCCCAATCAAAATGTACAACTATTAATTCCCATTGCAAAAAACATTTCATGTTTAGCACCGAAAGTAACCGGTGACCTAAAGTTTAAAGTGGAACTGACAGCATTTGAACTACTTTGCAGATATGAAACAAACATCCAATCATAATATCAGTCAAAATGATTCAATTCCCAGTTCATGCTACAAAACCAGTTTTATATGAGGTTATAAAAATAGATTATATTTGAGCAGTGGCGGTTCTAGCTTGGCTCCCTGGGCGAATCCCCCCCCCCCCCCCCCCAACAAAAGCACCATTCTGCACTAACTCTTTTTTATTCAGACATCTGGAACACCACAAATAAATAATCTTAACATTTAAAACTATATAAATATATTCACAGTATTATTAATGAATTGTGGTTTATTTGGTAGCATTTCGTAGTGTGACTGATTTTACTAATTGCATTAATACTGTACAAAGTTAGAGGTGCGCTATTTGATAGGTCTCCCCACTGGAAGCCCGAGGTAGGGGAGCGGGGGAATCTGAGGTCAACCTACCCCCGCCCCAACTCATACTTCTGAGTGGGAGACCTTCCCAGGCAGTAGTCTGCCTAGCTCACAAACTAGAATCAGGGCGCCCACTCCGACAAGGTTAATTGACCCACAGTCCCACACAGTGACATGATATCATTGACGTGATGTGCAAATGAGCGATAGAAAACCGATCAGATCACGCAAATGTCAACATTAGGATTTTTTTGTGCAGGCCCCCATGCCGCCCCCAACAAGATGCCGCCTGTACCTAAATCCGCCAATGTATTTGAGTCAACTTTCCATGCAGTACACTGAGGCTTTGTTGGCAGAATAGATGGATGCAGTTCAATGCATGATTAATATAATTCACCAATACATTTCTTTGTAGTGTAAAAAATATTGCTATCAGGTTGTAAATCACAGCTGGTCTGGTACATTGTTTGCTGCCTCCATTCAGGATGCACTGACAAGGTCAGTTTTTTTTTACAGTTTCGGTTTAAATGACTCAATATTCTAGACAAAACAGACAAACGTAACTAAGGCTGGGAATGTCAATACACTCAAACTAGCAAGGGCAATGATCACCTGTCATAAATAACATGGCTAGCTTATCTATTTATGTAGCAAACTAAAAACACAGAGCCTAACATTAGCTGGATAGATAGCTAGATATCTATCCAGCTAAGATTTCTGTACACCAGCAGAACCCATCCAACTTGAAGGATCTGGAGCAGTTTTGTCTTGAAGAATGGTCATAAATCCCAGTAGCTAGATATGTCTCTAAAAGCTTGGCACACCCCAAGAGACTTGCAGCTGTAATTATTTCTTATTATTTTATTTCTTGTTTGTTTCACAAAAATATTTTGCATCTTCAAAGTGGTAGGCATGTTGTGTAAATCGAATGATACAAACTCCTCCAAAATCAATTTTAATTCCAGGTTGTAAGGAAACAAAATAGGAAAACTGCCAAGGGGGTGAATACTTTCGCAAGCCACTTTATATTGCCATCGTATTTTCACAAATGCCTTACTATAAGTAATTTCCAAACATTCTAAGAATGTATGAAAATGTGAAAATGACCATATGTAAGTGTATGATTTTAAAAGTGTAATATTCTTCCTGGGGGTGTGTATGGACAGATTGTAATAAGATATCATATTGCTTCTGCAAATTAGTTTTGATAGTGTTCCTGTGTAGAAGATTCAGGAAGAATTCTGTGCATTTTTCTCCATATTCCATTCAGTTTGCTTTATTGTTGTAACAGATTACACAAAATCGTTCTTGAATAAGTTCCTCCAGTTTTTTTCCTTCCTATAACTTGTTTTGTATCTTTGTAGTACCGTTTTTATGCTACCCACCCTTGTTCGTCTCCTTAGACAGAAACTGTTTTTTCTTTACTGAAGAATATTGAATTACCTCTGAAGGTACATTTAAAGGAATCCCACACAATACGGGGATTTGCTGAACCTATATTGTACTGGGAAAATTCTGTAATTAATTATTTTGTCTTAGTTAAATTGTCTTCCAGTAGACTTTGATTACATTTCCAACATCTCCGTCCAAGTAGAAATTCAGCAGGAGTTATGTGAAGGCTAATTAGATGATGGTCCGATCTCATTCTGTCTCCTATCAATACTTAATGCAAGAGAGAAAGAGACAAGAAAGTACTCAAGACGACTAGCTTGATTAAGTCTCCTCTATGTATATCTAACAAGGTCAGGGTTTTTTAGTCTCCAAATATCCACTATTTTCCATAATATTTGTGATCTCCTTAAGGGCACGATTATAGTTTGTAGAGTGATTTCCTTTGCGGTCTATTGAGGTACTTAACACTGTGTAATAATCTTCCACCATAATGATTTGATCGTTTGTTGCCTGTAAACTCAATAGATTATAAATATTTTAGAAGAAGAAGAGTGGATCATCCTGATTTCAACCATATACAGTGGGGCAAAAAAGTATTTAGTCAGCCACCAATTGTGCAAGTTCTCCCACTTAAAAAGATGAGAGAGGCCTGTAATTTTCATCATAGGTACACTTCAACTATGACAGACAAAATGAGAGAGAAAAAAAATCCAGAAAATCACATTGTAGGATTTTTAATGAATTTATTTGCAAATTATGGTGGAAAATTAGTATTTGGTCACCGACAAACAAGCAAGATTTCTGGCTCTCACAGACCTGTTACATCTTCTTAAAGGCTCCTCTGTCCTCCACTCGTTACCTGTATTAATGGTGCCTGTTTGAACTTGTTATCAGTATAAAAGACACCTGTCCACAACCTCAAACAGTCACACTCCAAACTCCACTATGGCCAAGACCAAAGAGCTGTCAAAGGACACCAGAAACAAAATTGTAGACCTGCACCAGGCTGGGAAGACTGAATTTGCAATAAGTAAGCAGCTTGGTTTGAAGAAATCAACTGTGGGAGCAAATATTAGGAAATGGAAGACATACAAGACCACTGATAATCTCCCTCGATCTGGGGCTCCACACAAGATCTCACACTGTGGGGTCAAAATGATCACAAGAACGGTGAGCAAAAATCCCAGAACCACATGGGGGGACCTAGTGAATGACCTGCAGAGAGCTGGGACCAAAGTAACAAAGCCTACGATCAGTAACACACTACGCCGCCAGGGACTTAAATCCTGCAGTGCCAGACGTGTCCCCCTGCTTAAGCCAGTACATGTCCAGGCCCGTCTGAAGTTTGCTAGAGAGCATTTGGATGATCCAGAAGAAGATTGGGAGAATGTCATATGGTCAGATGAAACTAAAATATAACTTTTTGGTAAAAATTCAACTTGTCGTGTTTGGAGGACAAAGAAAGCGGAGTTGCATCCAAAGAACACCATACCTACTGTGAAGCATGGGGGTGGAAACATCATGCTTTGGGGCTGTTTTTCTGCAAAGGGACCAGGACGACTGATCCGTGTAAAGGAAAGAATGAATGGGGCCATGTATCATGAGATTTTGAGTGAAAACCTCCTTCCATCAGCAAGGGCATAAAAAAATCCTACAATGTGATTTTCTGGATTTTTTTAAGTGGGAGAACTTGCACAATTGGTGGCTGACTAAATACTTTTTTGCCCCACTGTAGATTAATGACATAAATCTGATTTTCATCCACTTTCATATTCAAGAGTCCACCTTCCTTGCAGATCATTCCTGACTGTTTTCACATTCGGATCAACATTATTGTTAATTAGGGTCATCACACTCTTTGAGTTCCTTTGTCTACGCCAGGAAATGATTTCCCCGCCTTCATCTCATGTAGAGTAAATTTCCTGTAAACAGTATATTTAATATTCCTTTTCTTTTAGCCACGTAAAGTCAGATTGTCTTTCCTTATTATCTGCTAAACCGTTACAATTACAAATAGCTATACCTATTTCATCCCTTACCATAATTAGATACTATTCTCAGTCTAAATTGACCATAATCAGTGGCTGTAAAATTACTGCCAAAAGGGGTATCATGATAGCCAAAAACAGATTTTAAATGTCTGATGTTTAGATTTCAAGAAACAGGTTCTAGCAAATTTCATGGCTGAGTTTGTGTTTAACATGATATGAGTGCAGCCTTAATATTCAGGATGATAATAGTAATCCATATAGTATCAACATCATAATTATATTAAAGATCATATTCATAGAACACATCCCAGCATTTCCATAGCAATTGATGTTTCACATGATTTTGAAAGAGACCTTGCATTACTATGTTCCTGTTCTATCTTCCCATTGCTTGTTGTAAACATAGATATTCTACATGTTTAAGACAGACAGACAAACAAGAAACATATTGAATTATAGAAAGTTAGACAATAGAGAGGGAGAGAAGACAGAGATCAAGTGCGTATGTATCTGTGAGTGTAAACGAGCATGTAATTGAGTGTGTGTGTGCACGTATCACCTTCATAGTGTTCAGATATTCTACAGCCCCCTAACAAAGCCATCACCTACAGAGAAATGAACCTGGAGAAGAGCCCCCTAAGCAAGCTGGTCCTGGGGCTCTGTGGTGTCTGTTTGTGTTTGTGAACAGAGCCCCAGGACCAGCTTGCTTAGGGGGGCTCTTCTCCAGGTTCATTTCTCTGTAGAGCAACACAATTAGACACAACCAAATCATGAGAAAACAAAAAGATAATTACTTGACACATTGGAAAGAATTTACAAAAAAAAAGAGCACTAGAATGCTATTTGTCCCTAAACAGAGAGTACACAGTGGCAGAATACCTGACCACTGTGACTGACCCAAAATTAAGGAAATCTTTGACTTTTTACAGACTCAGTGAGCATAGCTTAGCTATTGGGAGGGCAGACACTGCCCACAAAATTAGGTGGAAACTGAGCTGCACTTCCTAACCTCCTGCCAAATGTATGACCATAGAGACACAAATTTTCCTCAGATTACACAGAACCACAATGAATTCAAAAACAAATCAAATTTTGATAAACACCCATATATTGGGTGAAATACCACAGTGTGCATTCACAGCAGCAAGATTTGTAACCCATTGCCAAAAAAAGGGCAACCAGTGAAGAACAAACACCATTGCAAATACCATTTATATTTATTTTCCCTTTTGTACTTTAACTATTTGCGCATATGACATTTGAAATGTCTTTATTCTTTTGGAACTTTTGTGAGTACTGTTTACTGTTATTTTTTTATTTCACTTTTATCTATTTCACTTGCTTTGGCAATGTAAACATATGTATCCCATGCCAATAAAGCACTTGAATTGAGAGACCCTCATTGTGTGACACCACTGACTGAGCTTTCACTGCTCATCATATTGTGTCAATCATTGAGCAGCCATTTGGCAGTTTGGGCCAGGGTCTAAAACCCTCCCACATTGTGCTACATGTTCCCACTCTATACCCTGCTCACATTGACTCAGTCTCACACACTGGAGTGCACAGAGACTTCTCTTTCTAATCTACACATTCACATGGAGCTCTCCTTTCCAAACACCTCTAATTCAAACATCTTATACCCTCTCTCACATGCACTCACAGACACGACTCCAAAAGCATCCACATTCAAAAATATATTTATTACAGCATCAGCTACTTGTTCTATCATAATTACACATCCATGCAAACTCAGCCACCATTGCACAACAGAAGTGGGAGGACATTACAGCTACCTGTAAGAGACTCTTTCCCCCGCTCATTAAAAAGAAGGGTTGGCTATATTCTCCTATGCCAAAGTTTGTTTCACCTCCAAAGACACAAGGCTTGTCCATGACTAGGTATCAGGTGCTAGTTACAACTGGTCAAATCAGACCACCACTGCCCAGACAAACAATGTACAACACTTTTCATGAGAGATGTCTTAAAGACCAGTGATGGACCATACATGCATTTGACATGCAACATGAAAAGCAGGCGAAGCATTCCAAGTATTAAGAGGGCTGGTCTGCATTTCAACAATACTGAAAGGCCAGAGTGCACACTGCAATACAACCACCCAGGAGGGCTTGGTGCTAAACTAAAACTGCACACAGCAATACAAACACCCAGGAGGGCTTGGTGCTGAACTAAAACTGCTCACAGCCACAAAACAAAAGAGGCAAGTCATTCAGCAGTATGGAAATAGAGGTCATCACATGCAGATGCACAATATGTCTGATTGCTGAACAGAATGTCAGATCCAGACATGAAGCAGGGAGCAGCATTGCAATCCAAGGGAAATAACAGAGACAGAGCAGAACACAAGTGACACTTTGTGGCAAGAAGCTAGTCCTCTGCTAAACAGCCCACAAGAAAAAAGAGAGAGAGAGCAAGACATCTCCAAGACAAGACATAGAACTTCAACTACAAGGCATCACATGCAACTAACTACACATCGTAACTAACACACTGGAGGAATTACCCAATAGTTTATACTAAACATTTTACACATAGCACACATATAGTTTGGTTTAGCACTTGAATGGACCACTCCTAAGGGAGGAATTATGACGGCACTTCAGGGTCTTAATAAGGGGAAAGATTTAGTTGCCATTGAGAAAGACATCAAAACACAATGACCATAATCAGTTACATAGTCATTCACCAACAGATATGACACAAAGCCAGTGATAAACAAGTCTTTGAACATAATAAAACATAGGTGAAAAAAATACAATATAAATACAAAATCAAGTGATATAGACAATAGATTAACACAAAATAATATATATATATATATAAATAAACTTGCCAGTACTTCAATCCAGCATTGAGAAAAATGTACAATAATCCTAATTCCTATTCACATAGCTCTGAAATGTCAATGCTCCGAGATGTAAGCAAAATATATCATTCTTGACGTCTCCCTCAAAAGCTGGATCCACACAGTTTTGAAACTTTTAACTCCATTGATAAATTAAGTGCTCTGAACAAGTCACCAGGCTTCCCTCTGGTGGGCTTAAATAATGCAAACAAGACATTGACGCCCTTGCTGCACGATGCCCAACTTGCACAATGCTCGTTTCTCACTTATAAAGGGCAAGGATGCATGCCAGGCATATAGCACAGACACCTCAGGTCACGGCTACTCTAGGAATAAAACAGAAAGTATGGGACTGCTGCTGGAAGTCATGCTGCAGCCTCTCACCACGACACACTGCACTTTAACTAGCCATGATCTAACACCATGACAATCACTAAACACAGAGGACACTGAGCATGAGAATTCGACCTTATTGGAAATATGCTGACACAGTATATAGATGGTAGAATCATGAACAGGAGGACATTGTATCAAGTGGTTTTACAGATTGTTACAATTGAGACTTGCATTGATTACCATTGAAACAGAAAGGACAGTTCCCCACGGGTACATTCAAGGCACTTCGACATTGGGCAGAGAGGAAATCATAAAAGGTCACTATTGCAAAAAATATAAATAATACTAATTGTAGGTAATGTGCAAGGAGCAGGTTACAGTATATCTAAAATATATATTCTGTATGTATACTGTAGTCAGGGGACATGAAAAAGGCTATAGAGAGCCTGGGCCGGTTACACGGAGCTGATTATGTAAAATGGGTTAATGGACGCTGATATGGCTGAAACTGTCCAACTATACAGTAAAATAAGGACCTGAGGAAGGTACTCATTAGTGACAGTATAAAATAATGTAGTAGTGATAGGGTGAATGACCTTGTTGACAGTGCCCAGGAGAGGGTAGGTTACAGTATGTTGGTTGGTGAAGCTGGAATATTGACTATGCAGCTTCATGTTTACTATCACTGTAATAAAAGGTTTTGTGTTATTTATTGTTGCAGGTTATGGAGGCTTTCCTAAAATAGGTGATTTGAGTTTACTGTACTGGATATTGATGGAATACAGTTATTGGTGAGCCTTCACAACATTGGAGAGTGAGGAGGAGATTAGCTTCAGCTAATTACTATTGATAGTGTACTAAGTAGTCATTGAAGAACCATTCTTTGCCACTCACTCTGTGGCCATCTGCTCAATGTGGTCGCTCAACAGCTTGTACTGCTCTGTAAGAGAGAAACAGAGAGCTCTTTTTAATCAAAACCACTAAGCACGTTTTTCCAGTTATAAATACATTAGTCTCAGAAAGCCTGTCTCCCCAACGGGCTCAGGAGAGGCAAAGGTGGAGGCATGACCCGCCTAACAGGCGCTCCTTAAAACCCACCAGCTTAACCCGGAAGCCAGCCGCACCAATGTGTCAGAGGAAACACTGTTCAACTGGCATCCGGGGTCAGCCTGCAGGCGTCCGGCCTGCCACAAGGAGTCGCTAGGGCGCGATGAGCCAAGTAAAGCCCACCGGCCAAACCCTCCCCTGACGAAGCTGGGCCTCCTATGGGACTCCCGGTTGTGGCACAGCCCGAGAATGAACCCGGGTCTGTAGTAACACCTCTAGCACTGCAATGCAGTGCCTTAGACCGCTGCACCACTCAGGAGGCCCAAACTAATATTTGTTTTTATACGTTTAAAACAGTTTGAACAGGTGAAACAAAGTAAATTATATGAAAAGAAAGGAAGTGTGGCAGATAACCAAACGACCTATTTGATCTTATTGATGTGAGGAAGGTTGGTTCATGTAGGGGTACCTTCATTTAGGTTCCCAATAACTGCTTGCTTCTTCAGGAAGTCATTGCAGAGTTTCTTACTGAGCCCAAAAGCCAGCATGTTGTGAGTGAATGTCCTGAAAGCAGACACTAAGAGTTAACTGACCATGAGATACAGTATACAAACCATGCAGATTCCTCTCCTCCTCAGATGGAATGTTACTTAGAAGTTGTTTTTTTGTCCATAGGCATGAGTATGTCACCTCACTCACCCCAGTTGGCCAAAGGCAATATTCTCGTCGACTTTAGAGCTGTCATCTTTCTCTTCCTGGGTCATATGACACCACTTCTCTCTGGAGAAAGATACGAGCAGAGAGAAGTTAGGGGTCAAGGTCTCCAAGTTTACCTCTGACCTTTTACCCACACCAAAACAACAAACCAGACATCATTGGAATGAGATGAAAATAGCAAAACATGTGAAAACTTTTTTGAAGGAAAACACGTAAAATTAAAGCGATGGCATGCTGGATATTGCGTGTTAGATTGCGGTTCTCTCTCTGATTAGGGAACGGAGAGAAATGTCTGTCCAAAAGCTTTGGGAGGCTTTATAACCAGTGTAGTCATATGTACAAGAAAACAGAGGACCTTTTTTTAAATTTTAGCAGGGAGTCATCATTGAGAACAGTGTCTCTTTTTCAAGGGAGCCCTGCATATACAATTTAATAGAACAAAAAAATGGAATACAATATAAAACAAGTAAAATACAGCACGACATAAATTGAACACATATACACAAAACACAATCAACTAAAACAAACACATTCTTCATTATAAAATTCCTCTGTCCACTCTCTAAACTGCCCCAGGGACACAATGGCTACTATTATGTGTAATGCTTTTGGGAGATTATTCCAAACATATGGAGAAGAAAAACTAAAGGCTGATTTACCTAACTCTGAAGACACCAAATGAGTCTCCAGAGTTAACTAACCCTGTGAACAGGATTGATAACTTGACTTGAACAGCACCACAACATCACACACCCGTCCGTCCACTCACACTCATACATACACATAGAAGGTACAGGAGGATTTCTGAAATAAATAATACAATAAACTGAATGCTTAGCATTTGATGGGCTGCTACAGTAATTCATGGCAATACCCGTGGAGAAGAACATAGCTATTAAGTGCTACAACACACCGTTCTACTTGAATGTGTTTTTCACATTCATTGTGGCTCAGTAAGACAGCATTCAGCGTGCAGTGGAATAAGACTTAACAGTAGCACTTTGTAATAACTCCACGAAATAAAGCATTTATAATGGGTTAGTAAATCACTTATTAATCATTGCTCCATTAATAAGGTTTAATATAGGTCCTTATAAACCATTTATTAATTTATTAGTTAAGTATTTTTGCATGGCCTCATCTACAGTGTGGGCTATTTATACTTTATAAATGTTGAGTGACCAGTGGAATTTCTCACCAAAAGATGGACATGCCATTGGTAGACATTCCAGCAGTACCAGTACATTCCAGCTCCTTAAGGTCTCACTAATATATATATTTTTAAATTCAAAATCAAATAGCTAAATGATCATCGGTATGACCTTAAAACAATTCCATATGGCTTAGTAATACCTTTCATCCGGCTTAGACTCTGATGTGATATTTTTAAATATATAGGGATAGTTAAGCAAAATAATGTATTCCAATATTTGTTTCCTTGCCTTGTAAGCAGTCTATGGACAGCTCTTAATCTCTTGTGGACAGATTCTGGATGTTAACCAAATAATGTCTGGTGAAGAGATAGAATGCGTAGGATAAGGAGCTGCAGTAGTCCTGGTGTTTGGGTTTTCAGCACTGATTATTTGGACGTACCAGGATGTGGCGAAGACGGTGCTTTAACTTTGACTGCTTTGCATCGTGGTGAAATTAACAGCAAGGGGGTGGGGGCAGACAGTTTCCTTTTGTGAGGGTGGAGACTTTGCAAACCAGAACTCCCAATTTCTAACATGTAAGGACCCAGAATTGTATCACGCAGCTGACCAAATTACACAGGATTTTAGTTCTAGGTTAAGCGAGATTCTAAACTGGGTGGTTCGAGCCCTGAATGCTGATTGGCTGAAAGCCGTGGTATATAAGCCCATATACCATGGGTATGACAAAATATTTTTACTGCTCTAATTACGATGGTAACCAGTTTATAATAGCAATAAGGCACCGCGGGGGTTTGTGGTCTATTGCCAATATTTCGCGGCTAAGGGCTGTATTCAGGCACTCCGCGTTGAGCCTAAGAACAGCCCTTAGCTGTGGTATATTGGCCATATACCACACCCCCTCTGGCCTTATTGCCTAATTAGCCTGCTCTAAGGGGTGACTGCAATTCATACTTTTGGTAGAAAAGTCCCTGTCAAGAAACGCTTATAGCATTTTCAGACAGAAAACATTATTTTACTCAGCATAGTATATCCAAAGTTACACATCACATTATTACAACAGTGTGACTGTTTTGGAATAACATTTTCATTATATTTTCTTAAACACCCTCTGTATTGTGTGCTTATTGTTAAACCATAGATACACTACATGGCAAAAGGATGTGGACACCCCTTCAAATTAGTGGATGCGGCTATTTCAGCCACACCCATTGCTGACAGGTGTATAAAATTGAGCACACAGCCATGCAATCTCCATAGACAAATATTGGCAGTAGAATGGCCCATACCGAAGAGCTCAGTGACTTTCAACATGGCACCGTCATAGGATGCCACCTTTCCAACAAGTGAGTTCGTCAAATTTCTACCCTGCTAGAGCTGCCCCGGTCAACTGTAAGTGCTGTTATTTTGAAGTGGAAATGTCTAGGAGAGAAAATGTCAAAGCCACCAAGTGGTAGGCCACACAAGCTCACAGAATGGAACCACCAAGTGCTGAAGCACGTAGCATGTAAAAATGGTCTGTCCTCGGTTGCAACACTCACTACAGAGTTACAAACTGGCTCTGGAAGCAATGTCAGCACCAGAACTGTTCGTCTGGAGCTTCATGAATTAGGTTTCCATGGCCTAACAGCCACACACAAGCCTAAGATTGCACTCTCTGGAGTGATGAATCACGCTTCACCAGCTGGCCGTCCAACGGAAGAATCTGGGTTTGGCGTATGCCAGGAGAACGCTACCTACCCCAATGCATAGTGCAAACTGTAAAGTTTGGTGGAGGAGGGCTAATGGTCTGGGGCTGTTTTTCATGGTTCGGGCTAGGCCCCTTCATTCCAGTGAAGGGAAATAATGCTACAGCATACAATTCCATTCTAGATAGACGATTCTGTGCTTCCAACTTTGTGGCAACAATTTGGGGAAGGCCCATTCATGTTTCAGCATGACAATGCCCTCGTGCACAAAGCAAGGTCCATGCAGAAATGGTTTGTTGAGATCGGTGTGGAAGAACTTGACTGGCCTGCACAGAGCTCTGACCTCAACCCCATCGAACACCTTTGTGATGATTTGGAACGTCGACTGCGAGCCAGGCCTAATCGCCCAACATCAGCGCCCAACCTCACTAATGCTCTTGTGGTTGAATGGAAGCAAGTCCCTGCAGCAATGTTCCAACATCCAGTGGGAAGTCGGGACCAACTCCATATTAATGCCAATGCCCATTTTGGAATGAGATGTTTGACGAGCCGGTGTCCACATACACTACCTGGCCAAAAGTATGTTCTAGGGGCCATTTTGAGACCTTAAGGAGCATCAGCATGTACTGCTGGAATGTCTATCTATAATTAACTAGGTTACTAACATGTACAAATGTGAGCGTAATGATTCAACTATTTACTAATCCATTGTAAATGCTTTATTACATGGAGTTATTCTAAAGCGCTACAGACTTAACATGCACTGGTCGAGGGCAAAGAATCATGTCACATGCAACAGGCCCTACTAAAGAGAAACCCCTCATGCTGCAGATAAGAGTGAACATGTCAGCATACAATCATCTGTGAAAACATAATACCTCGCCATCATGAAATCAACAACTCTTTTAAAACCCTGCTTTATGCTCGAGGCAAATGTATTCATCCATGAAATTAACCCAAACAAACAGAAATAACAACAACCAAACAAACAAGAAGTGCATAAGTAAACGCATGCCTTTCTGATGCTCGACAAGCACGCAGTAAACTTTGTGGCACTTATGACAAGTAATGCCCGCATCATGATCAAAATTAGGAAAATTGTATGCAATCAACATAAATGTGTATTAACAAGAGAAACACACTTTTAATTAGTTGTCTAAAATAGATGGCTTTGAGCTATGACAGACACAGAGGATACAGTGAGTGAGAGGAGAAGTTCATGCAGATATCAGTGGACAAGTCAATAGGACAGCAACTATCCTACTGCTCCAATGCTGAGCCTATTATTGAACTTCAGTACAAGGATCTGTCCTTACCCTGTTCTGCTTGTGCTCAGTGAAGCACATCCTGAACAGTGCAAATTAAGCCTACGGCTCTTTCTAGATTTTCAACTCTCGCACTCTAAGTCACAATGTTGAGCATCCATCTGTTCCTTTCTCGGTTCATCCCTTTATTCGTCCTCTCTCTTTTGCCTCTTTCCCTTGTTCCTCGCTTTCAGTTGTTCCTCGCTTTCCCTCCCTATCTCTCTGTCTACCAGTGTTAGGAGGAGCAGACAGATAGGACAGACCTCTCGTCTTTCTCTTCCTCATCCGTCCCCCTGCCCGGCAGCAAGGCACAAGGAGACAAAGGGTTAAAGATACATGCAAAGGTTGAGAACAAGAGCTTGGGAGAAGAATCTGGTGGCAACAGTCAGGAGCTCAATAGCAGTTTGAGTGAACTACAGACTGGTATACAGTCAGCCTTCCTTAAATTCCTAATTTGTGTTAAAACTCATACTACATTCCCTTACCCCTCATTTATACACACAGACAAGACAAGTGTTCACAAACAAAGAGACGAACCTCCCACCTCTTGAAAATACACCCCACATTCACGCATACGTTTCATTCAATCTATCCATCTACTGCACTCTATTACACACTCCCATTTTATCCCGTTCGCACTACACAGGCTGTAAAAGGAGCTTTATAGTAACATCCCAGTTTAGTTATATAACAGCCGTATCATCTTTCATCTCCCCTGCTGGTACGTCAGTCTCTCACCTGGTGGTAGGTGACCTCTTCTTCCTCTCACAGTGGACCGCATCAAAGAACGCGGCGTTCCAAAACCTCAACGTATGCCTGTCACCGGAGACACCACAACACATCTATAACACCAACCAGGTAGGACAATAATTCACTACCTCATTGTTATTGTGTGGATTTTAAATCATCTACAAACAAAAATGAACATCCATCTCATACCAGATAGGTTGCTGTTTCAGGTGTGTGTACAGGTACACCTTCTCGTTCTCTACTTTCTTCTTCTCTGGAGGCACAGAGGACACTTTAGAGGACAGACAGAGAGAGCAACTGATAAAGGCAACCCATACTTTGAGGCAAGAGAGGAGTAATTTGTTCAGTTGGCAGGTTGGTTATAAGAACATGTAAGGACATGGAGTTATAAATCAGACTAATACAGGAACTGACTTGCATCTTAAACTTTTGATGGGTGTGTACCCTACAATCAACAAGTGATGAGATTGACGTACCTGGTGATTTGGGCTTTACCTCGACTGGACTCTCTGCCTCCCTGGGTAGAAAATAGTTGGGAGGAAAAGTCAGCAAATAAACTGAGTAAAACCGTTCTTAGAAGAAACATTATTGATTGGTTATTAACAGGAATACATCTCACTCATTCTTTCGAGCGGACGCTCTCAGCTTGCTCTCCAGGCCTCCAAAGAAGCCTTTGACTTCCGTTTTGGCAGCAGAGGAGTTCTTCAGGAGCCGCCCGGCTGCGTCCTTCTTGCCAGAAAGCCAGGAGTTGGCCTTATTCAGGTAGGAGTCCATGGCTACAGGCGGCTGCTGCAGCAGCTCAGTGGGGGATGGCTGGGACTTACCTGAGGTGCAGAGAAGGATCCTTTTACTATACACCACCATGCTCCAATCATGTTTCCTATTGATTATGAATAGGTACTACGTAGAGCCCAATAGCAAATTAATAGCATAGTAATAGCAAAGTAATAGCATTATAATAGCATTGTATTAGCACAAATAATACCCACACATGCAGAGATGCACACATCAATAGTATGTACAGTTAGCTTAAACTGACTCCGTGGCAACTACAAAAGGGTACAACCCTGACCGTTGACCCCTCCCCATTAATGTTGGGAAACTGGGAGGCCATTAAGAGAGGGGAGAATAAGTCTCTCATTTGTGGTTCTAAGCAGATACACATCTCACCAGTGTGGTAGTAAGTGAAACACATGGTCATGAGGTTTTTAGCTGGACTGTAGTCATCCATCTGATAGCACCTGCAACACACACACTTATGTAATGGGGATATGATTGTGCAGATAATATTGTACAATGAAATACACCCATTCCCTTATGTGTGACTTAGGTCTAGACAAAGAGCTTTGCACACAACACCCACACGTATTTGACCACACACACAAACGTGTTCACATATTCTCCTTCTGAGATGGAGCAGAGCCTGGAAGTTGTTTTGTTTTTACAAACTCTTCAGGGAATGAAGCCATTGTGTAATAACCCATCAATACAATGTAGCAGGTGTATAGCTCAAAGTCTCCCAACAAAAATAAGTAAAACAGGGAAAAATAAGCACTTAACAAAACACGAAAGAGTTGAAGTGAAAGAGGGAGTCAGACTTACTCGAAAAGAACAACTGCAAAAGACTGCACCAGCCTGTAGAATGTTGCTTCACTCACACACTTGGAGTTGCAGCGCTGCAAATAAAGCCATGCGTCTTCAGTTCCCATAAACTTAAAACATGTAGCACCAGCAGCAAAGCTGTGCTGATAACTGTGCCATTACTCTGTGTCTATGTGCAGAGACATACATATCTCTGTGCTTACATACCGGCTCTTACCTGTGCACTGACGTATCTGGCAAACCACTCCCTACCCTTGCCATTTTCTCCACTGCACAGCTCCCCAAAGCGAGCCTTCTCCTCCTGGTCAAAGTCCTCCCTGAGAGAAAAGAGGTTTATGTAGACCCACCTTAAACAGTGACTGAACAAAAATAAAACGCAACATGCAACAATTTCAAAGACTTTACTGAGTTACAGTTCATATAAGGAAATAAGTCAATTGAAATAAATTCATGAGTCCCTAAATCTATGGATTTCACATGACTGTATCAAAGATACACTACAGTGCATTCGAAAAGTATTCAGGCCTCTTGCCCTTTTCCACATTTTGTTACATTACAGCCCTATTCTAATATATATATATATTTTTACTTAAATCCTCATCAATCTACACACAATACCCCATAATGACAAAGGAAAAACAGGTTTAGATTTTTTTTTTAACTGAAATCTCACATTTACATAAGTATTCAGACCCTTTACTCAGTAGTTTGTTGAAGCACCTTCGGCAGCCTTGAGTCTTCTTGGGTATGACGCTATAAGCTTGGCACACATGTATTTGGGGAGTTCCTCCCAATCTTCTCTGCAGATCCTCTCAAGCTCTGTCAGGTTGAATGGGGAGCGTTGCTGCACAGCTATTTTCAGGTCTCTCTGCCTTTATTTCTTGCGCCACCCCAGAAATAACCCCCTTGATCGGTGCCCTGCTATGAAAATCCATGCAGGAAACATTCCACTCTGATAACTTTTAGTCTTAACACACGCTTCTTCTGCTCTGCAGACACACCAAAAAAAACACACAAATAACACCACTTCTTGTGACTTTCACTGACTCCAAACTTTGTTCCAACACATTCTAGATTTTCCTAGGAGACATTAAAAGGATTTCCCAAGTAGCATTCATCCAAAACCCTGACTCAAAAACGAGTCAAGTGGTTTCCTATTTTCCAACATAGCTTTACTTATTTGGTTTCCCTTTTTCTTCGCCACTGTAACCTACTCATTCTCACTTTCTGTACTATTAGATTCACTCGATTCACTAGCAGTTTCAAACATTGACCTCAGTTTCCGCCAACGAATGTCTACCCTGACATACAATGTCAACTGTGAGACCTTATTTAGAATAAAGCTGTAAGGTAACAAAATGTGGAAAGCCGGGAGCATAATGAAATGGGTTTCCATGGCCAAGCAGCCACACACAAGCCTAAGATCACTATGCGCAGCGCCAAGCGCAGGCTGGAGTGGTGTAAAGCTTGCCACCATTGGACTCTGAAGTAGTGGAAACGCGTTATCTGGAGTGATGAATCACGCTTCACCATCTGGCAGTCTGATGGAAGAATCTGGGTTTGGCGGATGCAATGTGCCAAATGTAAAGTTTGGTGGAGGAGGAATAATAGTCTAGGGCTGTTTTTCAAGGTTCGGGCTAGGCACCTTCGTTCCAGTGAAGGGAAATCTTATCGCTACAGCATACAACGACATTCTAGACGATTCTGTGCTTCAAACTTTGTGGCAACAGTTTGGGGAAGGCCCATTCATGTTTCAGCATGACAATGCCCCCGTGAAGAAAGAGAGGTCCATCCAGAAATGGTTTGTCGAGATAGGTGTGGAAGAACTTGACTGGCCTGCACAGAGCTATGACCTTTACCCCGTCGAACAACTTTGGGATGAATTGGAACGCCAACTGCGAGCCATGCCTAATCGCCCAACATCAGTGCCCGACCTCACTAATGCTTGTGAATGAATGGAAGTAAATCCCTGCAGCAATGTTCCAACATCTAGTGGAAAGCCTTCCTAGAAGAGTGGAGACTGTTATAGTAGCAAAGGGAAAACTAACTCCATATTAATGCCCATGAATTAGATGTTCGACAAGCAGGGGTCTACATACTTTTGGTCATGTTGTGTACCTTTTTTAAAAAGGTAGGGCCGTGGATCAGAAAACCAGTCAGTATCTGGTGTGACCACATTTCACCTCATGCAGCGTGACATCTCTTTCACAAATGTTGATCAGGCTGTTGATTGTGGCCTGTGGAATGTTGTCCCACTCCTCTTCAATGGCTATGCGAAGTTGCTGGATATTGGCGGGAACTGGAACATGCTGTCGTACACGTCGATCCAGAGCATCCTTAACATGCTCAAAGAGTGACATATTCAAATTGCCATTGATAAAATGCAATTGTGTTAATTGTCCGTAGCTTATGCCTGGCCATACCATAACCCCACCATTGGGCACTCTGTTCACAATGTTGACTTCAGCAAACCGCTCGCCCACACACGTGGTCTGATGTTGTGAGGCTGGTTTGACATACTGCAAAATTCTCTGAAACGATGTTGGAGGTGGCTTATGGTAGAGAAATTAACATTCATTTATCTGCCAACAGCTCTGGTGGACAGTCCTGCAGTCAGCATGCACATTTCACACTCCCTCAACACTTGAGACATCTGTGGCATTGTATTATGTGACAAAACTGCACATTTTATTGTACCCAGCACAAGGTGCACCTGTGTAATTAATGACCATGCTGTGTAATCGGCTTCTTGATATTCCACATCTGTCAGGTGGATGGATTATCTTGGCAAAGATTAAATGCTCACTAACAGGGATGTAAACAAATTTGTGCACAACACTTTATAGAAATTTGCTTTTTGTGCGTATGGAAAATTTCTGGGAACTTTTATTTCTGCTCATGAAAAATGGGTCCAACACTTTACATGTTGCGTTTATATTTTTGTTCAGTATTTTACACTCATACTAAACCCTCATAAAAGACCCTATCCATGTTTAAGTACCACTGTAAAATAGTTCATTCTAGCTACACATACTGTACAGGCCCTCAGGGACAGACCCACACCACCCCACATTCAGAGAATCCAGGGTGATCTTACTTTCCATGAAACACCATCTCCACGTAAGCTTTCATGAACTCCTGATTCTCCACTGCCTCTACCCCAAGCTCTGCGCTGTGATTGGACGAGGAGGATGAGTGCCGTGAGTTCCACTGCTGGGAGTGTGGGTCCATGTCATTCTCACTGTCTGCCGACTCTGTGGCATCACTGTCCCTGTCCTCTCCCCCACAATGGTGGTGGGAGCTGGGCATGGGGGCCAGGGGATCAGGCAACCGTGGCTCCAGGAGAACAATGGAGGCAGGCTCTTGGAACAGCGGCTCAGAGGAGAAAATGTCTGTATGGAGCAGCGCCCCACTAGGAGGACTTGCAAATGAGGGGGCTGTATCGTCTGAACATGAAGGGATATCAAAGTCTATGAGGTTTTCCACAGCTACCCCCTCCATTGTTGAGGACAGAGAACAGAGATGGCAGAGCTAAAGTAGACAGGAGAAGGCTCTTCAGACGCTCTCATCCACGAGGGGCGCTGTAGCAGAATGGACTCAATGCCCACACACCCATTGCACACTGTGAAGAGAGGAGAGAGGGAACTGTTACTTATAACACTCATAGGCCAACTTTAACCAAATAAGACAATATAATGATGTACAGTAATGCTGTTGATATGACTGTTTGGATATGAACGGATATTGTGTTTTCCATCAGTATTGAAGCTGTCTTTAACCAGGTAGGCCAGTTCTCATTTACAACTGCGACCTGGACAAGATAAAGCAAAGCAGTGCGACAAAAACAACACAGAGTTACACATGGGATAAACAAACGTACAGTCAATAACACAATAGAAAATCTATATACTGTGTGTGCAAATGTAGTAAGATTAGGGAGGTAAAGCAATAAATAGGCCGTAGTGGAGAAATAATTACAATTTAGCATTAAGACTGGAGTGATTGATGTGTAGATGGTGATGTGCAAGTAGAGACACTGGGGTGCAAAAGAGCAAAAACATAACAATATGGGGATGAGGTAGTTGGGTGGGATATTTACAGATGGGCTGCGTACAGGTGCAGTGATCGGTAAGCTGCTCTGACAACTAATGCTTATAGTTAGTGAGGGAGATGTAAGTCTCCAGCTTCAGTGACTTCTGCAATTCGTTCCAGTCATTGGCAGCAGAGAACTGGAAGGAAAGGCGGCCAAACGAGGTGTTGGCTTTGAGGATGACCAGTGAAATATACCTGCTGGGGCGCACACTATGGGTGGGTGTTGCTATGGTGACCAGTGAGCTGAGATAAGGCGGGGCTTTACCTATCAGACTTATAGATGACCTGGAGCCAGTGGGTTTGGCAACGGATATGTAGCGAGGGCCAGTCAACGAGAGCATACAGGTCGCAGTGGTGGGTAGTATATGGAGCTTTAGTGACAAAACGGATGGCACTGTGATAGACTACATCCTACATTGCTGAGTAGAGTGTTGGAGGCTATTTCTTCTGAAGTTAAGCCATTTTGCTTCTCTGTCAGGGGAACAGTTTTGCCTGCTTTTGCCCTGATCCTGGATCTGGCAGCTCTGCCAGTCTAACCCCCAGGCTGATGTCTGGTCTGATCCTGGATCTGGCAGCTCTGCCAGTCTAACCCCCTGGCTGATGTCTGGTCTGATCCTGGATCTGGCAGCTCTGCAAGTCTAACCCCCTGGCTGATGTCGTCTGACTGAAAGACTGGGGATATTATTGAGATAAGGAGGACATAATATAGGATTGGGACAGTTGGACTGTAACCCAACATTAGTGAACACACACGCCGATGCACCAAACACGCCGCAATGTTTTTTAAAAGTAAGAAAATAAAGGAATATGGCCATTCATTTAGCCCGTTTTTCACACAACACACACAATCCCTTTTCAGTTGTTCATGTAAAATTAATGAACTACAGCTTACTCTGTTGAAACCTGAACATGCCTCAGTTGTGAAATTTCACTCTTGACATTTGGGTGTATTAGATGTTAGCTAAAATAGGCTTTATCTGACTTGTTCACAAAATGTCAAGAGGGAAATCTCCCAACTCTTTTTTTCTCTCGCAGCTTTATCACAAGGACCGAGGTGAGCCGAGCTGAGTGAGAAAAAGCAGGTTTCTCTGTTGTTGTGGTTGTGCAGTACTAACGGCATGGCAGAATCACCTTCCAGATATGCCATTGGCCTATGCACTGAGCCCCCCTGGCTGCCCTTGAGTGAGGGGGAGACCTTCAGTTGAGCTCAGGAAATCTCAGCGGTGAGTGCACAGGCTGAAGTATTTCTGCTTCCCTAGCAAGAGAACAGGCCCCCAGTCCTGCTCAACCACCCACACACTCTCCCTCAGGGGATTGAGCATAGAGGACAGGGACTGGACGCTTTTCATCACAAATGACGGGATACTGAAAAGCTTGAGTAATTAGGTCTACTGGATTTATGACTTGAGAGATGTGAGAGAGGGGTTGTAGAAAGATACTGCATTGCATTGATCCATGTGTACGATCCAGGCTGTAATGAAATGATAAACTGAACATACATACATTTACTGTAGACAGGATCTGGCACCTAGTTTTATATTGCAGACAAACACATCTCATCTTTTTATTATCAAAATGAATATCTAGGTGTATCTCTTCCATCGTCAACTAATATCTAGTTTCCAACAATCACAAGTGGTCATTACATAAAGTGTGGCATTGTTCTATTATGAGGTCTTGTTATCATGTAAAATATGCCCTTGCAAACATTCATGTGAGGGCATGACATATAAAAGCCATGTTATACTAATGTCCCCATGTTCACCCCAGGAAATATTACTCAGTAATATAGGCTAGTAGGCTAGTCTCTCCACAACCATCATCCAAGCAACATACTCTATGTGATAGACTGAGTAGAGGAAACATCTTGTCAATTCAGTGTGGATCATATCATTTTCTGATTTTCTTCCTTCAGTCCTCACTGGCATTCTAAAATTACATTTCATGGTCTGCAGGCCAGGAACTGAAGTCTTGCTTGCTTGGAGTGTCCTCCCTATAATCTCTTAGCAATAAAATCTAAATGTTCCTTACCCCAATGTAGGAGGGCTGTTGTCCAGTCCAGACGCCTGACTGTCCTGACTCAAACCAGACTTTGAGAGGAGGGTGAACTGGTTCAGTCATATCTAATCACAGGCATTTGGACACTTGAATGTCCATGTAGGCTGCCCCTCTCTTCCATGGGAGTGGACTAGCAACATAGATAAGACTGACTGAGTGCATAACTAAACATTTCACACTGAAGGGAATGTGGGAGAGAAAAGACTGATAAGGGAGGTTTGGAATCTTGATTCGTTACGCCTTGCTTCTAGTGCTATGGCTAGATGCTGTATATACGATCTGACCTAACATGACATGGACACAGCTAGTTCAGAGAGAAAAAGGCGGTCTAAAATAAATGACTTAGAGGACATGCATTACTCACTCCAATTTGGTAGGCAAAATTCAGTTTTCTTTGCAAAGTAGGCATTTCACATAGCTCATTGTTCTTTTCACATGGCTGTTTGTTTCTTTGGTGCATCATCTCACAACAACTTGAATCTGAAGCAGAGAAAACATGTCAGTCTTCCAAGCTCCCTTTTTTTGACCAAGAATCAAACAAGTATGATACCCAACAAACATGTCCTGCTGAGAACCAACATCCCTATATTATTAACGAGTTTTCCCAAATAAGTCAAACCCTCCTCCCCTTCATGACCTTGATCAAACAAGGTCACTTAAATAGAGCTTCCATGGTGACAACCGAAGATAAGCTGTTAAGACCACTTGGACACGACAGCAAAGCAGGAGCCAGAAGAGACAACAGTCACTGTGTGAATGACCATATAAATATTAACAGGAAGTTCTCTTCCATGTGCAGTTCCAGATAAAACCAAAGACAGCCCCAAAGCCAAACAAAACCAATGAGTAGCCTATGAGTAAGCTTCATCACTAACACCAGCCTGCTCTTACTAGTACTTTTAACTGGTGTATGAAATGTACTCTCTATAAATAAAGTTATTATACATGAGAAAAAATTTTAAAAAAATCCAACCTGATACGGAGATAGAGCTAGTGAGAGTGACACTGTATCGAAACGATGTCTAATTGTTTTGGGCAAAATGCAGTAGCTACTTTTTTTTGAACATCAGTAAGGCTACATTGTTGTTATTGCCAATATGTATGTACGAGGTAAGCTTCCTGAACAACATGCTTGATCGTAAGAACAGTCAAGTAGGGGGGGGGGGGGGGGACATAAAAACGACCTATATTTTAATTCTGAATTCAACCATTACTTCAGTAACGTTATCTTGAAAGCATATTTTCAGGAAATAGATCGAATTCTGTAAACAACACCCATTAGGTTAGGCTACAGTATGGTAGTTTACTCGTATATTTAGTGTTCCATTTTTTTAAACACGCACTTCAGATGGATAAGCCCATGTTACGCAGCCAATAAACATCTATAGGGTTGCCAGTGCCTGCCAACACCACCACCACTTGACATCTCCAGCAATCTGATGATGAATGACAGACATCTGGTAGGCCTACAGTGTGAAATCGAAATAAGATTGTATTTGGCTTGTCAATAAAACACACCAAATTACAAGCGTATGTCGAGAAATTGATTATATTAAAACATATGATATAATAACAGTACATTTCCTTTACAGTTGTACGTACATGAAATGTCCCAGGTTGATGAGGGGTTTAGTCTTCCCTGTATGCGTCGGATCCTGCTCACTTCAGTAGTCTCAAAACAGGCATGCGCAATCAAGCACGACTGTAAAGTGGGGGTGGGGAACCCAGTGACGTCACGAAGTATCCCGTTCATGTCCTCTCGAAAACTCGGGCACTCCGAGTTAAAATGTGTTAAAAATGAACGTAAATTATTTGCGTAGAGCTTCTTATTGGTTGATTCTGATATTTCTTTAGTGGGAAACTCTGGAATATTATTTCCACAACAAGTAAGCAAGTCAGACATTTTCGAGTTACCGAATTTTTAACGTCCTTGTTGTTGTTCCCGACACACTATGAACACGGAAGTAGATGTTTGACTTTTTTAGATATTTTTTTTACCTGAACGTCCCAACTCTGTCGTGGCCCCATTTAACTTGACGTTGAAAATGGTTAAGATAATGGTAAAGGTTAAGTAATGGTTAACGTTAGAGTACGGATGTCCCAATGATCCCAGATTGAACTAACACCAACATATGTTGGAACATGTCGAAAATAAGACAATACCAATTGAGGAGCTTTTGTATGGGGGGCAATGAGAGAGTGTCGAAATTGGTCAATATAACAGTTAATTGCTATTTTGATTAGGTGACGTTTATTTGATCGAATATAAGATTCATAATGCTAAGGTTGATGCGATGTAGGCTACTGATATAAGTGATAAGACATTCTGACAACCTTGTAAATAACGATTTTATACCGGAGTTGTACCATATGTTCACACGCGTATCTGCCCTATCGTTGGCTAGAATGTTCCCACCTGATCTCTCTTCCTCCCGCCTACCTTTCGCATTTAAGGACATGCGTTTCCATTGTTAGAGCGGTCAGTTGACCATCTTGTCAATATAATAGATCATTTTTGCTCTGCATCTAAACGGGAAAATGGCCAGTAATATTTGAGCAGACTTCGTCACGATACTGATGACCAACCAATATCATTGTGGTTATAGCGCACGGACGTGTGTTGTTTCAGCAGAGCTCATGACTCACTAGCGTTCATGGTTTTTTTCCCCCGTGTTGCCCTTTCCAAGTCAACACTGTAATACTGTGAATGTAAATAATCTATAACCATTTCCATTGGCTATAGGATTTCAAATCTCTTCCTATATCATAATGGGTGTTTTTTCCAATTACGAAGAAAGACAGAAAGATGACAAGCGCATGTTTTAAATTAATTCAGAGTCAGAGACTCAGAGTTAAGAGTCTTAACCTACCTACAAAAAAAACGTCAAACGAATTACAGGTGCAGTGTTTAGAGGTGTAGGCTAAGCTAATAAAGCTGACTTGCAGCAGCTGCCAGGCGGTGGAACTTCTGAGGGAGGAGGACAGTCATGAAGTGCAGCTTGTCCTTTTTTAGGCTCTGAGCAACCATCTACTTTAAACCCCATGTACTTTCTTCTCATACAGGGACCACTTTACCAGCCCCTCTCCTGGGGAGCTGCGGGTCACATCCAGTCACAGTTAGTACCCAGGGATCAGTGTGCTTAACAGGCCTATTCATGAAGAAAAGTAGCTCAGGACTGTACTTCTAATAGTGTGCTCGACTGTTGTCAAAATCATGCAGCTAGAAGTTATGGATCCAAGAAATAGCTATACTGTCGTCAGTTTATGTCAGTGTGCATTGCATGCAAGCAATATTGCCCCAATATTTTACCTTTATTTAGCTAGGCAAGTCAGTTAAGAACAAATTATTATTTTCAATGACAGCCTAGGAACACTGGGTTAACTGCCTTGTTTAGGGGCAGAACAACAGATTTTTACATTGTCAGCTCGGGGATTCAATCTTGCAACCTTTTGGTTGCTAGTCCAATGCTTTAACCACTAGGTTACAATATGCCATAATTTTCCTTGCACAGCTTCTCCTCCTCTTCAATGACTGTTCCTGTAAGTGGCATTTGAGGGAATATAGGGAGTGATCAGATGTTTTGAAATTAATATGATCTCTACAAGCTCTTTATTGTGACGGACTTATTTCCATAAATAGGGACAACACAGTTATATCAACAAATAATGATCTAGTGGCCACCTGACCAGTTTATTTGATGATGCATCTTTATTTTTTTATCCCTATTATTCTTATCTTGTGAAAAGATAATGTTCATATCCTCAGAGACAAAATCAATATCGCCTTATAACTTTCAGGTCATTGATAACAGTTATTAACTTGCATAATACATTGGAATTATTCTGGTGATCACAAATGGCATCAACCATGCCAATGTAACAGTAGGTTATGTAGGTCAGGTCCTGACTAACCAAATCTGGGGCCCTAGTGTAACCGATGTGAAATGGCTAGCTAGTTAGCGGTGGTGCGCGGCCCACTCTTGGTGGCAGAGACACAATTTTTCACTTTTAAACCAATGTCCTGTAATTATACACATTTAGCGTTGGGGCATTGAGAAAATGTTGCAGTTTAAAGCACATTTCCTGTATTTATTTGACACATTTTGCCATGGATTATGCTGTGTAATCCATCCTTGATGTAGTTGATGTCTGCTTTAGACCTACCTGTTATCTTTATACAGTTGAAGTCGGAAGTTTACATACACCTTAGCCAAATACATTTAAACTCAGTTTTTCACAGTTCCTGACATTTAATCCTAATAAAAATTCCCTGTCTTATTCCCTGTTAGGATCACCACTTTATTTTAAGAATGTGAAATGTCAGAATAATAGTAGAGGGAATGAATTCTTTCAGCTTTTATTTCTTTCATCACATTCCCAGTGGGTCAGAAGTTTACATACACTCAATTAGTATTTGGTAGCATTGCCTTTAAATTGCTTAATTTGGGTCAAATGTTTCAGGTAGCATTCCACAAGCTTCCCACAATAAGTTGTGTGAATTTTGGCCCATTCCTACTGACAGAGCTGGTGTAACTGAGTCAGGTTTGTAGGTCTCCTTGCTTGCACACGCTTCTTCAGTTCTGCCCACACATTTTCTATAGGACTGAGGTCAGGGCTTTGTGATGGCCACTTCAATACCTTGCCTTTGTTGTCCTTAAGCCATTGTGCCATAACTTTTGAAGTATGCTTGGGGTCATTGTCCATTTGGAAGACCCATTTGAAACCAAGCTTTAACTTCCTGACTGATGTCTTGAGATGTTGCTTCAATTTATCCACATCATTTTCTTTCCTCATGATGCCATCTTTTTTGTGAAGTGCACCAGTTCCTGCTGCAGTAAAGCACCCCCACAACATGATGCTGCCACCCCCGAGCTTCACGGTTGGGAAGGGGTTCTTCGGATTGCAAGCCTCCCCCTTTTTCCTCCAGACATAACGATGGTCATTATGGCCAAACAGTTCTATTTTTGTTTCATCAGACCAGAGGACATTTCTCCAAAATGTACCATCTTTGTCCCCATGTGCAGTTGCAAACCGTAGTCTGGCTTTTTTTAATCGCGGTTTTGGAACAGTGGCTTCTTCCTTGCTGAGCGGCCTTTCAGGTTATGTCGATATAGGACTCGTTTTACTGTGGATATAGATACTTTTGTACCTGTTTCCTCCAGCATCTTCACAAGGTCCTTTGCTGTTGTTTTGGGATTGATTTGCACCAAAGTACGTTCATCTCTAGGAGACAGAACACGTCTCCTTCCTGAGCGGTATGATACCTGCATGGTTCCATGGGGTTTATATTTGCGCACTATTGTTTGTATAGACGAACGTGGTACCTTCAGGCATTTGGAAATTGCTCCAAAGGATGATACAGACTTGTGGAGGTCAACTTTTTTTTCTGAGGTTAATAATATAAATAATTAAATTAAGTTACTATGATGATAATAATCTTATCATGATACAATAACAGAACTGGTACATAAACACTGCTTCAGGAACAGGTGAGGGAACAGAAGGAGGAGTAGCACAAGATAGGTGAAAAGAACTCACCCCAGCAGGATAGGAAATGTTTCATTATTGACCTCTCTGACTGCCTATGAAAGCCCTAAGACCATTTAGGTGGATTAAAGGACTGTTCCAAAATATAGGAGAACTTACTGTATCAAATCCAACACATGACACACCTTCACCTTCCTAAATTAGAAAAGACAGAAAAGTAATTATTATCAAAACCCTTTTTATTTCAGTAACCACTTAAACTTGAATACATATGTAGAGATACAGTGGGGAGAACAAGTATTTGATACACTGCCGATTTTGCAGGATTTCCTTCTTACAAAGCATGTAGAGGTCTGTAATATTTTATCATAGGTACACTTCAACTGTGAGAGACGGAATCTAAAACAAAAATCCAGAAAATCACATTGTATGATTTTTAAGTAATTAATTTGCATTTTATTGCATGACATAAGTATTTTATACATCAGAAAAGCATAACTTAATATTTGGTACAGAAACCTTTGTTTGCAATTACAGAGATCATACGTTTCCTGTAGTTCTTGACCAGGTTTGCACACACTGCAGCAGGGATTTTGTCCCACTCCTCCATACAGACCTTCTCCAGATCCTTCAGGTTTCGGGTCTGTCGCTGGGCAATACGGACTTTCAGCTTCCTACAAAGATTTTCTATTGGGTTCAGGTCTGGAGACTGGCTAGGCCACTCCAGGACCTTGAGATGCTGCTTAGTTGCCATGGCTGTGTGTTTCGGGTCATTGTCATGCTGGAAGACCCAGCCACGACCCATCTTCAACGCTCTTACTGAGGGAAGGAGGTTGTTGGCCAAGATCTTGCGATACATGGCCCCATCCATCCTCCCCTCAATACGGAGCAGTCGTCCTGTCCCCTTTGCAGAAAAGCATCCACAAAGAATTATGTTTCCACCTCCATGCTTCATGGTTGGGATGGTGTTCTTGGGGTTGTACTCATCCTTCTTCTTCCTCCAAACACAGCGAGTGGAGTTTAGACCGAAAAGCTCTATTTTTGGCTCATCAGACCAGACCTGTTTCCTCCAGCATCTTCACAAGGTCCTTTGCTGTTGTTTTGGGATTGATTTGCACCAAAGTACGTTCATCTCTAGGAGACAGAACACGTCTCCTTCCTGAGCGGTATGATACCTGCATGGTTCCATGGGGTTTATATTTGCGCACTATTGTTTGTATAGACGAACGTGGTACCTTCAGGCATTTGGAAATTGCTCCAAAGGATGATACAGACTTGTGGAGGTCAACTTTTTTTTCTGAGGTTAATAATATAAATAATTAAATTAAGTTACTATGATGATAATAATCTTATCATGATACAATAACAGAACTGGTACATAAACACTGCTTCAGGAACAGGTGAGGGAACAGAAGGAGGAGTAGCACAAGATAGGTGAAAAGAACTCACCCCAGCAGGATAGGAAATGTTTCATTATTGACCTCTCTGACTGCCTATGAAAGCCCTAAGACCATTTAGGTGGATTAAAGGACTGTTCCAAAATATAGGAGAACTTACTGTATCAAATCCAACACATGACACACCTTCACCTTCCTAAATTAGAAAAGACAGAAAAGTAATTATTATCAAAACCCTTTTTATTTCAGTAACCACTTAAACTTGAATACATATGTAGAGATACAGTGGGGAGAACAAGTATTTGATACACTGCCGATTTTGCAGGATTTCCTTCTTACAAAGCATGTAGAGGTCTGTAATATTTTATCATAGGTACACTTCAACTGTGAGAGACGGAATCTAAAACAAAAATCCAGAAAATCACATTGTATGATTTTTAAGTAATTAATTTGCATTTTATTGCATGACATAAGTATTTTATACATCAGAAAAGCATAACTTAATATTTGGTACAGAAACCTTTGTTTGCAATTACAGAGATCATACGTTTCCTGTAGTTCTTGACCAGGTTTGCACACACTGCAGCAGGGATTTTGTCCCACTCCTCCATACAGACCTTCTCCAGATCCTTTAGGTTTCGGGTCTGTCGCTGGGCAATACGGACTTTCAGCTTCCTACAAAGATTTTCTATTGGGTTCAGGTCTGGAGACTGGCTAGGCCACTCCAGGACCTTGAGATGCTGCTTAGTTGCCATGGCTGTGTGTTTCGAGTCATTGTCATGCTGGAAGACCCAGCCACGACCCATCTTCAACGCTCTTACTGAGGGAAGGAGGTTGTTGGCCAAGATCTTGCGATACATGGCCCCATCCATCCTCCCCTCAATACGGAGCAGTCGTCCTGTCCCCTTTGCAGAAAAGCATCCACAAAGAATTATGTTTCCACCTCCATGCTTCATGGTTGGGATGGTGTTCTTGGGGTTGTACTCATCCTTCTTCTTCCTCCAAACACAGCGAGTGGAGTTTAGACCGAAAAGCTCTATTTTTGGCTCATCAGACCTGTCGTGTCTTTGGCTATGCCGGATTAAGTGATATGACATGCTATTCTATGAAATAATTTCTCCGTAATTAATATTATTATCTTCCGAATAAACTCTTAAAGACCTAGTAATATTTTACATCAATATTAATCGTCACCTTAATTCAGTCTCATCTGAAAGTTGTAAATTCTTGGTTATCTTCACGAACCCTGGCTAACAAGTTGAATCAGCAATACAAAATTGTGTTTAATTATTTATTTACTAAATACCTAACTAATCACACAGAATTACACATACACATAATTAATCATAACTTGATTACAAATTACGTCATAAAGGAAAACATCCCTAGCGGGCGGAACAGATATGACAGCTTGTTACACAAAAGAAAAGGGGCTGGGTTTGAGTGAAAGAGCGGGAAGACTGAGTAACAAAGAAAGAAGCTGTGCTATCGTAAATACAGTATCTTATGCATTCTAAATTACGGCCCATTTGGAAAAGGAAAATACAATAAATATTTACTCTGAGCTGTGCTTCAGTAGGTTGGTGGTAGATGGAAGGCCGTGTTGCCAAACGTTGTAGTAACGTTGTTGTGTGATAGACGGGATACTCTGTCTGTTCCTTCCTCTGTCTGTTCCTTCCTCATTTGCAGCTGCTGTTGCTCACTCAATGTCTAGGAGGTATCACTTCTATAGTGAATAAGAGTTCAAAGTTCATACCATTCGCAACCAAAGCTCACGCTGATGTTGGCTTCGTTCTGTAGTTATTATCTAAACCATTCTGATATTCACATCCTCGGAACAGGAGGTTACATTGTCGTCAAGGCTTTATATAGGAAGGTGAGAAGGGTGTGTCTGAAAAGTCTCTTCACAGGGGCGGGCCACTGATTGAGCAGAGCCCTAACCTAATGAAAACCCAATTCTCACATTTTAGAAGCTAAAATCACATTTAATTTCATCCCATCATGAATAATTTCATATTCAAACATTTAAATTGAACAACAATTCCATGTGAATCCGATAACTCTGATGTGTAGACTTTCCACTGTAGAGTTTATGTCATCTTATCATTGATGAGAATGTCTCAGATGACAACCGAACTGACATACTGTATATACATTAAGTACCACCGTATATGTTCAATTGGTCGGATTACCAGAATATAGTTCATTTCCCCCCACCTTCTGATGTTCCCAGAATCTCTATGTTAACTAAGGGGTTTGCAAATGTAACATCAGTAGGGTAGAGAGAGGAAAAATGGGGGAAGAGGTATTTATGACTTTCATAAACCTACCCCCAGGCCAACGTCATGACAGACCACATGACCTTCTCCTATTCCTCCTCTGGATCATCCAGATGGTCATTTGCAAACATCAGACGGGCCTGGACATGCGCTGGCTTGAGCAGGGGGACCTTGCGTGTGGTGAGATCTTGCATGGAGCCCCAGACCGAGGGTGATTGACCGTCATCTTGAACCTCTTCCATTTTCTAATAATTGCGCCAACAGTTGTTGCCTTCTCACCAAGCTGCTTGCCTATTGTCCTGTAGCCCATCCCAGCCTTGTGCAGGTCTACAATTTTATCCCTGATGTCCTTACACAGCTCTCTGGTCTTGGCCATTGTGGAGAGGTTGGAGTCTGTTTGATTGAGTGTGTGGACAGGTGTCTTTTATACAGGTAACAAGTTCAAACAGGTGCAGTTAATACAGGTAATTAGTGGAGAACAGGTGGGTTCTTAAAGAAAAACTAACAGGTCTGTGAGAGCCGGAATTCTTACTGGTTGGTAGGTGATCAAATACTTATGTCATGCAATAAAATGCAAATTAATTACATAAAAATCATACAATGTGATTTTCTGGATTTTTGTTTTAGATTCCGTCTCTCACAGTTGAAGTGTACCTATGATGGTACACTTCTACCCAGGTGGTGAGGGTAGGCAACAACATCTCCTCCCCGCTGATCCTCAACACTGGGGCCCCACAAGGGTGCGTTCTGAGCCCTCTCCTGTACTCCCTGTTCACCCACGACTGCGTGGCCACGCACGCCTCCAACTCAATCATCAAGTTTGCGGACGACACAACAGTGGTAGGCTTGATTACCAACAACGACGAGACGGCCTACAGGGAGGAGGTGAGGGCCCTCGGAGTGTGGTGTCAGGAAAATAACCTCACACTCAACGTCAACAAAACTAAGGAGATGATTGTGGACTTCAGGAAACAGCAGAGGGAACACCCCCCTATCCACATCGATGGAACAGTAGTGGAGAGGGTAGCAAGTTTTAAGTTCCTCGGCATACACATCACAGACAAACTGAATTTGTCCACTCACACAGACAGCATTGTGAAGAAGGCGCAGCAGCGAGGAGCTCAGGAGGCTGAAGAAATTCGGCTTGTCACCAAAAGTACTCACAAACTTCTACAGATGCACAATCGAGAGCATCCTGGCGGGCTGTATCACCGCCTGGTACGGCAACTGCTCCGCCCTCAACCGTAAGGCTCTCCAGAGGGTGGTGAGGTCTGCACAACGCATCACCGGGGGCAAACTACCTGCCCTCCAGGACACCTACACCACCCGATGTCACAGGAAGGCCATAAAGATCATCAAGGACATCAACCACCCGAGCCACTGCCTGTTCACCCCGCTATCATCCAGAAGGCGAGGTCAGTACAGGTGCATCAAAGCTGGGACCGAGAGACTGAAAAACAGCTTCTATCTCAAGGCCATCAGACTGTTAAACAGCCACCACTAACATTGAGTGGCTGCTGCCAACACACTGACACTGACTCAACTCCAGCCACTTTAATAATGGGAATTGATGGGAAATGATGTAAATATATCACTAGCCACTTTAAACAATGCTACCTTATATAATGTTACTTACCCTACATTATTCATCTCAAATGCATACGTATATACTGTACTCTATATCATCGACTGTATCCTTATGTAATACATGTATCACTAGCCACTTTAACTATGCCACTTTGTTTACATACTCATCTCATATGTATATACTGTACTCGATACCATCTACTGTATCTTGCCTATGCTGCTCTGTACCATCACTCATTCATATATCCTTATGTACATATTCTTTATCCCCTTACACTGTGTACAAGACAGTAGTTTTGGAATTGTTAGTTAGATTACTTGTTGGTTATTACTGCATTGTCGGAACTAGAAGCACAAGCATTTCGCTACACTCGCATTAACATCTGCTAACCATGTGTATGTGACAAATAACATTTGATTTGATTTGATTTGATTTTTGATAAAGATGACAGACCTCTCCAGTGCTTACATGCTTTGTAAGTAGGAAAACCTGCAAAATCGGCTGTGTATCAAATACTTGTTCTCCCCACTGTATATTGAGCAGAAATGTTTTTAATCAAGAAAAACTGACCTTGCCATTGGGAGGATCAATCCAAACTCATGGTTAGTTATTCCAAGGAGCACAGGAACCTTCTGGACCAGATTCACATCTAAAATGCAACCGGCTCAATGGTTGAAAACAGGCCTAACCTGACCTCTTGTGGCTGTTATTGTTATAACTTTACAGTAATATCTAAGGGAGATGCTACTGTATGGTACTATAGAGGCTTTCGTCTGAGGTCTAACAATTTCAACCACAGGAAATTAATCATTTGAACCATCATAGGAAGAAATGCACATGCAACATATCTTCCGTATGTCTCAACTGGTAATAGCTAGTTGACCTTTTTCATGGCATTCACCAAATCCTCTTCACTTCTAATAAACTTGACAAGCTACTCATTAGTAGTGTAGAAACACTGCCAGGTTAGACATCATTATCATCACCTAGACATCACCTGGCCAGTTGTTCACACATCACATAGCATTCCAAACTTTTATATGATTGATTGATAAACCAGTTACCAGTTTGAACGGATTCAAATGTGATTTGAATTCATGTTGGATGATTTGTGAGACAGGTACAATACCTTAGCTTGGACCAGAGGCTCTTTTGTAGTGTCACAAACCAGCTCGTAGCCCGTATCAAAGGAGACAACGTGGAGATAATATATTTATTAAATAAAGTAAACTATTTACAATTAACAATAGTGTCAGTAATCAGTTGTGTGAGTGAGTGGTTACATGCATACATGGTCATAATGATGGGTGTTGCAAGGTGCCAAAACAAGTTTGCAAGGTGCCTCTTTTTAACAATATGGAGGCCCTGATGCCTCCTGAAAATTCCCCTGCGATGCTGACGGACTCTGGGTCCCCACCAAAGCTCTCAATGTTCTCCTGGACCCACTTCAGAGTTGCAGTGTTCTAGAAAACCCCAGTTGCCTGGTGCATGCTCATCTCCAGTGCTTTCAACAGATATGCAAAGAAATCCATGAGATACAGTGCATTCGGAAAGTATTCAGACTGCTTCACTTTTTCCACATTTTGTTACAGCTTATTCTAAAATTGATTAAAATGTTTTTTTCTCCTTGTCAATCTACACACAATACCCCATAATGAAAAAGCAAAAACAAGTTTAGACATTTTTGCAAATGTATAAATAATAAAAAACAGAAATATTACATTTACATAAGTATTCAGACCCTTTACTCAATACTTTGTTGAAGCATCTTTGGCAGCGATTACAGAATCGAGTCTTCTTGGGTATGAAGCTACAAGCTTGGCACACCAGTATTTGGGGAGTTTCTCCCATTCTTTGCAGATCCTCTCAAACTCTCAGATTTGATGGGGAGCGTCACTGCACAGTTATTTTCAGGTCTCTCCAGAGATGTTTGATTGGTTCAAGTCCGGGCTCTGGCTTGGCACGGGCTCGCTCAAGTGAAACTGCAGTTGAAGAAAATTTCAAAGTTCTTGACATTTTCTGCATTGACTGACCTTCATGACTTAAAGTAATGATAAACTGTCATTTCTCTTTGCTTATTTAAGCTGTTCTTGTCATAATACCAAATAGGGCTATCTTCCATATACCACCCCTACCTTGTCACAACACAACCAAAAGGCTCAAACGCATTAAGAAGGAAAGAAATTCCACAAATGAACTTTTAACAAGGCACACCTGTTAATTCAGATGCTTTCCAGGTGACTACCCCATGAAGCTGGTTAAGAGAATGCCATGCATGTACAAAGCTGTCATCAAGGCAAAGGGTGGCTACTTTGAAGAATCCCAAATATAAAATATATTTTCTTAACACTTTTTTGGTTACTACATGATTCCATATGTGTTCTTTCATAGTTTTGATGTTTTCAACATTATTCTACAATGTAGAAAATAGTAAAAATAAAGAAAAACCCTTGAATGAGTAGGTGTGTCCAAACTTTTGACTGGTACTGTAAGTAACATGTTAATACAACTTTTCATGTCTAACTTACAGGTAGTTTTTCACCTGTTGCTGCCTCTTTAGGTGTGTATACATTAAGATAAAGACTCCTCTGACACGTCTGTCAGATCGTATTCAATGGCCATTACATTTACTATGTGTTGAGAAATAACTGGATCCGGAATACACCTAAAACGAAAAAAAGAGAGTGAGAGAGACCGAGAGGTGTTTTGGTCAATGCCATATTGGTTAGCACTCCATATCTGTCACGCCCTGGCCTTAGTTATCCTTGTTTTCTTTATTATTTTGGTTAGGCCAGGGTGTGACATGGGTGATTTATGTGTTTTGTCTTGTCTAGGGGTTTTTGTAGATTTCTGGGGTTGTGTTCTTTTAGGTGTCTAGGTAAGTCTATGGTTGCCTGGATTGGTTCTCAATCAGAGGCAGGTGTTTATCGTTGTCTCTGATTGGGAACCATATTTAGGCAGCCATATTCTTTGGGTATTTTGTGGGTGATTGTTTCCTGTCTTTGTGTTTTATGCACCAGTTAGGACTGTTTCGGTTTTCACGGTTGTTCATGTTAAGTGTCTCTTATTAAAGAACCATGAACTTCAACCACGCTGCGTTTTGGGCCGCCTCACCTTCCCAGGAAGAAAGCCGTGACAATATCCATTGACATCCACTGTAAAAAGTGGTACGGCACTGTTGTTCATCTGAAGTGTTTTTTCTGATTGGAATGATCCAAAATTACACTTTGGTTCGTTCAACCTATTCAATTTGTTTGAAATCAAATAACAAATTTGACAGATCAGTGTGATTAAAAAAAAATTGAATGACAGCTTCTAAATTGCTTTCAACAGCTCATGCACATTTGCATTGCATAGCGGTGGGAGCAATGTGGTCGCGGCAGCCAATCAGAAGAGGTGGAGGTGCATGTCATTCCAGGTATGTTTAGTCTCAGCACTGAATCTCAACCAAAGAGGAAAAGAATATTGATTGTTGAAAGAAATAGTTTGCTAGTTGAAATATAGGTTTATTAATAATCAAATACATGTATAGCTGTTGGCATTAACCCATGTATTTGGTTTCACCAAATGTCCTTTATTTTCAAAGGTTAAAGTACAAAGGTTAAACCATCTGAGATGTAAGGTTGGTGTGTGCTGTTCCCATGGCTCTGCAGGCTGTTGGGCAGCCAGTCGCAGAGGACCCACAGGTGGATAGGGTATCTTCAAATACTGCTACACCCTCTGCTCTATGCCTTTCACAATCATATACTTGCCCTGAACTTTCCTATTCTTCAGAGAGACCACTGGTCCAGTCGCTGCTGGAAGCACACTAACCACAAGGGGCCTTAATCATGTAACCTGATTAAAGTCTGAGCACATAATGATGTCGTTCTTCATAGTTTCTCTATTTAAAGGAGCCAACTAACTGTTGGAGTAAAACATCGGTACAGGATGTATGCTGCAACGTATGATGTTCCTGTAGTACTTTCCCCATTATTATTGTCTAGTTAAATTAAATAAATAATCTTGGTAGCTAAAGTAATCAAAATATGCATGTTATGTAATGTACCAGTTTTTTGTATTTTTTTTCTTTAGTACAAAATAATGAAATAAGGATTTCTTACCCATTGTGCCCAGCTAAGCACCTAAAAATACTATAGTATGGTACACTCTAAGTGTTGTTTACATGGCTGTGTCTTTGGCAAGACAGACAGACACTCAGTTTTCATTCAAGCAAATACCACTCCCTACACCAAGTACCTGCCCCTGAATGGGTACACACACACATTGATTTAACTTCTGTTTCACCAGACCTCGCCCTAAATGTCACGTCCTGATCATAGAGAGCCCTTAATTTCTATGTTAGAGTAGGTCAGGGTGTGACCTATTATTTTCTATGTGGGGTTCTAGTTTAGTTTTCCTATGTTGGTGTTTGGTATGATTCCCAATTAGAGGCAGCTGGCTATCGTTGTCTCTAATTGGGGATCATATTTAAGTAGCATTTTTTTCAACCTGTGTTTTATGGGATGTTGTTTGAGTTAGTGTATGTTACACGTCTTAGTTACGGTTTGTTGTTTGTTTCATTCTTTCTTTGTTTTGTGAGTTTCTAATAAATAATATGTGGAAACCATATCGCGCTGCAGCTTGGTCCGATAATTATTCCAACGAACGTGACAGAATATCCCATCAAACCAGGACCAAGCAGCGTGCCCAAAGAGGGAAGGATTTCTGGACATGGGAAGAAGTGATGGGTAGATGCGAAACCCTTCCTTGGCAACAGACGGAAGGAGATTGTGGAGGACAGCGACGACGACAGGGTTCGCGGCTACAGAAAGCCCAAGGACAACCCCAAGTTTTTTGGGGGGCACATGGAGCTGGTGGCTGAGCAGAGGGAAGAGCCAGAGACTGTCAGGGAGGCAATGGCAAAGTTGGGAGAGTGAGAGATGAAAGAGATGTTGTACAAGTGTGTTCTGTTCAACATCCGACCAGAGGATCCGGTTAGCAGTCTGGTGCAACCTGTGCCGGTTCCACGCTTCTGGCCTCAAGTGCACCTCTCCAGTCCGGTACGTCATGTGTCTCCTCCTCGCACGGAGAGTGCGTGTCCCCAGTCCGGTACGTCCTATGCCTGCTCCTCGCTCTTGCCATGCGAAGTGTGTTAAAGTTCCGATACAATTGATTCCGGCACAGCCCAGTACGTCCTGTGCCCACTCCTCGCACCCTCCCTCAAGTGTGCCTTCCCAGTCAGGTACGTCCTGTGCCTGCTCCTTGCACTCTCCCTGAAGTGCGTGTCCCCAGTCTGGCACCACCTGTGCCGGCTCCACGCACTATGCCTCCAGTGCGCCTTCCCAGTCCGGTGCGTCCTGTGCCTGCTCCTCGCACTCTCCCTGAGGTGCGTGTCACCAGTCCGGTGCCACCTGTGCCGGCCCCACGCATCAGGCCTCCAGTGCGCCTCCCCAGTCCAGGGCTTCCGGCGACGGTCAACGGTCCGGAATCTCCAGCTCCATGGCCGGAGCCTTCCCCTGCGCCGTTGCCCAGTCTAAGCACGGCGCCCAGTCCAGCTCCAAGGCGGGAGCCTTCCCCTGCGCCGATGCCCAGTCCAGCCACGGTGACCGGTCCAGCTCCATGGCCGGAGCCTTCTCCTGCGCCGGTGCTCAGTCCAGATACGGCGTCCAGTCCTGCTCCATGGCAGGAGCCTTCCTCTGCACTGTTGTCCATTCCAGATCTGGTGTCCATTCCCGTTCCATGGCAGGAGCCTTCCTTGATACCAAGGTCCAGTCCAGGCACAGTGTTCAGCCTGGGTCCATGGCTGGATCCACGGGATGAGCGGGTTCTTCGGCCCGCACCAGAGCCGCCCCCGATGCTGGCGGATCTGCAGGATGAGCGGGTACTTCGCCCCGCACCAGAGCCGCCACTGACACTAGACACCCCCCTAACCCTCCCTTTTGGGGGGTACTGTCACATCCTGACCATAGAGAGACCTTATTTTCTATGTTAGAGTAGGTCAGGGCGTGACCCTGGAGTTTTCTAGTTATTATTTTCTATGTGGGGTTCTAGTTTAGTTTGTCTATGTTTGTGTTTGGTATGATTCCCAATTGGGGATCATATCTAAGTAGCATTTTTTTGACCTGTGTTTTACGGGTTATTGTTTTGAGTTAGTGTATGTTACACCTCTTAGTTACGGTTCGTTGTTTGTTTCGTTCTTTCTTTGATGTATTGTGTGTTTCTAATAAATAATATGTGGAAATCATATCGCGCTGCAGCTTGGTCCGATAATTATTCCAACGAACGTGACACTAACAGCCTACAGCCCAACTCACAAAACAACGGTCTTTGAACAACACGCTTAGTAAGGCTATTCAGGGATACCTAAGTTGTCAAGGGCTTTAAAAGGGCTTTAAAAGAAGGATGTAAAAACAAATAAGAACATATGTTTGCTGGAGTGAGCTTGGTCAGAGTTGGCAACTGTATTTCAAGGTGATAATGTCCAGTGATACATGAAGGGACAAATAAGTTACAGTACAGTAGATTGTATCGAATTCTCTTTGACTCTTTTGACAATAATACACCTCTTTACTTGGGTTTTGTCCTTTAGTGAAGCACTGACCTGTGTCTCACTGCAGATTTGCAGTATAAGCCAGCTTTGTCCTTATAACCTTATGTCAGTTTTTTGACCAGCTGGTGTTCATAGCAATGCTCAATATCCTTTGGGGTAGTGTACTAATCCTGAATGACTTTGACTGTCTTTTTCTAGTGTTCTCTGTTGGAAATGTTACGAGACCAGATAGTGCTATTTTTAGTTGTATAGTTTATTGGCACCATGATTTAAGTATAAGGCTCTTAACTATACCCAGCGCCACTTCATGCATGCTGCCGTGCCACTATATATATAACATCACACGTAATGCTGTCTGGATTAGGATTTTGTCAGAGACTGCTGCAACATACTGTATGACCAGTATAAATCACAACAAGTTTGAAGGGCAGGCCGTGTCTGGCTGACCAGTTCAAAGAAAGCTGTTATCCATGGAACTTCAACACTTGAATATCAGTGGAACAAGTGGTAACAGGTAAATGCATTCTGACTTATATCATTGGCTTTGTGTTCTTAAAAGTCTTCACAAGACTGTCTTACAAGTAATGTATTTATAGTGGACTTAGTGATATATTGAACATGGTCTTCTATTAATATGATTATTTTTTATATCATGTTGTTCAAATAAATTAAACAATAAAAGTAAAATAATTTAGCACCTTGACCTGTTCCTCTCTTTTAAAATCTCCCCATTACTTTCAGTAAAAAAACAGAAGACAGTGGAACATGTCAATGCATGAGGTTTCTCCATCGGAGGTGTTTTGTGCTTCTCCTGGCTGTGGGGATCCTGGTGATCTTCTACGTAACCACCCTCTTCACTCTTCATATAAGCCAGACCCCACTCTGGCTGCTAGGAGGCCAGGATCTAACTCCTCTCTCTTATATCAATGGAAATGAGGGGGAGTTTTTTCCACCATACAATGTAGCATACCCACAGAAATATAAGTTTGTCCTGGATGAGCCTCATGAGTGCCAGGACCGCAGCCCCTTCCTGCTTCTAATGGTGCCAGTAGCTCCTGGTAATCTGGTAGCCCGGGAGGATATCCGGAAGACTTGGGGTAAGGAGAGCCTGGTTCTGGGACGGGCTGTGCGTCTGTTCTTCCTGTTGGGCCTGCCCAGTGGAGTGGAGGCAGAGAGGATGCAGGAGGAGGTGCTGCTTGAGAACCAGCAGTACCATGACATACTGCAGAGTGACTTCCAGGACAGCTACTTCAACCTGACCATCAAGACCATGGTGATGCTGGAGTGGCTGGCCTCTCGCTGCCCCGGCGCCTCCTTCGCCATGAAGATCGACTCTGACATGTTCCTCAATGTGCACAACCTGGTCAACATGCTGATAGACCCAACTACACCAAAGCACAACTACATCACTGGGAAGTTCAGCCAAAACACACAAGTGGTGAGAGACCGCACCTCAAAGTGGTACATTCCCAATAAGGTTTACCCCGGTACCAAATTCCCTCCCTACCTTTTGGGAAATGGTTATGTCTTTTCCATAGATCTTCCTGAGAAGATAGTGGAAGCATCCAAACAAGTCCGTGCCATATTTTTAGAGGATGCCTACCTGGGTATGTGTCTGAGCCATTTAGGGATTGCAGCCAGTTACCCACCTAACTCTTCCCTCTTCAAGCTTTCCATGCCCTACACTCATAATCGCTGTTACTACTCTAGTGTCATCACTACTGAAATGGACCATGTGAGTGACCTGCTGCGAGTCTGGGAGGACTTACAGAGACCTGGCACCCCCTGCTAAGGACAATGAACACCTCTTAAATCTTTGAATCCTTACCCTGCTAAGGACAATGAATACCTCTTAAAGCTTTGAATCCTTACCCTGCTAAGGACAATGAATACCTCTTAAAGCTTTGAATCCTTACCCTGCTAAGGACAATGAATACCTCTTAAAGCTTTGAATCCTTACCCTGCTAAGGACAATGAACACCTCTTAAAGCTTTGAATCCTTACCCTGCTAAGGACAATGAACACCTCTTAAATCTTTGAATCCTTACCCTGCTAAGGACAATGAATACCTCTTAAAGCTTTGAATCCTTATAAGTATTAAACACACTATGTAAGCACATGCATACAAGTACTAAACAAATAGGTAGGCACACACACACACGCACACACACAGGTATCATAGTATAATTCACTCACTCTCAAACAGCTTTTTCATGTCATTCTAAAGTAGTAACATGTAGTAATACATGTAGTAATACATAGTAATTACCACATGATATGACCAGATAATGTTGTTACAATAACAGCATTACTACACAAGTAGAGCTATGTATTGTGTAGTGTTACTGCTCGGTCTTGCAAGTATAATTTCCCATGACTGTCTTAAATTCAAATGTCAACGTGGGATCTTGTGTGTATCTATGAAGTAAGTATCAAATGATGTTCTAAGATCTTCAAAGACGAGCATGATCTGTGTGTATCACATTATCACATGTGACAGTATAGTCTCAATTTCTGTACATCATCAAGACAAACTCATATGTGGACACAACATAACAGCTACCGTGCAGTTACACACCAGCCTTTTTCTACTGCACAAGATTTTCACTGTCACTAGATGGCAGCAGTGAATTTGACTTAAACATTTGTCTTGTGTGCTATTGTTTTGGTTGCTTGTGATTTGTACTCAGTTGATGCCTACTTAAGATTGATATTGTTACAAATTCCTGGAATATTTGTAAAAAATGTTAAACTGAATAAAAACGCTTAAACTATTTTTTAAGTATTGAGAATATACATTGCACACCAACAATCTATCACTTGGTTTCATTTTGGTAGTATAAATAGTGATGTGACTATTTTAAAGCCACACTCCTCAGTTTGTGCATACCCTAAAAGAGTGAGCTAACAACAAAAATGTAAACAATGGAGCAAATGCATCCCATAACATTTTCCTATACAAATAGTAGGCTACTTGATGTATACAGTCGGATACATATGTTCTCAATTAATGATATACCAGGATAGAGCAACATACATTATTTGAAGCTATATTTTCTAATGACAACATAAATCTAAACAAATTAAATTGTATTTGTCACATGCGCTGAATACAACAGGTGTAGTTGTAGACCTTACAGTGAAATGCTTACTTACAAGCCCTTAACCAACAATGCAGTTTTAATAAAAAGAAGTGTTAAGTAAAGAATAGATAAGTAAAAAATCAGAGAGCAGCAGTAAAATAACAGTAGTGAGGCTATATACAGGGGGTACCGGTACAGAGTTAATGTGTGGGGGTACCGGTTAGTCGAGGTAATTGAGGTAATATGTACATGTAGGTAGAGTTAAAGGCGTAAAAGAGTTGGGGGGGGGGGGGGGGGGTCAATGCAAATAGTCTGGGTAGCCATTGGATTAGCTGTTCAGGAGTCTTATGGCTTGGGGGTAGAAGCTGTTAAGAAGTCTTTTGGACCTAGACTTGGCGCTCCGGTACCGCTTGCTGTGCGGTAGCCGAGAGAACAGTCTATGACTAGGGGGGCTGGAGTCTGACCATTTTTAGGGCCGTCCTCTGACACCACCTGGAATAGAGGTCCTCGATGGCAGGAAGCTTGAACAATGTTCTAGGTTTTCCAGGTAAAACTTTGAATTGACTTTGAATTGAATTGCATAAAATGAAAAATGTTGCACATTACCTATGATATTGCATTTACGTGCACCAAAGATTTCCTTATGCAAGATTTCCATGTCTTAATTTTCTCATCAATTTGTCTTTCTAATTATATCATAGCTGCCTGTCATCTTTAAACGTGACGTTTTCAGGAGTCAAGTAAGTGTGGGTTAATTCCAAAAGATGAACTATCAGGCTACCTTATAGTTTGCACATTATACAGATCTAATACAGCATACCAATACTGTATTATGCTGAATTTCGACCATTTTAGAAAAGTTTCGAGTCAAAACAAACGTTATCAATTAATACAATTAAAGTAGGTTGGTTGAAGAATTTTGGGGCCTACAATTCACAGAAAAAACCCACCCATAACGGACACGTTAGCCCTACGTCAGACGCAGGGGGCGTTAGAGGGGCGTGTCGGCTCTGCATATCAGCTGTAATGTTTAATGTAACGCTCGCGCTCCATTGAAAAGTGCCCGCCAGTACTCGAGTGTTGGGCGGACTAGGGAAAAACAAAGGGAAAACGAAAACAGTTATAGGCTACATTGACCTCTATAGCGGCAACATTTTATAGAATACTTATAGCGATACAACTGCAGTCACTGGCATCCCGTAGGTGACAGTTAAGACCTCACAAGGAAGAGGAGGAAGGGAAAAGAGAAGACCGCACATCTGGGAAGATATTGAAAAGTAACTAAAGCTTACTTGGCCACAGGTAGTCCTCGTGCGTCAAAGAATATCAAAGTGCAGGTCATGCGGATATCTCCGGCTGGAGATCGATCAGTGTTTCAGTGCTAGTTCTTCCTAGGAAGATCACTTACCTTCAGCGGACCAAGAGCAGGAGAAAGACATGTCCCGAAGAAAGCAGAGCAAACCCCGGCAGATCAAACGTAAGGAAAATAATAAGTTCACATTGATCTTTATTAAAGGTGGTTCATTGCGAACATACTGTATATACTTTGACAGGTGGAATAGGTTTGTGACATTTAGCAGTGACCAAAATAATATTTCTACAAATGACATGCCAAACTATTATAAAAATGCGATTAGGCTATGCGACTATGTTTATAATAATGTTATGGAAATGTGCATTCTTTTTAGCCTTTGATGTAGGGTAGCCAACAGTTTCAATGTATAGCATACTGACTCAAATACATTTAAAATATAGGCTAGTCAACTAGCCTAATATCGAGCACATGTTATAAATGCTACTGTTTTAAATACTACTGTTATAAATGCTTAGTAGGCCTACTAGAGCACATGTATTCAAAATAATCTATCATTTTAAATATGATGTAAAGTACATCTCAGTGTAAGCAATGTTTTCGGCGATATCCTGCTCCACTGTCCACAGTGAGTGTGCAATCAAATGTTGTTTTGAAGTAGCAATGTGAACATCATGTGAAAGCTATAATTGTTTTATATGTAGGTTAGGCAAAAATAAATGGTTTATGCAGTTTGTCACAGTGGGTTTTAACATTGGGTTACTTAGTTAGGGCCATGTAGCCTAACTTGCAGTCTCTACCCGACTTTATTTAGTTGCAATATAGGCCCCTAGGCTTAATAAAACGTTGAATTTGCTTGCTCTTTTAAAAACGTTTTGTCCATTGGCAACTGAACTGTAACAGTGGTTTCCTGTTTAATTATGTTGTGGAAACGTCACTGTTCTCTGAAAAAGGCGATGTGAACGCAGATAAACTGCGATCCGATCGCAAGCGAGATAAAGATTAAAATTGGATCTTTTTTTATTTGTTTTCTGTCTGAAGCTGCACTGAGGCTGGCGTTGCATTTCCCCCGGCTTTTCAGTTCTCTTTCCAGAGATGGGGCGTCAGATAGCGCGCTTGCTGATCTCGCATTCTGATAGTGGGTTACAATTGGATCTTTTTTCATCTATCCTTTTAACTCTTTAATGCATAGGCGTTCATTTAAAAGGTCTCTCTCAAACATACACTCACTCCCTGGCTGCCTACTGCGTTTTGCTCTGGTGCCAGGCCCTCTTTCAGTTATTCATGCAGAAGAGATGCCTTGGTCCGATAAGCACAGTAGCAATATCTTGGAGGTTGAGTTTGAAAGGGTTGCTAAAAAATAAAGCAGAAAGTAACTCTTAAAACGAAAGAGAAATCACATGATAAGGTTATGCATAAAGTGCCCATAAAGATGCTTCTAGTAAAAGGCACACCATTGGGCGGTCATGCTATCTACCCAAATGGACTCTCCAACTTCCCAAATGGACTCTCTGCAACATGCCATCTTCAAAGCAGCCACTTGAAAAGGCTACATGAGAGATATAGGTTTTAAAAAGTATTTGACTAAGTATGGAAGCATTTTTGTAGGCTAGTGTTATTATGTTATTATTATGAAAAATAAAAATCCTCTTCACATGTTATGTTATTAATGAAGAGGATGATTGTTCTGTTGGCTAGCAGTAATGTAAATAATAATAATATAAAAAAGTTATTTCCTTTACTTAATATTTTCCCATAGTGGTCTTCCAATTGATCACCCATCAGTCTCACATTGACTGTGGATATAGTCCAGACACTGGAGAGGATAAATCTAAGCTGTAAGCATATCAGGGGTGTCATGGCCTTTGTCTTTATCAGTGCTTACACCATCATGCTTCCTGGCTTCTTGATGTGACACAGAAGTCCCATGATTCTCTTGTGCCTTGGCAGACATTTTAATGTAGGAGGAGAAGTGATAAGGACTTGGAGTTTGATGACGTCTACCATATTGTTCCATAAGCATCACAAGCTTGCTTCTCTGTACTAGCCCATATTTTAATTCATTACTGTGTTGTGGTTATAGCACACTTACTGGGCGGTGGTGGCATTTGGAATGCTGGACCAAAAACAGATGTGTCCAGCATTATGGAAGCCTCAACTCAGGGTAGATATTTGTCTACGTCTTTTGTGCGTAATTCTCCCGATGGTGAAGATCTCTCAAACTGATTATCCATTCCTCCTCGATGGAAAGATATGAATGGGGCACTGGGTCCGGATCTCAGGGCTTATATTTTGGCAGTTGAGATGGAGACAGGATAAGCAGGGCGGTGATCGCTCCCCCGATAGTGTGAGACAGATGGAGGCGATTGGGATTGAGCTTGCATTATAATTACATTTGGCTGCTGCATTCTCATCTTTGTCGTGTTTGTGTTGTTGTTTGGGACTAGCTGGGTGTATCTTTTGATAAAAAATAAAAAAAACGGGAGAAGCAGATAAGACCAGAAATAAGGATAGCAGGCCTGATAAGGCATAGTGGAAAAAATCCAGGAATACAGAAATGATAGATTGTAGGTTTGAAAGCAGACAGCTCGCCCTCTCTGAGATGTGCAGGGCTGATAAGGCTGCCTGCTGATCACTGATAGATAAGTTCAGTCAGATCCACAGATACAGCAGCATTCTCTGCAGCTCTGCCCTCATGACATCACTGATAAAGCTCAGAGGTCACCATGAATAATGCATGGCCGCCTATAGAAACCACAAAGTCACGTCTGTAGGTTCAGACATCTCTGAATTAACATTGACCTCATCTCTTTAGACAATGGCAGTTGCTCTGAAAGTGTATATATTCATCTAGGGTGTTTTTGAATTGAGATTTTATATAAAATAAATTAAACAGTTTGGATGTAACCCTGTTCTATTTTGAATGGAGGTCTTACATACACTTTTACCTCTATAGGTCATATTACATTTTGTTGTACTATTGAAAGATGAATCCAATCTTCCCAGGCCAGTAAAACATTATAATAATACATGGATCACACACACACAGTCTCATACACACACTCGTAAACCCATACGCCCATTTATACACACACAGCGCCTTAGTGGCTTTCTCTTGTGTGTTTTTCCTTCTTTGTTCTGCTTTTAGCTCGATGTGAACTTTTGATAAGCCCTGGGGCCCGATCTCCAGTGCAGATAGAGATTGCCAAGTGCGATTAGAGTTGTTATCAGCACAGAGCAGGCAGGCTAAGACTCCACTGCAATAACAAAGCCACACGGAGGAGCAGCAAGGCCTGGACCCTGGCAATCAGTTCCACCGTTAATGTGATTAATGTTGTATAATTAGATGATAGGTGTGAATGCATTTCTCTCCCTCTTCTTCAACCTCACCCTTTTCCCCGCCCCCTGTTTTTTTCCCCTAACAAGCATTGTAGTTGATTAATTAAATTAAAACTAATACCACGTATTACTCAGTGTAGATTCCATGTAAGATATCATTGAAATGTTGTGTTCGTTGATGATTATCTTGAGTGCTTTTTTGGCAAAAAATGAAGAGCACGTCTATGCCGCTAAAAGGAATAAAATCCAGCATCAGCATAACGCTAAAAGTTGTTGATTTTACTACGAGATATTAGATGATGACGGATTACGCCAGAATTGTGATGCTTTTAAATAGTCTGTTCAGTTTGCGAACATTTAATGACTACATTTACCTCTATAGGCCATATGACTGTTTTTTTTTTATTTTTACAATTGAAAGATGAATCCAATCTTCCCAAGTCAGTAATAATAATGAAAATACATGTCTCAGAGTCTCAGACTGACACACACTCATAAACCCATACGCCCATATATACACACACAGCGCCTTGGTGGCTTTCTCTTGTGTGTTTTTCCTTCTTTGTTCTACTTTTAGCTCGATGTGAACTTTTGTTAAGCTCTGGGGCCCAATCTCCAGAATGACATCATGAGTCCCTGATCTGTACTACACAGAGATGCATAATTATGGATATATAGCAGAGCACAGTGGAGTACTGTGCAGTACAATACAGCCCAATATTAGATCATATTTTGGGGTATTTGCTCATTTTGTTGGTGGATTCCTGTGTGTATTGGTTTATTTTGTCGTTAGGTTATAGCCTATAGATATGATGTTGAACAGTGTTAGTGGGTGAATGGGCTGCCTGTGTGGGGAAGTTGGCAGGGTTACAGAGGAAACACTGCCTGTTTGGTGTGTGGATGAGTTATTACACCTTCCTGCTATTTACTCTGGGGACTGTAGTGTGAATTATGATGCTCTGCTCCTTGGTCCCCTGGAGCAGTTGTAAATGGTTTCACCTCTGACCTCTAAAGCAAGGACCTTGTTAAAGAGGGAATACTTGCCACCTACTTACAATAGCCTAATATTTGTCAAACTATTTACTTTTGCAGTAATTGATACTGGGCAATTCCACGGTAACATAATTATGCTTTGACTCATTTTTTTCACTTAAAAAAATATATTCCAAACAAAAACCCTTGATTTCAAAGTTTTTCATCTGCTTATCAAGAAATCAAAGCCTTTACTTATGCCCAGTTTTTAAGATGGAAAATGGTTTCCTTCATTTCCACAAAACATAGACTCTTAGCTTTCATTTGACACCCAAATGGTTCTATGAACTTCAAGTTGGTGCTCATTGGTTCTTTTACATGGAAATGCCCTGCTGTGTTTTGTCTTTGGTGTGGGGTTTGCACATACAATCCTGTACTGTAGGTGGACTTTTACCCCAGCAACGTAAAGCAAAGAGCCTTTTCCTCAAGTACATAACAGCCGTGTCCCACCTTCCATTCTAATACTGCTGGTGCTGCTTTGTGATGTAGGGACTATGTGTGACAATGTGCACCTACACTGTAATTACTCTGTACCTGCCTATGTAGCAGCCATATAAATATATAGGTATTAATAGGGACACATTGCACAATGGGACCAATGATTCTTTAGTGTCCACTGTGCAGTTGATGATGGATATTTATAGACTGTATAATTTGATTGATGGGCTGAGGTTATGGGTGTTGTTGTAGTATTTACATTGGGGTCTAGATGTAGAGGTTTGTATAGAGCTGGTGTATCGATGTGTGTCCTGGATAGCCATGGGCCACGTGGCAGTGGTCAGGCAGTCGGCAGCCAGGCCGCTGGCCGGGGGACAGTGTGTTATGACAAGCCCCCCCCAGCGCTGCCGATAAGAGAGGCCATTTGCTCCTACTGTGTTCAGCGCTCTGTACTGTTCCGGGGTGTAAAAATGCCTTGGTAAACAATCCAGACTGACCTGGTTTTAAAGCTGGCAGGCGGAGGGAGCGGAGCATCACGGGAATGACTCTGCCCACAACCGTTACTGTGATATTGGACATGGAAGCATGTATTCTTGACCTGTAGAATATGATATCTGTATGTCACACAAAATTATGACTCTGCACCTCCACCTCTTATCCAGAGCGACTTACACTAGTGAGTGAATACATTTTCTTAGTGAGCAATGGGCAGGGTGTATGAGGAGCAAAAGTGGTGATAAGAACTACTGGGCATCAGGGACAAAAGCCCAGAAAGAGGAGATGTTAGACTGGCCCTGGGGAGCCACCTTAACAGAGGTTGTCGAGACCAGCGGCCCCTCCACTGTCTGCTCTCATACACTACACTCTGGCCAGTTAGGATACAGTGGGGCAAAAAAGTATTTAGTCAGCCACCAATTGTGCAAGTTCTCCCACTTAAAAAGATGAGAGGCCTGTAATTTTCATCATAGGTACACTTCAACTATGACAGACAAAATTAGAAAAGAAATCCAGAAAATCACATTGTAGGATTTTTTATGAATTTATTTGCAAATTATGGTGGAAATAAATATTTGGTCACCTACAAACAAGCAAGATTTCTGGCTCTCACAGACCTGTAACTTCTTCTTTAATAGGCTCCTCTGTCCTCCACTTGTTACCTGTATTAATGGCATCTGTTTTAACTCAAATCCTGCAGTGCCAGACGTGTCCCCCTGCTTAAGCCAGTACATGTCCAGGCCGGTCTGAAGTTTGGTAGAGAGCATTTGGATGATCCAGAAGAAGATCGGGAGAATGTCATATGGTCAGATGAAACCAAAATAGAACTTTTTGGTAAAAACTCAACTTGTCGTGTTTGGAGGACAAAGAATGCTGAGTTGCATCCAAAGAACACCATACCTACTGTGAAGCATGGGGGTGGAAACATCATGCTTTGGGGCTGTTTTTCTGCAAAGGGACCAGGACGACTGATCCGTGAAAAGGAAAGAATGAATGGAATGAAAACCTCCTTCCATCAGCAAGGGCATTGAAGATGAAACGTGGCTGGGCCTTTCAGCATGACAATGATCCCAAACACACCGCCCGGGCAACGAAGGAGTGGCTTCGTAAGAAGCATTTCAAGGTCCTGGAGTGGCCTAGCCAGTCTCCAGATCTCAACCCCATAGAAAATCTTTGGAGGGAGTTGAAAGTCTGTGTTGCCCAGCAACAGCCCCAAAACATCACTGCTCTAGAGGAGATCTGCATGGAGGAATGGGCCAAAATACCAGCAACAGTGTGTGAAAACCTTGTGAAGATTTACAGAAAACATTGGCCTCTGTCATTGCCAACAAAGGGTATATAACAAAGTATTGAGATAAACTTTTGTTATTGACCAAATACTTATTTTCCACCATAATTTGCAAATAAATTAATTAAAAATCCTACAATGTGATTTTCTGGATTTTCTTTCCTCATTTGTCTGTCATAGTTAAAGTGTACCTATGATGAAAATGATAGAATCTTAGAAAAAAAGATTCCAAAAGTTGTTTTGTGCTGTCCCCTAGGGTTGCAAAGGGTCGGAAACTTTCCAGTAAATTTCCGTAATTTTTCAGGAAATTTTCCATGGGAAGTTAAGCCCTTGAATTTTGCTTAAATTCATCAAAAAAGTTAGCTTATAACAGTGAACCTTTTTTTGTGGGATACACATAAGGCAATTCTAGGTCTTGTGGCATATTGTGGTTAAACTATCCCCAATTCAATGGAATTGCAACCCTCTGCATGCACAGTGCATTCTTCCATCATTGTTTGAGCCAAGGACTACATGCTCTCTGGTAAGTTTTGATTACAATACTGAGTGGGGTGAATATATTTTATATGACATACATGATTTTTTGTTAACTAGTAAATAGTAGCCTACAGCAAAGTGAGTTTAAATAATTTTTAACTTGTTAACAATTTTTGCAAATTAGTTTTTGCTACCATGTGAGTTTTAGCTTGCGTGAGCCTGCTAACTGAGGAGTGTTAATTCACCTGTTTCCATACATGTTTCATTTTAAAACATTTATCTTACACAGGAGTTGTTTAATCTAACTGCTTAACTATTTATCTGTACATGGAATTGTATTAGGGTTTTTTTATTTAAAAAATCTAATCTTTACAGGAAAATGCCACGGGCACCATCTGATGTGTGATACATTTCACTGCAGCTAATGTAGAATGAAAAGCTGTGTACATTTTCAAATACTGTGAAGAATGCAACAAAGATGCAAAATCATCTGGCCAAGTGCATAAAGTTCCCTCTGCGCTCACAACAAGCAACCTCTGACAAAAGTCCCTTCTATTTGAGGTGAAAATGAGGAATCAGACACCTTATTGATAGCAACAGCTCATGGTCCTCCTGGAATCCATTTCTTTGACTAAATGGAGGAACGCAGTCAGAGAAATGCTGATGAATATCTTGCTTGAGCTGTACGCAGTTGCTGTGTATGCAACTGGTTCACCACTGATGCTCTCAGGCAATGTGTATTGGAAGAGATTTCTGTATGTTCTTCGACCAGCATACACCCCTCCAACCAGACATGCTTTATCTAGTCATTTGATCATTTGATGGATGCAGAGTTCAACAGAGTTCAAGTGAAGATCAAGCAAATCATAGAGAAAGCAGACTGTATTGCAATCATCAAGGGTTGAAAAATTGGTGGCCATCCGGGCAAATTTGAGGCTTTTTGAGCCTGACAACGAGCCATCCTCAACAAGGTTGGAAAGTGACAGTGAAGATGAGGCCTCAGAGTCTGATGTTCAAGAGGTGGACATTGAGGAGGTCCAGGGAGATGACATGGAAGCCTGTGAAGAAGACAACCAAATCTTTAGTTTCTAGACTTTAGTTTCTTTCATTTTACAGATGTATGTTGAAAACGTTTTTGGGAGATACGACGGATCATTGGGGATCATTCAATATTCCCTTTCTTTTGTTGTTCAGTGAAATCATCCCATGTGAAGAGTCAACTCATTTAATTAAAGTTCAATTCGTAACTAAATAGTTTTGTTTATTTCTATTGGAAGGATTTCATCATTTGCAATTGTCTACTTATGATAAGGTAAAAGGTTTCTGTTTCTGTCTCCGTATGATATGGTAAATATGTCCAATGCAAAAAACATCTACATTTAAATGGCATTAATATTCATTTGCATATATTTCCATTTATTCCTGTTAATTCCCATATATTCCCATTAATTCCCACGGAAGTTTCCACCTCTGAATATTCCCCAAAATGTGCAACCCTACTGTCCCAATAGGATAACCCTTTTTGGTTCCAGGTAGAACCCTTTTGGGTTCCCAAAAAGGTTATGCCTGGAACCAAAAAAATGATTTCAAAGGGTTCTCTTATAGGGCCAGCTGAAGAACCCTTTAATGTTCTAGATGTTCTGTTTTTTCTGATAGTACTGCACTATGTAGGGAATGGAGTGCCATTGTGAATGATCTTTCTCTGGTTTGCATTATGCTTGTGTAAACCATGTGTGTTCTTGCCCTGTGGCTGAAAAGGGACCTGTCAGTCAAAGACAGTTGTGTAGGCAGAGGGATTTAGATTAGAGGTCGACCGATCATGATTTTTCAACGCCGATACCGATACCGATTATTGGAGGACCAATGGTTTAAATAATGCAAAAACAAAAGTGCAATATGTGCCATGTAAGAATCGTAACGTTTCAGTTCCTTGCTCAGACCATGAGAACATATGAAAGCTGGTGGTTCCTTTTAACATGAGTCTTCAATATTCCCAGGTAAGAAGTTTTAGGTTGTAGTTATTAAAGGAATTATAGGACTATTTCTCTCAATACCATTTGTATTTCATTAACCTTTGACTATTGGATGTTCTTATAGGCACTTTAGTATTGCCAGTGTAACAGTATAGCTTCTGTCCCTCTCCTCGCTCCTACCTGGGCTCGAACCAGGAACACATCGACAACAGCCACCCTCGAAGCAGCGTTACCCATGCAGAGCAAGGGGAACAACCACTCCCGAGTCTCAAAGCGAGTGACGTTTGAAACGCTATTAGCTAACTAGCTAGCCATTTCACATCGGTTACACCAGCCTAATCTCGGGAGTTGATAGGCTTGAAGTCATAAACAGCGCAATGCTTGAAGCACAACGAAGAGCTGCTGGCAAAATGCACGAAAGTGCTGTTTGAATGAATGCTAACGAGCCTGCTGGTGCCTACCACCGCTCAGTCAGACTGCTCTATCAAATCATAGACTTAGTTATAACATAATGACACACAGAAATACGAGCCTAATGTCATTAATATGGTAGAATCCGGAAACTATCATCTCGAAAACAAGACGTTTATTCTTTCAGTGAAATACGGAACCGTTCCGGGTGGCATCCATAAGTCTAAATATTCCTGTTACATTGCACAACCTTCAATGTTATGTCATAATGACGTAAAATTATGGCAAATTAGGCAGCCCAAACTGTTGCATATACAGTGCCTTGCGAAAGTATTCGGCCCTCTTGAACTTTGCGACCTTTTGCCACATTTCAGGCTTCAAACATAAAGATATAAAACTGTATTTTTTTGTGAAGAATCAACAACAAGTGGGACACAATCATGAAGTGGAACGACATTTATTGGATATTTCAAACTTTTTTAACAAATCAAAAACTGAAACATTGGGCGTGCAAAATTATTCAGCCCCCTTAAGTTAATACTTTGTAGCGCCACCTTTTGCTGCGATTACAGCTGTAAGTCGCTTGGGGTATGTCTCTATCAGTTTTGCACATCGAGTGACTGAATTTTTTTCCCATTCCTCCTTGCAAAACAGCTCGAGCTCAGTGAGGTTGGATGGAGAGCATTTGTGAACAGCAGTTTTCAGTTCTTTCCACAGATTCTCGATTGGATTCAGGTCTGGACTTTGACTTGGCCATTCTAACACCTGGATATGTTTATTTTTGAACCATTCCATTGTAGATTTTGCTTTATGTTTTGGATCATTGTCTTGTTGGAAGACAAATCTCCGTCCCAGTCTCAGGTCTTTTGCAGACTCCATCAGGTTTTCTTTCAGAATGGTCCTGTATTTGGCTACATCCTTCTTCCCATTGGAAGATTGGAACAACGACAGTCCTTTTTCACGAATACGCACCGCATCGATTATATGCAACGCAGGACACGCTAGATAAACTAGTATTGTCATCAACCAGGTGTAGTTAACTAGTGATTATGATTGATTGATTGATTGTTTTTTATAAGATAAGTTTAATGCTAGTTTGCAACTTACCTTGGCTTACTGCATTTGCGTAACAGGCAGGCTCCCCATAGAATGCAATGTAATCAGGTGGTTAGAGCGTTGGACTACTTCACTGTAAGGTTGCAAGATTGAATCCCCGAGCTGACAAGGTAAAAATCTGTCGTTCTGCCCCTGAACAAGTCAGTTAACCCACCGTTCCTAGGCCGTCATTGAAAATAAGAATGTGTTCTTAACTGACTTGCCTAGTTAAATAAAGATTAAATAAAGGTGAAAAAATTATTTAAAAATCGGCCAAATTAGTGTCCAGAAATACCGATTTCCGATTGTTATGAGAACTTGAAATCGGCCCTAATTAATCGGCCATTCCGATTAATCGGTCGACCTCTAATTTAGATACTTGTGGTAGGGGCCACAGATGGGACATAACACATTTAACATATTTAGCAGACGCTCTTATCCAGAGTGACTTACAGTAGTGAATGCATACATTTTCATATTTTTTTCTACTAGTCCCCTGTGGGAATCGAACACAGTGTTGCAAGTGCCATGCTCTACCAGCTGAACCACACAGGACTAACACATCATAGAAATGTACTTTTCGGTGTTCAGGTTTCTAATGTACAGTAAGAAATGGGAACGGTTGAGTGAGCAAAGAAAAGAGAAATAAGTAAAAACTTAAAAATGAGAAATAGTGATGATGGGTTAGATGGTGTCTTTGTCCACCCCACTCATTACTAGGCTTCTTCAAGTCCAGTGTCTCATCACTTCTTGTCACCCCTTCTCATTGGGAAATCATTCTGTTGTGAGGAGAGAGATGATGTAGTTCAGACATCATGTTACACACCACTACCTTTGTTATCTTCCAATAGGCAGCCATGACAAACTATCTTATATCTTCCCTCTCTTAGTATCTTATTGATACTGTACGTGCACATAATGAAATACATAATTGTGCCCAGATGAGATGAGGGAACAACATGGCAGATTGAGTCAGACAGTATGACCACAACTGAAACTCCTTTCCTTTAAATAGTGTGTAGATGAAGAAGTTTCCTTCTTGACATTCAATGAACGACAAGAGAGTACAAATGGGGAAGAGGAAGAGAGGGAAGAGCAATCGGGTGGTTTAATGACATCCGTTGGCAATCAGATGTCTAACATCATTGCCATCCTTTTAGGACATGGACTAACCTACAGTGTCTGTTCGCAGCCAGTTCAACCTCTGTAGACTATGAAGCCACCGTGCTTCCATCTTGGCACTCCCCCACCATTGTAAAAAATATTTTAATGCTATAGAAATGCATATATTAATTTTTGCCACATTTATTCTATTGCAGACACCTTAAAGTGGAACGGACAGCGTTTTCACTTTTCTGCAGATATGAAACAAACAGACAAAAGTATAACATTCCCAGTTTATGCTACAATACCAACTATATATAAGGCTTTAAAAATAGATTATATTTGACTCAATATTCCATGACGTACAACTAAGGCATTATTGGCAGAATAGATGGATGCAGTTCAATGCTTGGTAGTCCAACAAATATTGCTATCAGGTTGTAAATCATAGCTTTTGTTTGCTGCCTCCATTCGGGATTCAGTGTTTCAGTTTCAATGACTCAATATTTTGGAAGTAAATGGACAAATGCAACTAAGTCTGGGAATGTCAATACAATCAAACTAGCAAGGGCAATGACCACAAGTCAGTCATAACATGGCTAATAGGCCTTAGAGCCTAAGTCATGTCATGCTATTGGAGGAGTGGGTGAGTGACTGACTTTTTCCTCTCATATCGTTTTTCTGTGGCTATACACAGCTAGAGATGCAGGTGTCATTTGGTTAGCTAGCAAGAACTTGAACGACTGTTATCCAGTTAGCCAGAGTGAATTTGCGAACTCAAGAGATATGCTATCTACTCCGATTTCAGAGCACTCTCGTCTGAGTGTGCCAGAGCGCAGAATAACAAATTAATTTACAAAAGTGCAACACCCGCTGAATATGACTAATGTCAGCAAACATAGACAAAAAAAGTAATAGCTAGTCAAGAACGCTCTAGATAACATGTAAACAGCCTAACCAGCTATGCTATGGTGAGTAAAATGGTCAGAGTGAGGTGTTCTCTCATTTGTGTCTAGAAGTAGCTAGCTAGAAAGCTAGCCAACTTTAGCCAGTTAGCTTGGGTGCTCGACTAACCTGTGCCCCCGCACATCGACTCTGGACCGGTACCCCCTGTATATAGCCTTGCTACTGTTATTTTATTGCTGCTCCTTAATTATGTGTTATTTTTTACTTCAGTTTATTTTAGGAAATACTTTAACATTTTTTTTTCTTAAAACTGCATTGTTTGGGCTTGTAAGTAAGCATTTCACTGTAAAGTCTACACCTGTTGTATTCGGCGCATGTGACAAATACAATTTGATTTTATTTGATTTTGCTTGGTTGGGACAAGGGTGCATTGGCAGGATCGAGTTTGAGAAATCAAATCAAATCAAGCTTTATTTATACAGTAAATTTCAGATATGCAATGTGCTTCACAGAAAAAAAAGAAGAAACAAATATTTCATTTTATGTTGTTGCTTACAACACAACAAACATAAGAGGATAAAAAAACAGAACAACTCAAAAGCACCTTTACATGCTGACTAGACCGCGCGCGTCCTCGTGCGCCATAGCGTGCATGTTGATCAGGACACGCAGGTTGAAATATCAAAACAAACTCTGAACCAACTATATTTGGTGACAGGTCGAAACGCATGAAACATTCATGGTAATTTAGCTAGATAATTTGTCCTGGGATATAAACATTGGGTTGTTATTTTACCTGAAATACACAAAGTCCTCTAATCCGACAAATAATCCACAGATAAAAGGGTCAACCTAGTTAGTTTCGTGTAATCTCTCCTCCTTCAGTCTTCTTCTTCTTTGGACTTTATATGGTGGTTGGCAACCAACTTTAAGGTGCGGCCGGCGACCCACCAACTGGACTGGAGTGTGGTTCACTCAGTTCATCTTTCAATCACCTACGTGGGTATATGCTCCTAAAAACCAATGAGGAGATGGAGAGGTGGGACTTGCAGCCGGTCACGTGTCACAAATAAACTCAGCAAAAACGAAACGTTCTCTCACTGTCAACTGCGTTTATTTTCAGCAAATTTAACATGATAATGTGTCCCTGAACAAAGGGGTGTCAAAATCAAAAGTAACAGTCAGTATCTGGTGTGGCCACCAGCTGCATTAAGTACTACAGTGCATCTCCTTCTCATGGACTGCACCAGATTTGCCAATTCTTGCTGTGAGATGTTACCGCACTCTTCCACCAAGGCACCTGCAAGTTCCCGGACATTTCTGGGGGGAATGGCCCTAGCCCTCACCCCCCGAAGATCTGGGCTCTTCGCTGGCCATGGCAGAACACTGCCATTCCTCTTGCTGAAATCACGCACAGAACGAGCAGTATTGTTGGAGGCATTGTCATGCTGGAGGGTCATGTCAGGATGAGCGTACAGGAAGGGTACCACATGAGGGAGGGGAGGATGTCTTCCCTGTAACGCACAGCGTTGAGAGTGCAACAACAAGCTCAGTCCAATGATACTGTGACACACCGCCCCAGACCATGACGGACCATCCACCTCCAAATCGATCTCGCTCAAGAATACAAACCTCGGTGTAACGCTCATTCTTTCAACGATAAATGCAAATCGACCATCACCCCTGGTGAGACAAAACCGCGACTCGTCAGAGAAGAGCACTTTTTGCCAGTCCTGCCTGGTCCAGCTACGGTGGGTTTGTGCCCATAGGTAACGTTGTTGCCGGTGATGTCTGGTGAGGAACTGCCTTATAACTGGCCTACAAGCCCTCAGTCCAGCCTCTCTCAGCCTATTGCGGACATTCTGTGCACCGATGAAGGGATTATGCGTTCCTGGTGTAACTCGGGCAGTTGTTGTTGCCATCCTGTACCTGTCCCACAGGTGTGATGTTTGGATGTACTGATCCTGTGCAGGTGCTGTTACACATGGTCTGCCACTGCGAGGACAATCAGCTGTCCGTCCTGTCTACCTTTAGCGCTGTCTTAGGCGTCTCACTGTACGGACATGGGCATTCTATGTTCTGATTTCTATGTTTTGTGTTTCCATGTTTTGGCCGGGACTGGGGACCCTCGTTGCGGGCCCCGGACTGGGGACCCTCGTTGCGGGCCCCGGACTGGGGACACTCGTTGCGGGCCCCGGACTGGGGACCCTCGTTGCGGGCCCCGGACTGGGGACCCTCGCTGCGGGCCCCGGACTGGGAACCCCCGCTGCGGGTCCCGGACTGGGGACCGTCGCTGGTGGCTCCGGACTGGAAGCCGTCGCTGGAGGCTCCGGACTGGGGACCAAAGCTGGAGGCTCCAGACTGGAGGCCGTCGCTGGAGGCTTCCTGCCATGGATCCTCACTGAAGCCTCCGGGCCCTGGATCATCACTGGAGGCTCCGTGCCATGGATCATCACTGGAGGCTTCGTGCCATGGATCATCACTGGAGGCTTCGTGCCATGGATCATCACTGAAGCCTCCGGGCCCTGGATCATCATTGGAGGCTCTGTGCCATGGATCATCGCTGGAGGCTCCGTGCCATGGATCATCACTGGAGGCTTCGTGCCATGGATCATCACTGGAGGCTTCGATCGATCCATGGAGCAGGCACAGGACTCACCAGGCTGGGGAGACACACCGGAGGCCTGGTCCGTGGAGCAGGCACAGGACTCACCGGGCTGGAGAGACACACTAGATGCCTGGTGCGTGGAGCAGGCGCAGGATATACTGGGTCGTGGAGCCGCACCGGAGGTCTGGAGCGCAGAGTTGGCACAACCCGTCCTGGCTGGATGCTCACCCTAGCCCGGCACCTGCGGGGTGCTGGCACAGGATGTACTGGGCTATGGAGACGCACCGGAGACACAGTGCGCAGAGCCGGCGCAGGATATCCCGGGCCGTAGAGACGCACTGGAGGCCAGGAGTGCTGAGCTGGTACCATCCGTCCTGGCTGGATGCCCACTCTAGCCCGGCCGATGCTGGGAGCTGGGATATAGCGCACCGGGCTGTGAACGCGCACTGGAGACACCGTGCGCTCCACCGCATAACACAGTGCATTACCAGTACCACGCTGCCCGCGATCCCTTTCGGCCAGGATCTCCCACGTCCAGGATCCTTTGCCGTCCAGGATGTCCTCCCATGTCCAGTCCTCCTTACCACGCTGCTTGGTCCGTTTGTGGTTGGATGTTCTGTCACGATCGTCTGAAGAAGAAGTGGACCAAAGCGCAGCGTGGTGAGCGTACATTACTTTATTTATATCAATGACGCCAACAAAACAAGAAAAAAAGAAATGACCGTGAAGCTTACAAGGGCTATAGTGCCACTAACAAAGATAACTTCCCACAATAACAAAAGGGAAAAAGGCTGCCTAAGTATGATTCCCAATCAGAGACAACGATAGACAGCTGTCCCTGATTGAGAACCATACCCGGCCAAAACATAGAAACACAAAACATTGAAATCAGAACAGAATGCTCACCCAAATCACACCCTGACCAAACAAAATAGAAACATAAAAAGGCTCTCTAAGGTCAGGAAGTGACAGTCTTTCTGAGGTCAATTAGCCTATCAGAAGCTTCTAAAGCCATGACGTAATTTTCGGGAATTTTCCAAGCTGTTTAAAGGCACAGTCAACTTAGTGTACGTAAACCTCTGACCCACCGGAATTGTGATACAGTGAAATAATCTGTCTGTAAACAATTGTTGGAAAAATGACTTGTGTCATGCAGAGAGTAGATGTCCTAACCAACTTGCCAAAACTGTAGTTTGTTAACAAGAAATTTGTGGAGTGGTTGAAAAGCAAGTTTTAATGACTGCAACCTAAGTGTATGTAAACTTCTTACTTCAACTGTATGTTCACCAACGGTGACAAAAAAAACTATTGATCGGTTAACCTTTCTGATCTCCCCATCCCGGATCCGGGTTCGTGAATACAGACTCAAGCTCATTACCATAACGCAACGTTAACTATTCATGAAAATCGCAAATGAAATGAAATAAATATGCTAGCTCTCAAGCTTAGCCTTTTGTTAACAACACTGTCATCTCAGATTTTCAAAATATGCTTCTCAACCATTGCAAAACAAGCATTTGTGTAACAGTATTGATGGCTAACGTAGCATTTAGCATTAGCATTCAGCTGGCAACATTTACACAAAAAAACAGAAAAGCATTCAAAAAAATCATTTACCTTTGAAGAACTTCAGATGTTTTCAATGAGGAGACTCTCAGATAGCAAATGTTCAGTTTTTCCTGAAAGATTATTTGTTTAGGACAAATCGCTCCGTTTTCTGCGTCACGTTTAGCTATGAAAAAACCCCTGTATCCAGGATTGTGTAAATCTATCAGCAAGCTCATTAGCATAACACAACGTTAACTATTTATGAAAATCGCAAATGAAATGAAATAAATATGCCATCTCTCAAGCTTAGCCTTTTGTAAACAACACTGTCATCTCAGATTTTCAAAATATGCTTCTCAACCATAGGAAAACAATCATTTGTGTAAAAGTAGCTAGCTAGAGTTAGCATTTCGCGTTAGCATTTAGCGTTAGCATTAGCGTTAGCATCCAGCACGCAACATTAACAAAAACATAAAAGCCTTCAAATAAAATAATTTACCTTTGAAGAACTTCTGATGTTTTCAATGAGGATACTCTCAGTTAGATAGCAGATGCTCAGTTTTTCCAAAAAGATTCCTTGTGTATTAGAAATAGCTCCGTTTTATACATCACATTTGGCTACCAAAAAAAATCCATAAATTCAGTCCTCAAAACGCAAACTTTTTTCCAAATTAACTCCATAATATCGACTGAAAACATGGCAAACGTTGTTTAGAATCAATCCTCAAGGTGTTTTTCACATATCTCTTCATTGATACATCGTTCTTGGACACATGCTTTCTCTCCTGAATCCCAGGAGAAAATGCCCGCACCTGAAGATTACGCACAAATTTAGACAAAGGACACCGGGCGGACCTCTGGAAAATGTAGTCTCTTATGGCCAATCTTCCAATGATATGCCTACAAATACGTCACAATGCTGCTAAGACCTTGGGCGAACGACAGAAAGTGTAGGCTCATTCCTTGCGCAATCACAGCCATATAAGGAGAGAATGGAAAACAGAGCTTCAGAAATTCTGCTAATTCCTGGGTGATGCATCATCTTGGTTTCGCCTGTAGAATGAGTTCTGGGGCACTTACAGACAAAATCTTTGCAGATTCTGAAACTTCAGAGTGTTTTCTTTCCAAAACTGTCAAGAATATGCATAGTCGAGCATCTTTTCGTGACAAAATATCGCGCTTAAAACGGGAACGTTTTTTATCCAAAAATGAAATAGCGCCCCTAGAGCTCTAAGAGGTTAAATAGCTCTTAAACCAATTTAGAACTGGGCCGGAAACCCTGCTATCGAGGATTTCTCCTTTTGGCGATTGCCAGTATGGCCGACCGGTGGCTTCAAAGCCTTTCAATGGCCAATGCATAGCATCAGCAGTCCAGGGTTTATATACATTGGTTCTTGGTCTCTGTTTTTCAAAATGTCCCTACCCTTTATTCTCCTCATTGCTCTCTTTTCTTCTCGATCCACCAGTTGTTCTTTTTTATTCACTCTATCTTTATCCCTCATTCTCTTGCAGCAGCCCCCCTTGCTATCACCCCCTTTCTCATTCTATCTCTCCCTCCTTCTCTTTCTCCCTGTCTCTGTCTCTCTCTCTGTCTCCAGTCAGACCTCTAGCCTCACTGAACCAGGTCTTGGCGGTATGATAATGTGGAAAGTTGAACTGGCCCCATTACAGCTTGGCTGATGGTAGTGTTGATAAGGCTGTTGATAATGGGTGCAGATAGCGCTGACACAGCGGTCCAATAGCCAGCCCTCTCTCCCCCATTATCATTCCTGCCCACCGATGGGCTCCCAGAGCGCTATCTGCTCTCCATTTCCACTCCTGCGACAGATAAGAATGGAAATACTGACTTCATAGCTGACTGATTAAAGTGTCTGCCTTTCTTGATAATACACAGATAAATTGTTTTTTTTTCTCCCTCTTTCTATCTCTCTCTCGCTCTCTCCCTCTCTCTTTCTCCCTCTATCTTGAAAGGGAGAAAAACCTCTCCTCTTTTAATTTCTCTTTCTATGCTGGCCTTTTTGAGAGAGAGCAGGGTAGGAAGCAGAGGAATAATAGGGAGGGATAGAGATAGGAATGGGATATAGAGAATGATGGTAGTATAATTGGGAAAGTTTGAATGTAATGTAGTGTGGAGGCCCATTATACATCTAGGTTGCATATGTACACATAATAGGGTCATGCTGTGTTAGATGTCCGAGCCCTCTATTACCAGCGAGGCCAGAGGAAGCAGTGCAGAGCGTGGGCAGCAGCCCTATCTACGACCCAATGAACTCCCATCAAATTTACAGGCTTTTCCAGGTTGAGTTTCTATCACTGCTCCAGTATGATAACAGGATGATCACTGATGATCACTGATGGATTGACTTCCAGCATCCAAATCCTTTAACCCCATTTGCTTTTTGTCCACATTCCCTGTCCCTCCTGATGTCTTTCTCTCTCCCCTTACTTTGTCTGTCTATCATTACTCCTGTCCTCTCTCCTCCACCCTCTTCTCTGCTCTCCTTCCCTCATTATTTGTGTTCCATTAGGAGTGAAATTCTCCCCATGCTTCCTCTTCCTGTATTGTAATATGATGATGTCCCTCTTCCTGTTTACTGTCTCTCTGTTGTATTTGTGTGGTAGCTTTGAGTCAGACAACATGTTCACGTAGCCTGTAACTCACATAGACAAGAGCTAGACAAGAGTTCATAGACTGCACATGGCAACAACTCACTGGCCTATCCCTCTAGTAAAAAGTCCCACCCCTCTCTCACAGTCACAGTGGAACTTGAACCCACATGTTTGGGCCTAGTTAGAGCCTCAGAACAGGAAGTGAGTGGTTGTCTCCTTTAGGGGTGAAGAGAAGAGGTCTTCTCGGGTCCAAAAAGTTGAATGGAACCGAGGACAATCTGACCTGGACGGACCTAGTCATTAAAAAAAAGTGGGACCCGAGAACAATCACTCCCGAACCCAAATGGACCCGACAACAACCAGACCTATACCCGACCCGATTGGACCTGATAATAAATGAAAAAATGTTAATCAGGCAAGTTGCTCTTCTAGTTAACGAATAGGTATTTTATATGTTGGCTATAAGTCAATAAATGAACCTTATTAGCATAAAATAAATATGCTATAGGCTATGCAGAGCTGTTGTCGGGTCCATTTGGGTCCACTCGGGTCTATCAGCTGTAGTGTCGTAGAACTGAGAACCGATGACAATCAAACTGGACCCGACCCGGACCCGAGGGGGAGAAAAAGGCTCCTTCCTGACAGACAGACATAGGCTTACCTGTAGCCATTGGGAGAACACCGGCCTGGAACAACGTGCTGTTTGTTCAAGACACAGTAACTGACCTTGATAGATTACAGAGTTTTTTTTTCTGTGTGTGTCTGAGAGAAAGAAATGATAAGTTCATGTGAAATAGTTTTTTTCCTTTTCTTTGAAACATGACTTTGTGGTAGGATAGGGTGAGACTGTATCTGCTGCCAAGTGTGTACTACTCTCCCACTGGTTCAAAGGAACTGTCTTTGAATTTTTCCCACACTCCCCTGTGACCATTTCACAATAGTTAACCCTGCTGCTGAGTTATTCACATTAACAGGCCTGTAAAAAAGTGTGCATAAGGTTAAGTTTATACCAAAACCTGACTTAATTTTTAAGGGCAGTAGTCCTTTTTCAGTTAGGCCACAAAGAACGGGGAGTGGATGCGAAAAAAGCCTGAAACTGCGATAAAAAGCCTAGATAAGGGAATGACTGTGTTGTGTAGGAGTTGATATCAATGTTATCTATCTCTATTTTTCACTCTCCTAGCCCTTCTGTTGGTTTTTTACCCCTTTATCTCGCTCCACCAAAATGGCAGAAACAAAAAGGAGAAATAAATAAATTACCGCACAGATTATTAATGGGGAGGGTGATAAAATGTTGACGCAAAAATTAAGAAGAATATAGGGAGCTATTTGTTTTTCTTCCCCTCAGTGATTGTTTAATTTTTTTTATATATATTAAAGGATTAGCATTGTGTGAGAGCTTAGTTGGTGTGGTAGTTGTTGTGTTAGGAGATAGGACCTTGTTTAACCCTTTCCCCCTCTATGTCTTTCTGCTCAGACCAAAGCCCCGCCTCCTTATGATCCACAGAGACATAGAGAGCTGCTTGGCTTAGATAAGGCTGACACTAATAGAGAGGCAGGAACACAGTGGACAGGCCTGTGTTGCCGTAGACGACAGGTTGGCGTTGCCGTAGACGACAGCAGGTCTGGTTATTGTTAGGTTTCTGCTGAGGAGCTACTCCTCCTCTCCCCTCACAACAAAGAGGGGGAGGCCATCCCCCGACACTGCTTTACACCCTAATCACTAATTGCACATTTGACATTTTAGTCATTTACCAGACACTCTTATCCAGAGCTACTTACAGGAGCAATTAGGGTTAAGTGCCTTGCTCAAGGGCACAATGGCAGATTTTTCACCTAATCAGCTCGGGGGTTCGAACCAGCATTCTTTCGGTTACTGGCCCAACGCTCTTAACAACTAGGCTACCTGCCACCCATGTTGTAATACAATAGCTCTAATTCTCAGTACTGTTTCCCTGGTTCTTATTCTCAGTAGTGTTTTCCTGGTATTTAACTAGTCTTCTCTGGTTTCTCTTACGGTCTCTAAATGGCCTCCGTGTAATCGTTCACTCTAGTATGATATCAACCTGAATAACCAGGTGATGTGACATCCAGAAGAGCAAAGAAACAAATAGATGAATTTAAAATGAATTTCAACAGATAAGCAAATGGAAGAGAGCAGTCTCTGTCTTGGTTTAGCTCTGTCTTGATCTCTGTCTTGGTGTAGATTGCTACAGTAGGTAGACAAGTCTTTGTGTGGAGTCCTTGTGTTTCACACTTGACCCTGTTTTAAACCGTAGGTCACTTGGTGCTCCATCCCCCACCCCTGTGGCAGGGTCAGGTTTCCTCTGCTCTTTGTGCTTCTGGTCTGTGTGTGTGTCTGTGCATCAGTGTGTGTGTCTTTGCAGGCAGGTGATGGTGGCCGAGTCCTGGGGCAGACAGGCTCTGTTTCAGGCCAGTTGGGGAGGCAGGAGGTGGGGTGGAGGTGTTTCTCAAATGAAATCAAATTGTATTTGTCACAAGCACAGAATACAACAGGTGTAGTAGACCTTACCATGAAATACTTACTCACGAGCCCTTAACCAACAACGCAGAGTAAAAAAATGTGCTAAATAAACTAAAGGAAATATAGCAACACAATAAAAATAACAATTAATGAGGATATATACAGGGGGTACCGGGTACCAAGTCAATGTGCAGGGCTACGCGGTAGTCTAGGTTATTGAGGTAATATGTACAGTTGAAGTCGGAAATTGGGTTGGAGTCATTAAAACTTGTTTTTCAACCTTTCCACAAATTTCTTGTTAACAAACTATAGTTTTGGCAAGTCAGTGCATGACACAATACATTTTACCAACAATTGTTTACAGACAGATTATTTCACTTATAATTCACTGTATCTCAATTCCAGTGGGTCAGAGGTTTACATACACTAAGTTGACTGTGCCTTTAAATAGCTTGTAACATTCCAGAAAATTATGTCATGGCTTTAGAAGCTTCTGATAGGCTAATTGACCTCAGCAAGACCTCAGAAAACAAATTGTGGACCTCCACAAGTCTGGTTCAGCCTTGGGAGCAATTTCCAAACGCCGGAAGGTACCACGTTCATCTGTAGAAACAATAGTACGCAAGTATAAACACCATGGGACCACGCAGCCGTCATACCTCTCAGGAAGGAGACGCGTTCTGTCTCCTAGATGAACGTACTTTGGTGTGAAAAGTGCAAAACAATCCCAGAACAACAGCAAAGGACCTTGTGAAGATGCTGGAGGAATCTATATCTATATCCACATTAAAATGAGTCCTATATCGACATAACCTGAAAGGCCGCTCAGCAAGGAAGATGCCACTGCCATAAAAAGCCAGACTACGGTTTGCTACTGCACATGGGGACAAAGATCGTACTTGTTGGAGAAATGTCCTCTGGTCTGATGAAACAAAAATAGAACTGTTTGGCCATAATGGCCATCGGTATGTTTGGAGGAAAAACGGGGAGGCTTGCAACCGAAGAACACCATCCCAACCATGAAGCATGGGGGTGGCAGCATCATGTTGTGGGGGTGCTTTGCTGCAAGAGGGGCTGGTGCACTTCACAAAAAAAGATGGCATGTGGATGGAAAATTATGTGGATATATTGAAGCAACATCTCTAGACATCAGTCAGGAAGTTAAAGCTTGGTCGCAAAATGGCTTAAGGACATAAAAGTCAAGGTATTGTAGTGACCATCACAAAGCCCTGACCTCAATCCTATAGAAAATTTGTGGGCAGAACTGACGAAGTGTGTGCGAGCAAGGAGGCCTATAAACCTGAGGCCTACACCAGCTCTGTCAGGAGGAATGGGCCAAAATTCATCCAATTTATTGTGGGAAGCTTGTGGAAGGCTACCTGAAACGTTTGACCCAAGTTAAAGAATGTAAAGGCAATGCTACCAAATACTAATTGAGTGTATGTAAATGTCTGACCCACTGGGAATGTGAGGAAATAAATAAAAGCTGAAATAAATCATTCTCTCTGCTATTATTCTGACATTTCACAGTCTTAAAATAAAGTGGTGGTCCTAACTGACCTAAAACAGGGATTTTTTTTACTAGGATTAACTGTCAGGAATTGTGGATAAACTGAGATTAAATGTATTTGGCTAAAGTATATTTTATCTTCCGACTTCAACTGTACATGTTGGTACTGGTAAAGTGACTATGCATAGATAGTAAACAGAGAGTAGCAGCAGCGTGTGTGAAGGAATGTGAATGTGTGTGTGCGTGTGCGTGTGTGTGTGTGTGTGTGTTTTGGAGTGTCAGTGTAGTATGTGTGGATTTGTGGTTAGAGTCCAGTGAGTGTACATCAAGCCTGTGCAAGAGAGTCAGAGCAAAAAATTATAATAAATAATAATAAAATAAGGGAGTCAATGCAAAAAGTAGGGTATCCATTTGATTAACTATTCAGCAGTGTTATGGCTTGGGGGTAGAAGCTGTTAAGGAGCCTTTTGGTATCAGGCTTGGCGCTCTGGTACCTACAAAAGGAGGGTGGCCGGCGGGCCGCCAGTTGCCCATCCCTGTACTAGTTCATGGAATACGATATTTCTGAGTAAGATATACCTCCTTATTCTTTGCCTTTGGTTTGTTTCTCCGTCATCAATACTAAGCCCAGAGAACGTTATCCCCACACTCACACGGACACACCAGTGTTTCCATTAGCCGGTAACAGCCGGCTTTCGGCCGATAAACAAAATTGGTGCCGGTCAATTGTCCCGGAGAAGAAAAAAATCCCATTGATGAAAATACCAGTTGATACAAATACATTTGACCGGTCATTCTTATCGGTCTATGGGGTTAATTTCCATAATTTAGTGTAATTAAATTGTTTGGTGTGTATTTTTGTTAGCCATATGATTCTTATTTATCACACGCGCATAGCATACAGAGTCTAGTTTATGTGGAAAATCTGTTGGAAAGTGCAACAACTGCTGCTATAGCTCCAGTTGCTGCTGGAGTGAAATGTGCTTTTATAAACCCAATCATTGCGCAACAATTTTAAATTAAATTGCATGTTAAAAAACATTTTTGATGGCTGCAATTAAAAAGAGCTCCTCTATTTTTTTTCCATGGTTGGGTAGGTTACTTTCTAAATGTAATCCATTACAGTTACTAGTTACCTGTCCAAAATTGTAATCCGTAACATACCTTCTGGATTACCCATACTTAGTAATGGAATCTGATTACATTCAATTACTTTTAGATTACCTTCTCCTTAAGAGACATTAGAAGAAGACAAAAATGTATGTTACCAATTGAACGACATCTATTGCAGGATAATTCATTTTTAAAGTTTACATAGCTGGCCATATATGGATGTTAAATTGTACTTTATGGGTTGGTTATATAGGCTTCTTCTAACCCATCGCTTTTTACTACATATAATAAAACTATTCAATTATATCTTTACATTAAATATCAAAGTCTGTCAGAATTCCAGTCATTCCAATAAATGTTATACCCCTTGATCTTCAAGAATAGGACTAGGAAATATGGAAGTACAGATTAGCTAAATTGTTTTACCTGAGTATAACCCCAAAAACTAAGGACCTATTAGCCAGCCCTATTCTGTTGTTTATGATTTTGTTGTCATGGAGGACTGATGGGGCTCATTGATTCGAATTGAGAAACAAATGCTCTGCTCATGGAATGGCATGCTTTGAGCACTACTGAAAAGTGCTATTTACATGTGAAAATGAATGCCATATGCTGCATTTGCTATAGGTCTCTGCATTTGCTATAGGTCTATTGTTTACCTTTTTTTGGTGACACTTTTATATCTTGATAATATGCAGCTGTTTAAAGGGCAAATCCACAGATGAAACAATAACAATAACAAAATGGTCGCCCCACCTCTCTTGGTAAAAAGCTGAGGGATGGGCCTGGAGAAATGTAACCACTCTCAGATTAATAAACAGAGCTATGGATGCAAGGACTAGCCTTCCATGATATCAACATTATTGTTTTAACCATATTATGAGTCTATACAGTGTTTGTTTACATTTACAATTTTTACAAACATTAGAGAAAAACAAGTATATGTTTTGGGTTCTCATAGAGTGTGACAGTTGATTAAACTAAGCTCATTTATAAGTTATATTCTGCAAGAATTAATGGATATATATAATTTATAAATCCAAAAATACATGTAGCAACTACAGATTGCCCCTTTAAGTATATCAAAAGTGTGCGAGTTTGGGCATGTGTCCATTAGACCTATGGATTTATGTATTTTTTTAGCATGAATTAGATTGAGCAATAAAAGCCCAACTTTTTTCTCCATAGGCTGGGATCCGCACTGTGCAGCTGTTGCTAGAGCACATTTTTCACTAGCTGTTCACTGGTTTCAAAAACAATTAATGATAGGCAGCTTAAACTTCTTGAATTCAACCATTATTGGGTTCAAATACACATTTAGATTTGTGAACAGCCAATCCGTAAGGCGCAAATAGCTAGTTGAGAGAGCAGCAGTGTGATTCACATCAGTGCATTTGAAGATATCAATAGTAAGTGATATCTGTATCGCTGTAAACTACACCACTGCTGTCATCCTTACCTCCAAGTGTTTATTCAAGTTGGATAATCTTTGGATGCCAACAGCAGTCGCACCATTGGAAGACATAGCGTGGACTGTAGCCCACAATAACCTATTCCTGCTCTTTTCCCACGATCCATCAAACACATTTGGTGTGTCATCATAGTTGTCTCTGACTTGTAGTCAGACTCACTCAGGTGGAACAAACTTAACTTTACTCCTTTTTTCAATGCTGAATGTCATTGAGAAAACAGAGAAATGTGAAATATGTTTTTTCTCGCAAACATCCTTTCTAAATTTAAAAGTAATCCACGAAGTAATCTAGCTTTTCAAAAGTGTCTGTAATCTGATTACAATATTTTTCTGGTAACGTAACAGATTTATTTTGTAATCCGTTACTCCCTAGCCTTAAATAAAGGTTAAATTAATTAATTAAACTCTAATTCTCTCATGTTCTATTGGTTTTAAAATCAAATCAAATCAAATTTATTTATATAGCCCTTCGTACATCAGCTGATATCTCAAAGTGCTGTACAGAAACCCAGCCTAAAACCCCAAACAGCAAGCAATGCAGGTGTAGAAGCACGGTGGCTAGGAAAAACTCCCTAGAAAGGCCAAAACCTAGGAAGAAACCTAGAGAGGAACCAGGCTATGTGGGGTGGCCAGTCCTCTTCTGGCTGTGCCGGGTGGAGATTATAACAAAACATGGTCAAGATGTTCAAATGTTCATAAATGACCAGCATGGTCGAATAATAATAAGGCAGAATAGTTGAAACTGGAGCAGCAGCACAGTCAGGTGGACTGGGGACAGCAAGGAGTCATCATGTCAGGTAGTCCTGGGGCATAGTCCTAGGGCTCAGGTCCTCCGAGAGAAAGAAAGAAAGAGAGAATTAGAGAGAGCATATGTGGGATGGCCAGTCCTCTTCTGGCTGTGCCGGGTGGAGATTATAACAGAACATGGCCAAGATGTTCAAATGTTCATAAATGACCAGCATGGTCGAATAATAATAAGGCAGAACAGTTGAAACTGGAGCAGCAGCACAGCCAGGTGGACTGAGGACAGCAAGGAGTCATCATGTCAGGTAGTCCTGGGGCATGGTCCTAGGGCTCAGGTCCTCCGAGAGAGAGAAAGAGAGAAGGAGAGAATTAGAGAACGCACACTTAGATTCACACAGGACACCAAATAGGACAGGAGAAGTACTCCAGATATAACAAACTGACCCTAGCCCCCCGACACATAAACTACTGCAGCATAAATACTGGAGGCTGAGACAGGAGGGGTCAGGAGACACTGTGGCCCACTCCGAGGACACCCCCGGACAGGGCCAATCAACTTTATTTAATTGTCCACTAGTGAAAGGCACAATCCTAGTCATGTTAGCAACCCATGCTAGTTGTTGCATCTTTAGATCTCCCATCTTTTTACATTTCAAACTGATATTTTCATCTCTGTCACATGGAACTTCTAGCATGTGCAGTGCGCTTATTGCCGAGCGTAGCCTTATTGCCGTGCGTAGCCTTATTGCCGTAAATAGCCTTATTGCCGTGCGTAGCCTTATTGCCGTGCGTAGCCTTATTGCCGTGCGTAGCCTTATTGTCGTGCGTAGCCTTATTGCCGTGCGTAGCCTTATTGCCGTGTGTAGCCTTATTGCCATGTGTAGCCTTATTGTCGTGTGCGCATTGCTGCGCTTATAATGTGAATCAATAATAGTTTATTTAAAATTTTAAGCTAAACGTCCTGATCTGTTGCATCAGCCTCAATGCTTTGGAATAGGCTATTTCTTTCTCGCACAGAACGACAAACTGACCAATAGAATAGGTCAACTTTTGTACTATGGGGAAGAATAGATTGACATAGGCTAGTGAATTAGCTGTTTGTTACTCGTCTTGTTGGCTGAGAAAAAGTACATGTGGAGAGTTATTCAACATCTTCAACATCCGCATCGGAATTCGGTAAGAAGGACGCGTACTGTTGTATTCTCGTTGCATGTTCCGTTAAGATGAATTACCAAAATCTAAATGTGATTTCTGTTATTCTGAGCTCCGTGGGTGGATTCCTTAATCAGGTTACACACCCAGTGCATATGGGTCTGGTAAATGTCTCAAATGTCCAGTAAATTGAAATACTGGCGGTCAAATGTCCACTTTTCCTTATGGAAATCCTGACACGCAGAAACACACACGCACGCACATGCACACACACACACACACACACACACACACACACACACACACACACACACACACACACACACACACACACACACACACACACACACACACACACACACACACACACACACACACACACACAGGACCACAATGGAAACATGTCTTTTGACATTTTGTGTATATAATCCTCAACAATTTTGGTACATGTATTTGTTGCATTGTGTGGTATTTTAAATGGTAAAACAAAATAAAGTCACACACACTTTCCCTTTCTCCAACTCGTCTTGTTTCTTTGCCCTTTCCTCTTTGTCCTCTTGCCCCCCCCCCCCCCCCCCACACACACACACCATAGGTCCCCTCCCCAGTGAGTCTTGTCTAAGTATTAGCAGCAGCAGCAGTGTCCCCTGAAGTAAAACAATCTACTGTAATCTATCAGTGTGTTTATCAGGCCTATCTGAGAGCTGAGAAAGCCGGGGCCGGGTCCGTGGCGCCGTGCTCCCGAGCTGATAAAGTTTCAGAGTTCAGCGATGATGAATGTTAAGAAACTACACCCTAGTTAGAGAGGATGTGGACTTGGTAGAGGGAGTAAGGAACCTGGGCTGGAAAACAAAAAGCCTCGACACTAGCCATGGGTTGTGGGTCAAGCCCTTGTTTTTCCAGAAACACACTCTGTCCTGACCCTTTCCTCACTCCTGTCCTCATTTACAGTTTTTTCTACACAGGGCTCACGTTCCTATCCCCCCTCTCTCTCTTACCCCCTCTCACTCTTTAAATCTATCCTTTTCCCTTATGGCCTATTCCCTAATTTTCTTATTCAGTTGCATCTGTATCAAAGTTCTCATCTCATGTGTCTCAGACATGCTTTTGCCCTCAATCCCCTGATCCCTTTGTCCTCTCTGTCCACCTGAGCTCATCAGCAGCTTCTATCTATCACCTGAGCCATCGTGTCATGTCTCAACGTCCCCCGATTACAATGCAATTGATAAGGAGGCTGGAGACTCAAAAGTGCACAGTACAAATTGCCGATAAAGCATGAGTTCCTTTACAGATATTAGCTTCTGGGTATTGAAATGGGTCCCATTCTTTAACTTATAATTCCTAGAGCTGTGATATTTGATAAGGATATGTGTAAAACCAGCACAGTTGGTGTCCCTTCAGTCTTCTGACATATTCAGAAAACTGTCTTCTTAACATATATTGTTCTCTGAGGGTTCGAAGCCATCTTTTTACCTTCATCTGCCTATAACAAGTGGCAAAAAAATGGTTGGAGTTGTTAAGAGCATAAAAGGGGGAACCATAATGATTGTAACAAAGTTCATGAGCATATAATAGCAGTTAATGCGATGCAAGGCGCGGGCAGCTTTGTTCGCCAAAGTGTTGAGCGTTTAATAGAATCTGATAGACACGAGTCCTCGGGCCCAGAGGACGAAGGGGGGACTAGTGCTCATCAAGGAACTCTGTGCTCATCAAGGGAGCCGGGTGCGCTCTAAAGGAATAATTTGTCAATAATTGGCCGTGTCAGTCTCGTTAGACGTTTGATAATGCGCCGGTTCTTTGGGGCCGGCCCGTGAATATCTCAAATGAAACCACCAGGCAGCATGTGGCAGCAGATCTGGGCTCTCGATAACACCATTAAGCACTTCAGAAGTATTTTAGCTGAATTTACACAAAGCAAAAATAGATAAATAATGAAAAAGAAAGTGGAACATCAACTGTCAGGGAAGTGATACAGACTTTAAGAAATAATTTGGCAGGGTGAAAGATTTTCTGTCGTCTAATTGCCTTCTCAGCCATCACTCTGGTTAATTTGCTTACTCAAGCAATCGTGTGGACATGCCCTGACTTTCTCTCAGTGTGTGTGTGTGTGTCCCACAGCCCCTTGGTCTTCTAAGTGTTACTGTAAGCTCTTATCCCAGCACTGTGTTATCCCAAAAATGGCTTCCAAAATAGTGTATGTAGACTGTTCAGTAGGTGTGTTTGTGTCTGATCCTCCCTGTGATCACGTCACTCACCACCATATGTGATCCATTATCTAGTCAACTGAAAGGCTTGGCATGTTTCTAGAGATATTGTGGAATGGTTTATCTCACAAATATCTCAGAATGATTGACGTTTATCTGATTGGCCAAATCCTTCATGATACCTCATTTCACTGACCCTCCTGCCCAATAGCGGCAAAATGGAGACGGCAGTTGTAGAGATACATGGAGATCTCCCCTTAGTTTAGGGAAGGAGTCTCTCCCTGTATCAATGCAGCGATCTAACCGATAAACACTGTCAGGGCCTGGGCTTGTTTGCCCTCGTGCTGTACAAAGCCACAGTGACCTTTCAGTCAACTGGTCAGACTTTGCATGTATTCCCGCTATTTCCTTTTCATGCAAATGGGGACAGATGGGTTCCAGGGAGTGGGACTTATGGCCTCACTGGTATAAATAAAGGGAGATTTTGGGGCCCAGGTGCAGTTTATGGGGTGTTGGTCTGCTTGCCGATATTAGTGGATGGGACTGGTTGATAGTTTGAGTTGACTGTGCTGGCTAGAACGTGGATGGGCAGGGGTCATGGTTTGTACAGTAAGGTCTTGACATCTTTGGGTTACTTTTACCCCTCAGTCCCATTAGATTAAACTATTCTCTACAATATTGCACATACAGGAAGGTATAGGTTTAGGTATGTGCTGACTCTACATGTCAAAAATCTTGGGGCTGTAACTTGGTTATAGCAGTATGATAGTAGTATAAATGTATACATTTATAAGCGAGCTTCACCAGGGTAAAGTTTCATATTCTGAATTTCCCGCAGCTCCTCAGGTTAAGGTGTTTTTCCCCACTCTAAAACCACACTGTTTAAGTGAGTGTAATACTGGAATCCAGCATTTATTATTAATCAAAAGATAACACTTACAGTGATGAACCTGGAGAGTGGTGAGAAATGGGCTTGGCTGGGAGAAGGAAGGGGGAGGGAACGTTAATATTCCCTTTCCTCTGAGAGCGCTTCTCAAAAAAAAGGAGACATCTATCGCTCTCATCCCTGTGCTTTTATTTCCCGTTCAGTTCATCTTAAATTTCCATTATTCACCACAAAAAGACAAGCCAAGTCTATTCATATGACTCTGTGACACTGACAGCCCCTCCTCTACACACACACACACACACACACACACACACACACACACACACAGTATTATTAATCATCTGTATCAGTTTCTCACATCTCCCATTTATTTGCTGTTTAATCACTAAAATAATATGGGGGGTTAGAGGGCCCGTTGTCATGGCGACCAAATGGAAAAGGTCAGGGTGAGTTTATCTTATCAGTGATAGAGAATGGTTACTAATTACAGATAGGTACTACCAGTATTCAGTCCACTGGGCCCTGCCTTAAAACACTATCAGCAATCCACACCGGCCTGATATTAAAATGATCTACAGTCATCCAGACAGACACACCTCGCCCTGGCACTGCACACCACGGCAGACCAGACAAGACAGAACCAGACTTTATCAGCGCTAACTAATACTCCAAACTAATGAAAAAGCCCTGTTTAATGAGCTGAGGTACTCAGCTCAGCCCGTGACTGATGAAACATGCCTTTTTCTAGGTTATGCTCTCAGCTAAGGGTGATGTCTATCCTATTAAAATGTATAAGTATATTTATGACTAATTGCAACAATAGAGGAGTCATAGTGCCCATAATTAATGATGAAACCTAGCTTTCTGAAAGGTCACCAATCATATTGCTATATTAGAGAGGAATTTATATAGCTAGAGAAAATAAAACACTCTAATAGTATTTTTGTTTCAGCTGTAAGCTAATAATAACCCGCCTTGTTATTTTTAAATGTATAGTATTTAGCTTTATTGTATTTTGTACTAATAGCCACATCTGTATGTAAGAAACATTTGTGTAATTAACATGTGTTGGAACCACCAGGTGTGAGCCTATTATTCAGCTAGTTTCTACAGCTAGTTATCCATTGAGGTTATTTAGTAAATCATATAAAATATATTCAAATGTCATGTGTTTCTGGTTGCGTGTGTGTGTGTACTCTGTATGTATGCTTGTGTTTCTCTGCACTCTTCCATTTATCATCTTTGACATTTGGCTGTACTCCCCCCTATCTTCCCATCATCTGAGAAGAACACATTTTCTCCATCAGAAATCCCGTTGTGACTTTTTGCGTTTGAGGGGTGCTGATACTTCCTTTCACAACCAGGGAAGATGCATAGATGTGAGTCCATCTTCTCTGGGCTGTATTCCCTCTCCCCCTTCCCTCTCTTAACATGGATGTTATCAGAGCAGTGAGGGCTACAGTGATGCCCTGCCTCTTGAAAATACCCCCTTTCTTTGCTGCTGCCAGCCGTGCAGTGGGTTGTATTTAACAAGCTAACCCCATGCTATCTCCTCTACATCTCCTCTACATGCTCCACAGAGTTATCACACTCACACTTACAGGATCTCAGTTGATTTTGATTTTATTTTAAGCCATGTGACAGAATTGATAGATAACGTTTCAACTGCCATCTGCCCCTCTGCTCCCATTCTTTTACTCTCTCTTTCCATTTCCCCCTCTCTCTCTTACCTTCTTTTTGTTGCCCTTTCAATTTCTTTATTGTTGATCTCTAAATCGGAAATTGTTGTTAGTCAGATATATACCGACATGGTCCTAGGATCAAGTTACAGTTGGATTTAGGGGTGTGAATACTAGTGTTACTGTATATCCTGGTTATATGCAGCACCTCTATTTCCAGGGTTTTCTTCAGTTGTGTAGCTAGCAGTAGTTGCCACTGTGTCCACTGCTTTATGTCCTTTTAGGATGCACAATTAAGTCATAACAATTACAGGAGAGCCATAAATGAGTGTTGTGGATTAACACTCGGGGCTCCTAAGTGGCGCAGCGGTCTAAGGCACTGCATCTCAGTGCTAGAGGCGTCACTACAGACGATTCGATTCCAGGCTGTGATTGGGAGGGTTGGGATTTGGCCTGGGTAGGCCATCATTGTAAATGAGAAATTGTTCTTAACTGACTTGCCTAGTTAAATAAAGGTTAAAAAAATATTTAAAAAATATAAAAAAAATAAAATAAAAGATAGACATCTCAGAAATACAGAGTTATGACTTCTACATATGGAGTGGGTTATAAAGTAGGGGGATTTCTCAGCAACACTATGCTGTGGTACTATGGTGGTTTTTAAGCAAGTACATTGAGTATACTACATTTAAAATGGTGTTAACTACACAAACACTGTAGATACAAGCCCAAACCATTTGGATATCCAAGTATAGATAGATCACAGTGATCCAATGGCTTGGGTAGTGTTTAGTGGGTATAAGCAGCTAGGCCATGAGTCGAGGCCTCTAATCATCTCCTATCAGGGCTGTATCAGTCTAGTCTAAACCCTATCCCCCATCACGTTCACTGGGGGTCACTTTCTCTCTAGCTTCATAGCAGCCACTGCATTTTTACTTGTTTTGGTGATCCAGATCTGGGCTGTGTTGTCTGTTTTCTCTGAATCGGGGATGTGTTTAGTCTCTTGCGCTAGCAGAAACATCTGTGGAAGTGTTTGTCTATCGGAGCAGTGGCGGTGGTTGTAGGGCCCTCTGGTTGGAGAGTTAAGCCGAGGCCTCAGGGTCAACGCTCGGATAAGACGGCCTGACCGAAGGCCGCAGCACTTCAGACAAAGAGAGAGGAGGAGAGAGAGACTCAGGAGGAGGAGTAGGTGCCTGGATCTCCTGCTGGTTTCTGTCAGCGTTCTGAGAGCCTTGGTGTTGGAAGAGAAAAGGGGGGAGGGGTTGAGGCTTCTCTCCTCTCTTTTCCTCTCTGCATACCATCATAATCACTCCTCCTCCCATCTTCATTCAGGCTTAAGATCAAGGAGGAGAGCAGTGAAGGGATTGTAATCATCCTCCTTTTATCAAATCTCTCACATGCTTAGGGGATGATTCTAACTTGACTCTAGGATTGGGCCATATTTGGGGAGACTTCTTCTACGATATGCTACTCCAAATATCACAATATCCAATAGAATAATTTTGTACCATTAATGACTAAATCATTCCAGACTGTGCCATTTGTGTTTATTTAAAATATTATAGTGACATTCTCAACCCTACTTGACTCACTCTGATGTATTTCATTGTTTGCACCTCCTAATCAAATCAAATTAAATTGTATTTGTCATATGCGCTGAATGCAACAGGTGTAGTAGACCTTACCGTGAAATGCTTACTTACAAGCCCTTAACCAACAATTCAGTTCAAGAAATAGAGTTAATAAAATATTTACTAAATAAACAAAAGAAGAAAAAAAATCTAATCGGTCAAAAGTTCCATGCTTGTAGTGGTGTTGCACTGTAAATCTCACAGAGAAAGACTGGCACCAAGCTAAAAGTTAGGATATGAACCACTCAGACCTGTGTAGATTCACTTAAGCATGTGCGTAATTAGTGTAAAAGGCCATTTTAGGATCCAAGTTAGGAATTTGGTCCTAAGATCGTACATCCCTTTGTGAATAAATTCCCTTTACAACCACTTGACACAAAATTCTATGAAAATGTGTGTGAAAATTCTCATCAGTGCTCAAGGACACTTCCTATATATATCACGTGAGAGTCTGATAAAGAATATGCAACAATGTCATGATATTTATCCTTCCAGCCTAGTGTAAGATTGTTGTAATGTGGTTTTGGTTTTGGAAAATAACAGTCAAACTTGAGATCAACTGACCTTGTGTGTGTGAGTGAGAGGATAGGGACCCCCAAGTGATGCCAATAATAATGCCCATTCTGATTCTAATATACACATCTCTTTGCTCTTTGCGCACGGCTCAGCAAGCTGTTATCTTGGCTTCAACATACAGACCCTCAGCTGGACGCTATAGACCCCAGAATCACTACCTACCTCACTAACAAGTTGAACCATTTTCTCAAACCTATTGTACTGTAGGTGTGTATGTTGGAAGCTCACATTAGATTTATGTCCATAATGTCTATATATCCCATCACATATCTATTGGACACACCTACTCATTCAAGGGTTTTTCTTTATTTTGACTGTTTTCTACATTGTAGAATACTGAAGACATCGAAACTATGAAATAACACATATGGAGTCATGTAGTAATTCTATATGTGTTAAACAAATCTAAATATATTTTATATTTGAGATTCTTCAAAGTAGCCACCCTTTGCATTCGCAGTTTCTCAACAAGCTTCACCTGGAATGCTTTTCCAACAGTCTTGAAGGAGTTCCCACATATGCTGAGCACTTGTTGGCTGCTTTTCCTACAGTCTGCGGTCCAACTCATCCAAAACCATCTCAATTGGGTTGAGGTCGGGTGATTGTGGAGGCCAGGACATCTGATGCAGCACGTCATCACTCTCCTTCTTGGTCAAATAGCCCTTACACAGCCTGGAGGTGTGTTGGGACATTGTCCTGTTGAAAAACAAATGATAGTCCCATGAAGCGCAAACAAGATGAGATGGTGTATCACTGCAGAATGTTGTAGTAGCCATGCTGGTTAAGTTTGCCTTGAATTCTAAACAAATCACAGACAGTGTCACCAGCAAAGCACCATCACACCTCCTCCTCCATGCTTCACTGTGGGAACCAAACATGCGGAGATCATCTGTTCACCTACTCTGCGTCTCACAAAGACACGGTGATTTTGACCAAAAATCTCAAAGGACAGATTTCCACCGGTCTAATGTCTATTGCTTGTGTTTTATGGCTCTAGCAAGTCTCTTATTATTATTGGTGTCCTTTAGTAGTGGTTTCTTTGCAGCAATTCCTGATTCACGCAGTTTTGTCTGAACAGTTGATGTTGAGATGTGTCTGTTGCATTTATTTGGGCTGCAATTTCTAAGGCTGGTAACTTTAATGAACTTATCCTCTGCATCAGAGGTAACTCTGGGTCTTCCTTTCCTGTGGCGGTCCTCATGAGAGTCAGTTTCATCATAGTGCTTGTTGGTTTTTGCGACTGCACTTGAAGAAACTTTCAAAGTTCTTGAAACGTTCCGCGTTGACTGACCTTCATGTCTTAAATTAGTGATGGACTATCGTTTCTCTTTGCTTATTTGAGCTGTTCTTGCCATAATATGGATTTATTAAATAGGGATATCTTTCGTATACCTCCCCTACCTTGTCACAACACAACTGATTGGCTCAAATGCATTAAGAAGGAAAGAAATTCCACAAATTAACTTTTTAACAAGGCACACCTGTTAATTGAAATGCATTACAGGTGACAACCTCATGAAGCTGGTTAAAGAATCTCAAATATATTTTGATTTGTTTAACACTTTTTTGGTTACTACATGATTCCATATGTGTTATTGCTTCACTATTATTCTACAATGTAGAAAATAGTAAAAAATAAAGCAAAACCCTTGAATGAGTAGGTGTTCTAAAACTTTTGACTGGTACTGTGTATATACACTGCTCAAAAAAATAAAGGGAACACTAAAATAACACATCCTAGATCTGAATAAATTAAATATTCTTATGAAATACTTTTTTCTTTACATTGTTGAATGTGCTGACAACAAAATCACACAAAAATTATCAATGGAAATAAAATTTATCAACCCATGGAGGTCTGGATTTGGAGTCACACTCAAAATTAAAGTGGAAAACCACACTACAGGCTGATCCAACTTTGATGTAATGTCCTTAAAACAAGTCAAAATGAGGCTCAGTAGTGTGTGTGGCCTCCACGTGCCTGTATGACCTCCCTACAACGCCTGGGCATGCTCCTGATGAGGTGGCGGATGGTGTCCTGAGGGATCTCTTCCCAGACCTGGACTAAAGCATCCGCCAACTCCTGGACAGTCTGTGGTGTAACGTGGCGTTGGTGGATGGAGCGAGACATGATGTCCCAGATGTGCTCAATTGGATTCAGGTCTGGGGAACGGGCGGGCCAGTCCATAGCATCAATGCCTTCCTCTTGCAGGAACTGCTGACACACTCCAGCCACATGAGGTCTAGCATTGTCTTGCATTAGGAGGAACCCAGGGCCAACCGCACCAGCATATGGTCTCACAAGGGGTCTGAGGATCTCATCTCGGTACCTATTGGCAGTCAGGCTACCTCTGGCGAGCACATGGAGGGCTGTGCTGCCCCCCAAAGAAATGCCACCCCACACCATGACTGACCCACCGCCAAACCGGTCATGCTGGAGGATGTTTCAGGCAGCAGAACATTCTCCACGGCGTCTCCAGACTCTGTCACGTCTGTCACATGTGCTCAGTGTGAACTTGCTTCCATCTGTGAAGAGCACAGGGCGCCAGTGGCGAATTTGCCAATCTTGGTGTTCTCTGGCAAATGCCAAACGTCCTGCACGGTGTTGGGCTGTAAGCACAACCCCCACCTGTGGACGTTTGAGCAGACACATGCACATATGTGGCCTGCTGGAGGTCATTTTGCAGGGCTCTGGCAGTGCTCCTCCTGCTCCTCCCTGCACAAAGGCGGAGGTAGCGGTCCTGCTGCTGGGTTGTTGCCCTCCTACGGCCTCCTCCACGTCTCCTTACTGGCCTGTCTCTTGGTAACGCCTCCATGCTCTGGACACTACGCTGACAGACACAGCAAACCTTCTTTCCACAGCTCACATTGATGTTCCATCCTGGATGAGCTGCACTACCTGAGCCACTTGTGTGGGTTGTAGACTCCGTCTCATGCTACCACTAGAGTGAAAGCACCGCCAGCATTCAAAAGTGACCAAAACATCAGCCAGGAAGTATAGGAACTGAGAAGTGGTCTGTGGTCACCACCTGCAGAACCACTCCTTTATTGTTGGTGTCTTGCTAATTGCCTATAATTTCCACCTGTTGTCTATTCCATTTGCACAACAGCATGTGAAATTTATCAGTGTTGCTTCCTAAGTAGATTTGTGTGTATTGTTGTGTATTGTTAAATACCACTGCACTGTTGGAGCTAGGAACACAAGCATTTCGCTATACACGCAATAACATCTGCTAAACATGTGTAATGCGACCAATAACATTGTATTTGATTTGATTTGCATACAGAGAATGTTATTGCATAAGGTCCCACTATCCAGTTTCTGTACACACACACTCAATTGTGAAAAAGTGAATTGGAGGGATGTGTGTGTGAGTTCGTCAGGGGGGAAGAGATGGATAGGGAGCGATGCAATATGTAGTTGATTCAACCCACCTCCCCATGGATCTTGGGATGGTTGGAAAGTTAAGATTTGTTGCTATTTTCTATCTTTTATCAGGGTGCCTATCGCCTGGCTCTTGTCTGCCTGCCTGGCTTCAATAGTCCAGGGTCTCGGCTCTAGCCGCCTGGCAACTCAACTCCCCCTGGTTCTCCCCTCATGTGCTCTGCTCCGGCTGTACTTTCCGCCCAAGAGCAAATACGACTATGAAGAGGAGATAGACACAGTTGCAGCTGCCTTTTTTCCTCGTTAGGTGAAATTATTGTCAATGTTGTTAGTGGTGGTTGTGTTTATGTCTCCGTGTGTATTGTGTTGTGTGTGTGTGTGTGTGTCTATGTATTATTGGGAGAGATAGGTATCCAAAATAGCCCTCCCACATACAGAAAAAATGACGCAAAACCGTCTCTTAAAATGCAATTACATTTTAAACACAAGAAAATAGGCGCACATATTGTACATTGAGGATGTCTCCTTTTGACAACACACACATTCTGACACAATGTACATCTGATAATGAGTGAACAATAGGCTCAGACCTATAGGGTCCTGCGCATATAACCTCTATGGGATAGTATCACACACACACACACACACACACACACACACACACACACACACACACACACACACACACACACACACACACACACACACACACACACACACACACACACACACACACACACACACACACACACACACACACACACACATTCTCACACTCTTCACATACACTGCTGCTACTCTGTTTATTATCTATACTGATTGCCCAGTCACTTTTACCCCTACCTCCATGTACATATTGCCTCAACTATTTTGTACCCCTGCACATTGACTTGGTACTTATACTCCATGTATATAGCCTCGTTATTGTTATTTGATTGTGTTACTATTTCCTTTTTAATTAGCAAATTTTTTATGACTTTTTAACTCTACATTTATTTATCCTTTATTTTACCAGGTAAGTTGACTGAGAACACGTTCTCATTTGCAGCAACGACCTGGGGAATAGTTACAGGGGAGAGGAGGGGGATGAATAAGCCAATTGTAAACTGGGGATTATTAGGTGACCGTGATGGTTTGAGGTCCAGATTGGGAATTTAGCCAGGACACTGGGGTTAACACCCCTACTCTTACGATAAGTGCCATGGAATCTTTAATGACCTCAGAGAGTACCAACATTGTTGGGAAAGGGCTCGTATGTAAGCATTTCACGGTAAAGTCGACACCTGTTGTATTCGGCGCATGTGACAAATACATTTAATTTGATTTGATCATGGTCTTGATAATAATGACCATATTTCACCAGGAGAGTGTTTGATGAGGTGCCAAGTAGGAACCGTTGTGATGTGTGTCTAGGGAGGGAAGGGACATTATTCAACATGTCCTAGAGAGGGAGCATATGCTGTACTGGCAATATAAAAACCTCATTATGATAATACAATGTCATTTCTAATCCACATTTAAACCTGTTGAACATTACTGTTAAATGTTGCTGTTTAGATGACTGTTATAGTTTCAACAGTTATTGTTATTATAAGTAGATGAACAAGGACAGTCAAAGAAATGAAAACCCTGTATGGTTGAGTTTAGAGGTCGACCGATTATGATTTTTCAATACCGATACCGATTATTGGAGGACCATATTATTGGAGGACCATAAATTTGTATTTATTTATTTATTTGTAATAATGACAATTACAACAATACTGAATGAACACTTATTTTAACTTAATATAATACATAAATGAAATCAATTTAGCCTCAAGTAAATAATGAAACATGTTCCATTTGGTTTAAATAATGCAAAAACAAAGTGTTGGAGAAGAAAGTAAAAATGCAAAATGTTCCATGTAAAATATGTGCCATGTAAGAAAGCTAATGTTTCAGCTCCTTGCTCAGAACATGACAACATATGAAAGCTGGTGGTTCCTTTTAACATGAGTCTTCAATATTCCCAAGTAAGAAGTTTTAGGTTGTAGTTATTATAGGAATTATAGGACTATTTCCCTCTATACCATTTGTATTTCATTAACCTTTGACTATTGGATGTTCTTATAGGCACTTTAGTATTGCCAGTGTAACAGTGTAGCTTCCGTCCCTCTCCTCGCTCCTAGCTGGGCTCGAACCAGCAACACAACAGCAATTAGCGCGCGCTAACTATCTAGCCATTTCACATCGGTTACACGAGCCTCATCTCGGGAGTTGATAGGCTTGAAGTCATAAACAGCGCAATGCTTGACGCACAACGAAGAGCTGCTGGCAAAACGCACGGAAGTGCTGTTTGAATGAATGTTTACGTGCCTGCTTCTGCCTACCACCGCTCAGTCAGATACTTGTATGCTCAGTCAGATTATATGCAACGCAGGACACGCTAGATAATATCTAGTAATATCATCAACCATGTGTAGTTAACTAGTGATTATGATTGATTGTTTTTTATAAGATAAGTTTAATGCTAGCTAGCTAGCAACTTATCTTGGTTTACTGCATTTACGTAACTTGTGGAGTGCAATGAGAGAGAGACAGGTCGTTATTGCGTTGGACTAGCATGATTGGGTCCCCCGAGCTGACAAGGTGAAAATCTGTCGTTCTGCCCCTGAACAAGGCAGTTAACCCACTGTTCCTAGGCTGTCATTGAAAATAAGAATGTGTTCTTAACTGACTTGCCTAGTTAAATAAAGATGAAATAAAGGTGTTTTTTTTTAAACGGCGCCCAAAAACATCGATTTCCGATTGTTATGAAAACTTGAAATCGGTCCTAATTAATCGGCCATTCCGATCGACCTCTAGTTGAGGTCACCAGCTCATTGCTAGGTCACAAAACTAGATGTTGCTATGCTCTTGAATATGTTACATTCCAGGAACCTGTTGAATTGAAGCCGTGTGAAGTTGATTGACAAATGCAAATCCTCTGATAATGATCTGTATTCTACACCCAAACATAGGTGATCAAATCTTATGTAATTTCCTTGCCATCACAGGATATTTTGTCATTGTGCCTTGGTGCACATAATGCCAGTTTGATGCCATTGATGTGGGGGAATATATCTCAAGGTTTAAGGGGTAGTTGGTATAATGAGTGTCTTAAACAACTTGCTTCCCCCCCTGCTGCCCATAAAGTGTCACACAATATCGACTCAAAGAATCTTGCCGAAAATTCTGTGTTAGTGTGTAGTGTAGCTCGATGAAAAAGTCAGAATGCCATTGTGAATGTAATGCTGTATAGTGTGTATCAGTGTCTGTGTTAAGTTCATAGACAGTTTGACTCTATCAGGGCTAAAAACACCATGTTCCAACATGGAAAACAAGAGGAAGATATATTTTTGTCCAGCAGAAATATCCTCTTGAGAGGTGGGGTTATCTGATAGATTGGTGTGAAGAGGTTTTGCTGATCTCCCCTTGCAAGGGTAGTTTTTCTCTCATGGGGCTATGAAGGATACACCTGCACTGGACCATCCATCACTATGGCGATGCTGGGCAGTGGGTAACTATGGTGCTATCGCTATCTACCATCACACCTGCCCTCTCATGGCCCACAGAGCAATATCCAGGCAGGGGGAAGCTGATCCCCCCTCCTCCATGTTATTGACTACTTCCTATTTTCCTTCCCTCTTCCCCTTCTCTTTCTGTGGGTTCATTCTTCCCATCGTGTCCCACCCTGTCATCTCCCCTGGACCATTATCAGGGAGACAGCTCCTGCTCATTAAGGAGTTAATTTTCTCTGTCCTATCTCTGATTTGTATAGTGAACCTAAAGCACTGTGAATTCTTAAAATTTCTTCTGTGTTATCAAAAGGGGAATGGGGGATATTTAATCGTTTAAGTAGTCTTCCTGGGGACTCTTTTTTTTTTGCTCTTCCCAGCAATGTAAAGAAATCCTGCTGAAGCCGCCCAGCTCAGTAATTCAGTTTTTAAAGCATGAAAAAAACCAGACTTGATGAAATTCCACTATCAGCTCCGAACCAATATGCAAAATATCTCGCTGGAAATCAAATAGCTATTATGTTTTCATTTCCACGTCGGCGTATTTGCTTAATGAAGAGGAGACAGATCAGACCAGCAGAGAGAGTCTGCAGGAGCCGATAACCGAGAACGGCTCCCAGCTATCCGCACAGAGTGACGCTCCCAGTCACAGTGTTTTTTTCAGAGCGAGAGGGAAGGGGGGGGGGGGGGGTAGAGAGGGAGGAAGGGAGAGGAAGAAAGAGGGAGAGCAAGACTATAAAAGGGAGATGGCAGGGTGAAAATGGGATAAATAGAGGGATGATGATTATAGGACGAAGAGAGGGATGTAGTAAAGGGAAAAGAGAGTGAGGAATAGAGAGAAAGTGGGCGAGAGATTTAGTTTAGGGCGGTGTAAAGGAAAATGGGGGAGGGTTTGTCAAAGCTTCTGTACCTCATTGCTCTGTCCGGGGATTTGACTGTTTGATGTTTGACGTCCTGCTGTCACGTCCAAATTCGGGATCAGGCGGGCCCTGTTTGAAGTGCTCCAATGCCCTGTGCATATAAATATCATTACCACACATTATCATCATATTATAATCACACTCATTATCATAAATATTGTAATCGCTCATTCATATGATTTCACTGATGGTGTTGAGACGTTTTATGCAGATATATTTTTCTATTTAGTTGCAGGCTATAACTCTCATATCTGTCTGCATATATTTTATGACTGTCTGGCTGTTTTTAGTCTGGTTGTATTTAACAGTTGTGTGACAGAGTACTGCTCACAGATATGCTACTGATTTATAAAGTGAGGGAATAAAATGAGGCTCGTCACAACATTAGCTCTCTGAGATACATTGGTATTGAACATGTTAAGACTGATAATTTATTATTGAAAACAGAGTTGTATTTGATTCACAGTTCCTCCACTATGCCACCAAAATGTCTTAACCAAGAGTTTGACATCAGACCAATTCTTACATAAATATATTGTGTTGTGATATGTCTTGCCATCCAGGTCTGGTCATATTGTATATCAGTACACTTTTTATATATTTTCTATAATGGCTATGTGCCCTAATCATGGATACCAGAATATCAGAGGTACACAAGTTGTTTTGAAGTAGGTCATGTGTAATTGTATCTACGACACCACACGTCCTGCGCGTGATGGTCTTGTGGGCGGATATTCTAACAGTTTTCAATGTAATGTTATCTTACTGTTGTCTAGGTTACAACTCGGCCCGATTTGTATATTTAATCCTTGATACCTACATGTACCTCTGATGATTGAATATGCCTTAAAGTGCTTTTCTATAGCCATGTTTTGTATTGTATTCACACCCACTATGCCCACTAGCATATTCAGTGTGCGGGCCTTTCTGTTCTTTTCATATTTACTTTATTAGTCTAGCAGCTATGTCTTCTATGACATGAGATTCAGCCACTAAAATGTGGATGACTTATTTTCTGTTCCACAACCCCAACATTCTACATAAAATGTGTGTTTATGAAAGAAAGGTAGGTAGTGTACCAACCATACTTATTTCCCATTTATGCCCATGTACAAGCATTGTAGAGTGTGTGACTGCCCACTGGCCTGTGGATTCTCTCCAGCCTCTATGTGGGCCTGGGTCTTCACTGATGGCTGTCGAGGGAGCCAAGGAGTGGTATGATCATTCTGAACCCAGTTAGAGTGGTGTGCCGGCCCCTATCCATTGCTCTAACTCTCTACACCTGTCTGTCTGCAGCCAGACCACAGTGAGTCCCTGCCACTCATCAGCTGGCAGGGCAGTGAGAGTCCTCAGGCTTATCGGCTATGTCAGGGACTGTGGTGACATCAGTCACGTGGCACCTCTGGCACCCGTCACTTCACTGCACCCTGGTCTGTCATCTGTCGGTCAGTGGAGTACTTAACCATCATTGCAGGAGATTTGGAGATCTGCAGAGGGATCAATAACGTCACCAGGATTTCACAGGTGTTGAAAAATTGATATGTTTTGCTAGATTTTTGAACATTTTCTGAGTAATCAATGAAGTCATCATTGCCTCGGATCATAGACAATTTTTTGTTGTTGTTGCTAGACATCAAATTAGAGAAATCAATCTGATCGCATGGACTGAATTCTTTGCACAGTATAACAAAAGCTGAATTCTGATCATTGAAATGGGCTTTGAACGGGTTCAGCTGGGAAGACATTATAGAACAGAAGTTCACATAATGTTTGGTTCGTTATTCCCTTTAATCTGATCAATAAGAGGCTCCTCTTCAGCATGTGACTCAGTCAGGTAGCCCAGTTCCCTCCTCAAGAGTACATACCAAAGGGGCCTCTCTTACTCTAAATATCCTCCTTTAAGACGTTCTTCTTTCTCACAAATCTCTGATTGTCTGATACAAGTAGCGCTTCTCTTCTAGTTTTACTGTTTTGTAAGATGGTTATTAATGTAAGAGCTGGCGAGGGGTGGCGGCTGTTTAATCAGGCTTGTTGAGCATGCAGGTTTGATGTGTTGTCTCTGTGTTTAATCACCGCTGCTGAGCACACTGGTTTGATGTGGACGGCGAGTTAATAAAGCAGTATCTCCTCTGCCTTCATCAGCTCAACACTTTGTTCTGTGCTGCCTTAGAGTGTCAGATAGAGTTAGAGGCTGCTCTGAGTTCTTTCCCCTTCTCTCTCTCTTTTTCACTCATGTCCTTAAGATTACCAACTTCTGTGTCACAGATGCATGCAGGCTAGTATTTGTGTGTGTCTCTGTGAGAAAGAACACATATGACTGGCTTGAGACTTATTTCAGAATCTGGCTTATGGCATCAGTGCAGGTCATACTACCTGTCTCTCACATGCAGGTATTCAATGGTTCAATACTTTTTGGATTGATATTCCGGACACTTGCTCCTCAAATCACACTAACATACAACTCTGTGAACAACTCTGTGTGATACATTCCTGGGTTGTTTTTCAGATAGGTAATGTACCTAATTAGATTGGTTAGCAAAGTCATTTATTTATCCCATTCTTTGATTTGTTCAGTCAAATTCTGATATCCATTTATTTAACGAGTTTTAAAGTTATAATTAGTGGTTATAACTTTGAAAAGTGCAAATAAAGTTGGATGGTACAATGCTTATCAAGTAGCCTGTACTATCCTTTCTTCCAACTATCCTGAAGAGAGAAAAATATAATATTTCTTAGTAGATAAAAGAGGCAAAAGTTAAAACTTTTTCCACACCATTTGATGTCTGAAAGCAGTGATGCGGCGATTGATTCATTAAACCAGAACACTAATGAGGAAAGAAATCATAATTCAAACTTACATTTTAAACACGAAATATAATTGGAATTTTATACAGAGAAGTCTCTTTGTACAATTATGATTAAAGGAAAATTAATTGTATGAAAATGTTCTCACAGATACTGAAAATTATATCAACCAAAGCTCGAGCCACATAATTCAAAAAATATTGTGTTCGGGATCGATCTTTTTTCTTTCCTCTATTTTATTTGTTAAGGTTCAAATCTAACTGTGTTAATTTTATCTGAAATTACAGTGAACCATTACAGTGAAATTAGCCTAAAGATGTTTCATTTACAAAGACAGAAACACTTTTGTCAGGCAGCAATTGTTTCCAAGCATTATCTCCGCCTCGTTTTAATTGCTTGGAAGTGAAATTAACAGAATTAGAAAAATAGCTTTTTCCTTTTTCTACAAGACTCTTTATTCACGGGTATTGTTGTGTGCTTTGTATAGATTATAGGGCTCTTTGTTCTATGAGTGTAAATATATACGCCCCCGGTCACGGCTTTAGCTTGGAACAATCCCACTTCGCTCATCACAACCTCATGGAAATTAATTTACAAACTATGGGGTAAAATCCCATTTTAATATGCAGCATTAATTTGACTAAAATATACTTGTTTAAAATGATGCGTTGTGCCCCAATACTTAATTGTAATGCCTTGTGTATGCATTTGTTTGGTTTCTTCTCCCATGGTAATCAGTAGAATGTTAACCATTTACACTGACTTGACAGTTCCTAATCCTCTTTATGGAATAGGTCCGTGGATTAATTTATAATCTGTCTCTCAGTGTTCTCATGGGAATAGGCTGTGAAGTTCTGTCTACAGAGAGTTGTGTCATCCAATGTGATTTGAAATACTGGTGGGCTTTTTTTATATTAGAGGGGTCTCATGTAGAACCTTTTCTGTGTGTTTCTCAAACACTGAGGAGAGAGCTGCACCCATTAGAAATAAGAATGAGAATGTCTTTCTATGTATTTTCCCGACCCGTACCAATAGAACGAGACAATGAAGAACAGCAAAGTGATGAAGGGGACAGGGTCTGAGGTTTTGTATTTTCATCCTTTGTTTTATTTAGTCTGAATGACAATTAATATAATGCATATGAATTCATTTTTATTATTTTAAAACATAATATTCAAAATCTCTATTATCATGCGTTAATTTAGGCTATCCTCACCGGTCTAAAATAGCCCAGCAGTGTAATCGTGAGTAGTCAGCAGGGATTATAGAAATGCAATGTCAGGTGTGATGTGAGTTAATCATTTTATGACAGTATTAAAACCCCTTTAATGTACCAAATATAAAATGTATTATCAGTGTTGTGTTCAGGGAATGGCAACATTTTCCCCACACATTCAATCTATTGCGCAGAATTTGATATCCTTAATTTTTCTGGGGCCACACCTAATTCTACGATACCAATTTTACAAGGGACATGAAATGTAAAATGAAATAACTTCAGAGCTTTCTGTTCAGTAATCTCTACTGGATAGTGACAGCACAATATTCTATTGTAATTTTATTCAATTCAAATTGATAAATATATCGTCATGAATTTCGGGCTCCTGAGTGGCACAGCGGTCTAAGGCACTGCATCTCAGTGCAGGAGGCGTCACTACAGTCCCTGGTTTGAATCCAGGCTGTATCACATCCGGCCGTGATTGGGGGTCCCATAGGGCAGCGCACAATTGGCCCAGCATTGGCTGGGGTAGGCCATCATTGTAAATAAGAATTTGTTCTTAACTGACTAGCCTAGTTAAATAGAGGTTAAATTAAAAATTAACTGACTAGCCTAGTTAAATAGAGGTTAAATTAAAAATTAACTGACTAGCCTAGTTAAATAGAGGTTAAATTAAAAATTAACTGACTAGCCTAGTTAAATAGAGGTTAAATTAAAAATTAAAAAATGAATTAGGGTATGGATTTCTTCACCTGATGTTATTATGCTGTGGGTTAGTGGTTGATGCCTTCACATAAATGAGTAAAAATGTTCAATTTAATTAAATGCTCCCTCTTGATTCTTCTGGAAGGTTCTACTGGGGACCTGGAAGGTGATGAGGACAACACACCTGATGACGTCAGCCTATCAGGCGATGAGGGTGGAGCCTCGGACCCAGAGGACTCAGCAGAATGTGACAGCTCCAGTCCACCACCATATACCCCCCTGTACATTGAAGGTGAGCTCTCACACCTCTGTTCACCCCCCTGTTCAATGAAGGTGAGCTCTCCCATCTATGTTTACCCCCCTGTACAATGAATATGCGCTCTCTCAGCCTGGGGTAGCACTGAGAAACATACAGTTGTTCTCTTGAAAATCTTTACTCATTTATGTGAAGGCATCAACCACTAACCCACAGCCCAATAACATCAGGTGAAGGAATCCATACCCTAATTCATTTGAATTTTTTACATTTATTTAACTTTATTTAACTAGGCTTGTCAGTTAAGAACACATTCTTATTTACAATGATGGCCTAACCATGCAACATAACTCAGGGAGTGCCTGGTGTCGTCTTAGCTCATATCTCTGAGCTGGTAAGCTCAGATGCTGTGAACGTCATGGCTCTGTGCCAGTGTTCCCAAACATATGCCCCTCAAATTCTAGTGCCAGTGCCAGCTCCCTGGTTCCCCTCTTAAATACCGCTTTCCATTCTCCTCCAGGGCATCAACGTTTTTTGGAAAGTGCCCTGTTTCATTCTGTGGAGCTTTCTGTGGTGAGCTCGTCATGTCAGTTGGTTAATACAACAGTTAGACTTCTGTTATGGCACCATGATCTTGGAGATTGATAGCATCGTCTCAGTCTCGTTGTCAGTCATTTTGTACTAGTAATTCATTTTATACTTGTCTTTCTTCACTACTGTAGGTAAGACTGAGGCCTAATTGTTATGTTGACTCAAGGATTATTTTAGATTTGGATTGATGATTTCAATGATTCACCCTATTTATAATTTCTTGATTAGTTGTACGGTAAAATATACATTCTGTGGTTCCTGGGTTATAAGTTATAAACTCTCTCAAATCAACTGCCAGTCCTATGTAACCACTAAACTCATAAATTCATCATATCTCAATATCTCACTACTTGTTAATTGTTAACTTAAACTGTACAGAATAGGTACACACCATAAATGAATGTTAAAAAATATTATTTCACATTTTCCTTATGTCTAAAGCATCGACCAAGGTTTCCTTTTGATCAGATCTTGCCATCACTGCTTGGCCCCACATCTTTTCCTCAGATTTTCCACTTATCCTGTGATAGTGGAGTTTGGAGAAATATTATTTTGAGTTATTCAAGATTTCTGTATTTCTTATTTCAATCATAAAAATTCCTGCTCTTGTGAAATTTGGGGCTGGAGTGATAAGCGTCTGTTCGTTGGCTTGGTTTGATAAACCCATGTACATTCTGTCAGGTGTTAATCAAGACTACATTAGAGATTACCCATTTGTGTGTGTGTGTGTGTGTGTGTGTGTGTGTGTGTGTGTGTGTGTGTGTGTGTGTGTGTGTGTGTGTGTGTGTGTGTGTGTGTGTGTGTGTGTGTGTGTGTGTGTGTGTGTGTGTGCGTGTGTGTGTGTGCGCGCGCGCGCGCGTGTGTGTGTGTGTGTGTGTGTCGCCTTCAGCTTGTATACTGCAGGTGAGGATGAGAGAATTAAATGTGATTGTGTGTGTGGGCTAAGAATAAAATGTTGATTATATTTCAGAGGCAAATAGTGTGTAATTTTGTGTGTTTCTGTTTTTTTCTCGTCTTTGTCTTCTTCCCCGCAACTGAATGGAGAAAAGCGACACGTCACCTTGTTGATTTAACTCTCTCTCCCTGGGGTTCCTCAGTTGCCCAGTGCTGCCATTATCATCTCTCTGTAAATCAACCGTGTTTGACGAACCTGCTCTTTCAACCTGGGATCAATACCAGGTCTTTATCAGGCCAGCACTGGCTAATAAAGGCAAGGTCCCTTATCTACCATCTGGGAGAGAGAAACAGAGGCGATAACCGCCTGATAACTTTGAGAGAAAAACACATTCTACCAGTAACAGGACCCGTTCTGTGTTCATCTTCTAGCCAGAAAACAAATATATTAATTCACACAGTAAATTGAACACACACACACACACACACCACTCATCTGCTCAATCCATCTCTCTCTGTCATGGTGTGACTTTGCTTCCTTTCAATGTTCCTTTAATCTCTGCGTCTGATGTGGTCTATGGTCTACAGGTGAATGCAGAAACTAAGTGAAACAAGAACCCTTGTCAGAGACATTAGGCTTATCAAAATATGGTAGTCAAAAAGTGGTGAGTGAGAGAGGCCAACACTACTGCTCCAAATATCTCTCTCTTTTCTTAGGGCCTTTGCGCTCAAGTAGCATCCCTGTTTTTGTCTCTAAGGGAACTGGTGGAGTTCAGAGCGGACAACAACGCAGTAGGGAGGGAGATGCAGAATGAATAAGAAGTTGGGGAGGACAAAGAGGAGTCTGTGTGTAGAAGTTCAGGTTGTTGGGTGACTTTGCCCTGCAGGTGTGACGGGAAGTTCTGCTTATCAGATTGATGGAGGCTGTCTCGGTTGGGTGGGGGTGGAGGAGAGGAGGGGGGGTGGGGGGCAGAGAAGGGAGGGGGGTAGTGGTAGAGAGTGAGGGAGAGAGGGGGCGGCAGAAAAGTCTCTGTTGACTCCTCCTCGACTCAGATGATATGGGAGATAATATTGATAATATTAAACGCAATAACTGTGGTTCCAGCTCCACTCCCCCAGCTGAGCGCTGCAGGATAAAATCAATGTGCCATTCAATGTGATTTATAGCTGAAAATAACGGGACTGTTTAGGCAGGGAGGGAGGATTGGTAGTGTGTGTGTGTGTGTGTGGGGGGGGGGGGGGGGGGGGGGGGGGGTCTGATGTGCTGGGAAAGGCTGAGTGTGTGTGGTGGGTGTTGATGGTTGATTTATTTGACGATGCAGATCTAATCTCCAACTGTTACATTAATAACAGCACCTCGGCGTCACGTGGGCTGACGTTTATGGCTGGTATCGATCGAGAGCTATCGCTGTTTATCTGAGCGGGAATGCAATGGTAAACATGCCCTTTGTGCACACGACTGAGGTGTTATCGGGGTGGGGTGATGGGGAGGGGGCAGGGGCGGGAGGGAGGGAGAGTCCCTCTGATTAAGCTATTGGCTAATAATCAACCCATTCGGCCAGGTAGGAACACTCTGGAAGTAAAGTGTATGATACCAAAGTCAAAGAGGAGGTTGAGTTCTCCCCATACAGTGATCACTTCGATCAGAGGGAGCGATTCAGTAGTCACCTTCATCAAAGACAGACAGGGATATTGATGGCAGTGATTAGAGTGTATATTGTGTCTGTCTGTGTCTTTGTTGAAGGTGATTTGCCTTTATGAGACAGAGAGAAACAGAGAAAGAGAGGGAGAGATCACTAGACATGGTCTCTAATGAGGTTTTCTCTCTGTGGTCCATCTCCATACTGAGGTGTTGTGTTACACAGCTATGGAGGCTTTATTCTGAGGGCTTTGATCAACAGACAGGAACCGCTACTGACGAGGAAAGTCTGTATGGGGTAGATGCAATGTACACACGCACACACTCACTTGTGATGAAGTGACATTCCATATACACACACACACACACACACACACACACACACACACACACAGAGATTAAATAAATGAAGAGGAAAATGTATAAATACTGTAGCCTCTGGATGGACATCTAGCCTCTTATGAATTGTCTTCATTTTTATAATGTCTCTAGTATGATAATATACACCAACCCTGTTGTTTGTGTGGATGTCTCATTATTCTAATGACCTCTTCTTTAAACAGAGCCAAGGACACATGACTGCCTTGGTGCACCTGATGATGAGGATGAGGAACAGAAAGGTCCAACTCACACTGAAGAAGAGGGGGAGGAGATGGAAGAGGAGGAAGACGGGCCACATTGGAGAGGTCCAGGTGAGTCAGTTTGTCTGTCTGTCCGACTGGTCTGAGACTGTGAATCCATGTCTAGTTTTGCTCACTATTTTGTCTTGTTTGTTGTTTAGAGCATGTGCTATGTGTTTTTGTGTCATAATATCGTCTTAACTAAGGGTTAGAGGTGTAACGGTTCACCAACCCATGGTTCGGTACATATGGCTGTTTTGGGGTTACGGTTGGGTTGGGTTTCTATACAGCGGGAAAATGAAATGCCAGCAGTTACTGTAGTTAATTTTCATTTATAGAGAAAAATATTGGTATTCCTGATTCCATATATGATCATGAGTCATAATGCCTGATGAAATGCCTTAAATGAAAACACACGATTACTCATCATTACTCAATAAAGTGCAATATGCGTGTGAAATCAATATGTAAACATGGCTCAGACATTGTATAGGCCTATGCTACGTTTTCTTACAAAGAGAAAAATATGAGCACCTGTGACTCATAAAGGGGGCGTGTCTGTAGCATGGTACTTGTCATTTCCCACTCCAGGGTAATGTGATGGGCTGTCACTGTGAAGTAGCCCTGTAGCCCTGGAGGTTCATCCATCTGTAGTAAGCACAACACAGGGTGCGTTAACCAATTCTTTGAAAACTTCAGCTTTGCTTATATAGAGCGGGTACTAGCTGTTTGCTGAAATGGGTGTAAGGAGAAAGTTTGTAATGTGGGTCGAGCACTTTCATGAGGTGCTGAAACTCCCTATTCTTCTCAACCACCGAGAATTGGTGCATATCCATGGCTATAAACATACCTATCGCTCTAGTCATTTCTCTGGCCCAGTCAGCTGCGAAGGGCTGCTTGAATGCAGAGGGGAGACGAAGTTGTGTTGTTTCTTTGAGTTTCTGTCTTGGTCCGCAGGTAGGAATACTGGGGTGATGTCGGCGTAAATTCGTCAGCATGTTTGAGGTGTTGGCAGCTGTATAGGCTATTCTCGTTGAGCAGTGGCGACATACTCTCTCTGTCCATCCCCTTTGTAATCTACTGGGAAGACAAAATGTTCCCAAACTGAAGATTTAAACGATGATGGAGAATCTTCCTCCAGGTTTATCGACCCCACCACTCTCCATCGTACAGAGCTAGTTCCCGGCTGCGCCTTACAAAAGGACAGTTTGAAATGCGGCAATTAAGATGAGAATTTTGATTACAGCGTGCGCACAGGCTCTAGTTGTTTTAATGGAAGAGCCTGAAAAAAATGTCTGCTCAGATTTACTCAAGAGGCATGCAACGCAGCGAAGGCATAGCCTATATGCCTAGTGCTTTTTACTTGTTTATTTTTGATATATTCATTCAGGTTCACAGTGCAGACAAAACGCGAGGTCCCCGTACCGAACGGTTCAGTACGAATGCGTGTACCGTTACACCCCCCAACACTTTACTATTTTGTAAAGTAAGTGTGAGTGTGTTTAAGCTGCTGTGTTATTGTGTAGATGGTGTGTTGTGTCCAGGCTGTTGTTTGGGAGAAGCAGCCATTAACGTGACAATGGGATTTGATTCAACTTGTTACAAAAACATGTCTTAGAGCACAAACATGGACCAGAGAAGATAACAAGCAATTGCCATAATTTTATTTTTTTCCTCTCTCTTATCATAGCTGTTTTGTTATTTATTTTTCTTCTCTTGTGTTGTCTACAATGGGTTCAATAATGTAAGGATCCACAGGATCTATCTTTCATATTTCTTTTCAAGCTGTGCATGTGTGCTTGTGTGTGCCCATCAGTGTGCATGTGTCCGTGTTTTAATTCTTCTAGTTGAGGATGTTTTCATTATCGTCATGTCCCAGCCTGTCCCTTTAACAGTAATTGAAGCGATATTAATTGCTGTGTGGTTGCTGGTTGATGGCAGCACAGTGATGTTAGTGTGATAGGCTTTTTCCTCACAAACTAACTGCCGGGAGAGCGAGAGAGGGGGAGCGAGTGAGAGATAGCCCTTCTATCAGTACTGAAGCAGGCGCTGTCTTTATCAGGAGCACGATTGGCAAAAGGGAAACTTTGACCAGTCTGAATTTTTCTCTTATCGTTAAGAACCCCCCCCCCCCCCCCCCAACCTCTCTCTTCCATCCACCCCCACCACTGGTCTCTCCATCACCACTAACAACCCCCCCAACACAGACATGCACTCATTCCCTCTTGTTTTTTTCTCTCCCTCTCTTTTTTTCTGAATGTTAGGAGTGGAGTCATGGTGAACGTGGTCTTGTTCATACATTCGTTTAGGCTCTATCAGCTATTTCCCACAAGCCTCTGGGAGAGGAACATTTTCTTGTATGGAAAAGGCTTTTATCTCCGTCTTCTTTATGAGTCTTAGCATTCCGCTCATTCCTTACTGTCACTTAGTTTAGCCCTGTTTTTGGTTCAGACTGATATCTGTTTTTGTCCCCTGGCTGTCCATCTGTCTGTCCATCTGTCTGTCCACCTGTCTGTCCACCTGTCTGTCCATCTGGGTACAGGGGTTTCAGGTGGTTTAGACTAGAGAGCAGGGTCTGGTCAGATCCTCACCACAGACATCCCAAGCTTCATCACACCCATCTTCATCTCCTTCTTCCTCGCTCTTTCTTCCTCCCTCTCTGCTTCTCTCTCTCTCTCTCTCTCTCTCTTGCTCCCCTAAGCTGTCCAACTTAACAATTTTCCTCCTCACAAATGCAGACTGTCATGCTCATGTCTGCCAGAGATTGGTGCTTGCCCTCAATTTATCTGCTTTCTAGATGTTTATGTCATGGCAGCCACGCCTCATGTGGGAAATTTGATATATTCTGTCTTCAGACCCTCTCATCTCTCTCTCTCTCTGTCATAATGAGTCAGTGATGAACACAATCATTCATATTTTTCATACATTTACAGTGTAGAAATATTTTCCATGTAATTTCCAATCCTGGCCAAAATTAGAATGTGAATTAGAATTAGTGTGAATTAGAATTAGAGTGTGAATTAGAATGTATCTGTTTACACATTATTATTTCAGCAATTCTTTATAGAAATTGTATTTCTATTTTCTTAAACCTATTTAGCTGCTTTATATATAGGGACATTGCCCTGTGTAGGGTGCCGTCTTTCGGATGGGACATTGCCCTGTGTAGGGTGCCGTCTTTCGGATGGGACATTGCCCTGTGTAGGGTGCCGTCTTTCGGATGGGACATTGCCCTGTGTAGGGTGCCGTCTTTCGGATGGGACGTTGAACGGGTTTCCTGACTCTCTGTGGTCATTAAAGATCCCATGGCACTTATCTTAAGAGTAGGGGTGTTAACCCCGGTGTCCTGGCTAAATTCCCAGCCTGGCCCCATTCCATCATGGCCACCTAATATTCCCCAGCTTCCAATTGGCTCATTCATCCCCTCACCTCTCCCCTGTAACTATTCTCCAGGTCATTGCTGTAAACGAGAATGTGTTCTCAGTCAGCTTACCTGGTAAAATATAGTGTGATTAGAGTATTTATCCTGGTACGACCATACGATAAGTGGTTATCGTATGGTTGTAATCTACACTTTCACCCAACTGATTGATATGAGTATAGACAATAGTTATCAAGAAGTGTTTTGAATTTATTATTTACGTTCACTGTCTATCAAAACATTGCCTTTGTGGCATTTATTTATAGTGAAAATCATGAAAATCAAAAAGATGCTTTGATTATAAGCAATATTTTTTTTTAAAGGTGCTTTCTAGAACCTTGGGGTTCTTCAGCTGTCCTCATAGGAGAAACATTTGAAGAACTTGGTTGCAGTTAGTACCATTTTGGGTTCCAAGGGGTTCTACATGGAACCCAAAAGGGTTCTTTCTGGAACCAAAAAGGGTTATTCTATGAGGACAGAACCCTTTTGGAACTGAGTGTAGCTCAAATATCTCTTTAATGAATGATATTATTGCTATATTTTGCAGACCATTGTCTTTATTCTGAAAGGAATCGTGAAGATGAGGTGTGCGTGTGTGTGTGTGGTGCTATTTTCGTGTAATGGAGTTGGTGTGTGCAACATAAGGAGTTTGATGAGGGTGTGGTGGTGCAGAATAAAAGACAGTGGCTGGGACCCAGTGTCAGGCAGGAATAGTGTGATACGGTAAAGCTGCTTTTTCATCTAGAATGTGTCCCGCTGCATGATATGCAAAATAAATTATGAAGATAAAAAAATATATATATTTTCAATGACCTTGCTGGCTGGAGGGTTTGATATTTTCCTCTCTGCTTCAAATTCTTGATATGCAAATCGCCGTCACAGTAATCCCTTGTGGCTCCCGGACCATCACTCCTGTCTATCCTCTACATACAGAACAGAACAGACCGAGTGTCACTGAGCTGCAGAATCAGACCCGGAGAACCTAGCAGACTGGCAAAAGCATTCCTGCCATGCTAGCATTTTACACTATCCTTATCCTCCAGAGTTATTCAAATGATCACCAATAAAACATTATGATTATTAATAATTATCAGACAGGGTGGATTTTTTATTATAGGGGAACATGGAGAGGCATAGAATATGCATATCATCAATGGCATAAAAATGATGAGAATTTATTTGGGGGAGCAGGTGGTGGAGGTGGGGCTCTGATAGGAAGGTGTGTATAGTAGGTTAGGTTCTCTGTCAGCAGAGGGGCTGAATCTGCATGTCCCTCTATAGGAGATCTCTGCAGAGGGAATTAGACAGAAGAGGGATGAGCTGAACTGTCGTGGAAAAGGCAGAGGTTGAACTCAGATGGCTCCTGAGAGGAATATCAAAACCAAAGTATTGAATATAGTTGACTCATTTTAATCGTTACTTCATTAAAAATGATGACAATTATTATTATGAAGTCTTGTTTTTTAATCTGGATGTGAATGTGAATATGTGAATCATAAAGCAAATTCATGTACCTAACAGGAAGGTTTGTAACATGCCTTATGTTTTGGAGGTAAGAGTTTTGGAGACAATATTTTCCTGTGACAGAGAGCTTTTTCCACCACCATTCAGAATATTAAAGTCAGTAACGTTATTTGGAAAATTTGCATTGCGCGACTTTTTTTTTCCTGTGGAAAGATATTCATCAAAGTGGATCTTATTCAAATTAGTCTTGTAACAGGCTGCAGTAAATAACAGTTTTACTGTTGCTTGCAGAAGGCAGTGAAGGTATCAAGTGTTGTGATAAGACATTTGCATATTGTTTTTCAAAAGAATAAAACTAATAGCATTTAACCTTATGGTCTGTGTCGTATGAAGGAGAAGAGGAGGACCAATGCGCAGCGTGGTAAGTGTCCATATTGATAATTTATTATCACGAGAAACAAAACAGTCCTGTCTGGTGTAGACAGAATACAGAAAAAAATCACCCACGAAACACAATAGAAAACAGGCTCCCTAAATATGGTTCTCAATCAGGGACAACGATTGACAGCTGCCTCTCATTGAGAACCATACCAGGCCAAACACAGAAATAGCAAATCATAGAAAAAATAACATAGACAACCCACCCAACTCACGCCCTGACCATACTAAAACAAAGACATAACAAAAGAACTAAGGTCAGAACGTGACAGTCTGCTTCATGGACATCAACAAAAATACCAATCACAATATCGATTATTTTTTAGGACAATAATACTTTGTGTCTTTGATCTAGAGGCTGATTCTCAGAACAAGAACACATGTTTGTTTCGGGACCCACCAAAGTGATTATTTCATGGAAGAAGAGTACTGATTGTGGTGCTACAGTTTGAATTTCTGCACATTTCTGCAAAGGTGTGGGTGTATATGAAGAGTTTATTTCCAAAACTGTATATTCACCAATTTTTTTAATTTGTGTTTTTTCATCAGAAATTATTGTTTATGGGTACCTTCGTGTGTGTGTGAAATATTACTGTTCTCAGATTGTTACTTCTTGTACAACGGGTGGGTCTAATCCTGGACAATTAAAACTGCATTCCAGCCGGTGTCTATTCCACAAGTTACCACCAGCAAAAGCTATGATGTTGAAATGCCTATTTACTCTGTTCCAACTCACTGCGTAATCCACTGTCTCATCAGCCCAGCCAGACAATTTATAAACTAGATTTCCACTACAAAAAGCATTACCTACATTATCTACATTATCTCCCATTTCTTTTAAACTAGCAATTGTTTTTCAATAGCGGAGAATTGTATAAACCTTGCGGTCTTTCGCTCTGACATTTACAACATTGTTTCAGTATTGAAATTATATCTCCAGCTGCCTCATAATAATGAATGTGTGGGGTTAGCAGTCGGGATGAGACAGACAGGCAGGCAGCTTTTTTCAGCCAGTCGAAATCATAAATCAGCATCATTTTTAAGGATATGTACAAAGAAATGTCAATAAAAACAGTTAAAATTAAACGAAAGGCAGCTAGTTTGCAGTCTTTCCAGCTTCAGTTTGAAGTGATTGTGGCAGCTGTGTTGTTGGCCAGCTCCTTGGAACAACAGTGTCCTGACTAGAGAGCACATATGCCAGGCGAAATGGATGTATCCAAATAAATCTCACTAGAAAACCGCTTAAACAAAAGCAAAAGCAGCTACTTGCTGTTATTCTGGCTGCACTGTTTGACGTGACTGTAAGTTAGCCGCAAAGGATAAGAACATTGCCAGCCAGTATTGCAATGGAATATTTAAAACAAACGAATAGATAAAAAATGTTTTTTTTTGTCAATCATTATTTGAATATGTTTAACCCATTGTATAAAAGTGAAATTGTCCTCGAAGCAGGTGTTTGGAGGATATATTGGCACGGTTTGCTGGCCCTCGACTTCGCCTTAGATGTGTATGAAATATATATATATATATTTTTTTTTTTGCAAAACTTTATATATCCATTGTTTAGCTGGAATGGAATGTTCGTATCCTGTACATTTTAACTCAGTGTGTGGCTGTGATATTTACTTTTTGAAGAAAGAAAATTGCCTTTTTTATTTTCCCTCTGATCTGGTTGGCAGCGACTGCGGTTGTGTACAGACAGCCTGTTATCTGGGGGGGAGCAGAGGTGCCCAGCATTAGACGGTTAACTCCCGTCTCTACTGCTTGTCTGTACTGGATCTCCAGGGGTAGGGCTTTGGACTAGGCTTGAGGGGATGGGGTGAGGGAGTGTGTTTCACCCTATGGGGTAAGTTCAGGAATGTAGATATGAGGAGAATATTGATCTCTTGATATGTTCTCAAGCATCCACAGTAGAATGATGTACAGAAAGCTAATCACTCCTTGTATTTTGGTTATTGTTTCTTGTAACATTTCTATTGTAGTAGATGATTTTCTCACTCATTATCTCACTCACATTCTCATAGGATTGTGTCCCCTTTCTCTATGCCAATTGGACCTGTTGATGCTGTAGAAGTGTACAGTAACTGTGTTGGTTGCCTGGCCTCCTGTAGGCCTGTGTACATATTATAGAGGTTCCACACCTGCTCTGTCTCTACTGTAACCTTGGTTGGTGCGGTGGACCGTGGGACTGCTGTGGTTGAAAAGAAACTGCAACGGCAACCCAATGTGTGTCACATAAACCATTCTAGGCTGCTTGTGTTTGTGTGAGGCTGACTGTCACTCTGCCATCAAAGGCAAATGAGCTCCCTCTTTAATCTGTTCCTGTGAATAAATATGGTAGCCATTACATGTCTCACTGTGGTATAATGAGCTCACTATTTAATGATGGACCTGCTTTAGTTTATTTATCTATAATGAAGGAGCTAGCTAATCCTCAACTCCCCCCTCTATCTATGTTCCCTCTTCTCTCTCTCTCTCTCTCTCTCTCTCTCTCTCTCTCTGCCTTGTCTCTGTGTCACTCTGTTCCCCTCGTGATGATTGATAGGCGAGGGGTATAATCTAAAGGAACATTTCTCACTGCTGTCCCGGCCCTATCAGCCCAGCTGCTCCCATCGCCGATGTGTTAGTGCCTGCTGCCCGAGACAGTGCCATGGTGATTACGACCCTATCAGACGCCTGGCTTCTCTGCAGTGCTAGCCCACATCCTGTCCTTCGTACCACGCGTTTCAGTTTGTTCTTTCCCCCTCCTGTCCTCTATCTCTCCCCTGCCAGACTCACACCAGCTTCCCACTCCAGCTCACTGCTCCATTATGTAGTGTAGGTTTTTAGATCTGATATATGTGGTGACCCTGTCACATGTACTGTGGTGAGCTTGGAGAGGGTGACTGACTGGCCATCTTGGATTGTGGTGTAGCTATTTCTCATCTCAGTATGTTCTGATATGGATTGTTGGCTTGGTGTGCCCAAATGGAAGTATCTCTGGAATGACTGAATGTCCATACAGAACCTCCTCCACTGTGAGTCGATGAATTAGCACCAGGAAATGGGCATTTCTGACACTTTTTTCATGTTCTCCTCTCACAAAAGCTCAATTTCCTCATACAGTAGGTTTCTCTCACATGGCTGTTAATACTGTAGGAGCAAAGTAGCCATTTTAGGAAGTGGAACAGGAGAGGACTCAATTGTCTCTCCTCCGTTACTGGTACATCCTTTTGCTTACCCATGATTACTGTATATTACAGGAAGCCACTATTATGTTTAAACATTGTTGTCTGTTTTTAGACAGACACAAACCTGCACCATCATTATATAGCACCTTAGGCCTTCTAACTTTAGCTAGTGAATCTGAACATGGACCTGACTGTAAAGCTTCATTCTCTAATATCAACTTTTCAGGTTTCTTTCCAAGTCTACATCCTGACACAGCTATGATTGAAATGTCCTTCATGAAGCCAGAAGGAGTTGTTGAAGTAGAGTTAATGATTGAATTAATTATCGAAGTCACATACCGTACAATTAATTTTGTGGCTTTGCCCGAGTCTTTTTTTCCTCCATCTATGCGGAGAGAATGTCGAGAAACATTTTCTAATTAATTTATGTGTGATTATCAGGAGAGTTTCTTGAAGGTCTCCACTTTCAATTTATGAAAGGGTAGCAGTGGAGTTAGGGGAGGCTGGAAGAGATGGAGGCAAACACACACACACGCACACTCACTCACTTGCACACACATTCTCTCTTTCTCTCTCTCTCTTTAAAGGGGAGTTTTGGTGCAGCTCAGGGGTAGCAGTGGAGTCTTGATCAGATCTAACCCTTCTCCCCTGTCTGTGACCCTCCAGTCATACTGCTGCCCTCGGCCCTAACAATGTTGCTCTGTTTCACAGCTCTCTCTGTTGGTACAGTACAGCCTCCTGGAGACAGAGAGGCATGGGTACACTTAGAAATAAAGGGTTTTAAAATACTTATTTGCCTGTCCCCATAGGAGAACCCTTTTTGGTTCCAGGGGGAACCATTTTTGGTTCCAGGTAGAACCCTTTTGGCTTCCAAGTAGAACCCTCTGTGGAAAGTGTTCTACCTGGAACCAAAAAGGGTTCTGCAAAAATCCTATGGGGACAGCTGAATGACCATTTGTTTGGATCTAGATAGCACCTTTTTTTCTAAGAGTAGTAACTTTCACCGAGCCACTATTTATGATGACATGGTATTCTTTACATTACCTTGGGCTCCCTGCTGGCTGTGTTTTTAGAGTGATAAAGTAGCCTATACTTAAAGCATAAGCACTGCATAAGAGAACGCTACAGTACTAGTCGTGTATCTCTATCACAGGCTCTTATCACAAATAAACTTATTCAACCACTGGGCTTCTGAACTCAAAATGAAGTTTTGCATGTGAATGTCAGCATTCTTCACATTTCTGTCTGTATTCCCAGGGTTACATTTTGTCAACACTGCCTTGCCAACTTTGGGCTTACACATATTTTTCCCCATTTTGTTTTAAATTACTTGATCTTATTTAACATATTTGGATTTTGCATGTTCGGCATCTGCTCTTTCCTAGTGTATGTATTTTGCAGATAAAAGTTCAGCAGTGCAGTTAAGAGAAATTAGTTGGGTAAACAGTTGTAAATGTCAATGATAAAGTTCTGTTGAAGCTCATCTGATTAGCTTGGCGTCGCAGGTGTCTTATCTTTGCTGTGCAACAGAGTGTAAAATGGAAATTATTGCGTCCTGAGCATGAGAAATTTGTATTTTTTCAACTGAACCGATGCAGGACCCAAGGGACTGTGTTAGACCATTACGTTTCTATATCCTGACTGGAGTAGTGGGTTCGCTTTCTTTCTCTCTATCTCTCTCTCACTTTCTCACAGACACTCATATTGTGACTGTTAGCTCTGATGGTCTCTCCAAGCCTGCACCGTAGGGCTCCTGTGTACCGGTAGCGGCCCATCTCTTTTCCTCAGTTGTGAGGTGCAGAGCAGAGAGGGGGAGCCTCCATGCTGAGTGAGTAGGGGAGAAAGCTCAGGGATTTGTCATTCAGCAGAGGTTAAACCCCAGCTATTAGTGAGGGGTCGGAGTGCGGCCCTGATAAAGACTTCCTGTTGTACTGTGTCAAAAAATCAATGGCTACGCAGCGATGTGCTAATTTGATATCAACAATAGCCTTTTAAAAAATCAATTAGCCCTGATAGAGGAGACGATGATGTTGGGGAATAGGGGAGATCCTGCTACAGAGGGTTGTGTAACTATTTTTTACGCATTGAGATCCAATCAGATGACTGAGTCCTTTTGAGCATGCTCGACTCCCATAGGATGGTGCAGATGATCATGCGTGTTGTTTTGCAAACGTGACGACCAGCACAACGCTAGGTTAGGTTGGCCTGTTGTAACGTTGATGTAAGGTTGGTGATGTCATTCATTTCCCAATACCACAAAGTTCTTGTCCACCTGAACAATTTCATAGACAATGAACTACTGCACAAAGACAGGTGTGTCCAGTAGTCTCATGATATGTTGAGAATGAATAGATAAGTGTAAGCTATGTATATGATCAGGAAGTGCTACTGTATCTCTTTCTCATAACATTGTTTGGGTTATCAAGGCTGAGCCCCAGTGCCCCTACAGGACTGTACTGTAAACTACAGTTGTAGGTATTATGTTAACATGGTATAACTAACAACCCTTTTCGGCAGTTAAATGCAACAACAAAACATTATTTATGAAAAAGCAATCTATTAATATGGGTTTTGAACACAATAATCTGTTTACAATCACGATAGCTGTACCTTTACTTTATGGTTTATGCAGCTTCCTGGCCCTTAGCCAATTGGCATTTCTCAACGAGGTCAAAGCACGTGAATGCATACAACTTGTATTTACGACTTCATTCCCACCTCTTGCTTGGTTACGAACGCAGCGTTACCTGAAGGTTTCTTTGTTCCTCTTGAAGGATTCAGAGAGGAAGTGGATTTGCGTGAATCTGTTAAATGGCCCATGTGCCATGAGGTCACAATAACACATCTAAACATGTGAAACAAACAGATTTTTTATACAAATGTATGGCCTCACTTTTGCAGTATTCTCCCTCCAGTACTCCCTCTTCCTCCTAAACTCCCTCTATCCCCCTCTGTCTACTCATCGGGTAATTGCATTAGTCATTTCATTAACGATAGGGTGATTGTTTTATTGTCTGCTGTTGTAAAACGGACAGGACGCCCCAGTGGCTGGTGAAGCAGCCATATTGATAAGGCTTTGTGTGGACACTGCCAGAGTGGAGCTCTATTGATAAGGCTGGCTGATAGGTCTGTGTGGACTGTGGTGCAGGATCCCTATTGATTAAGCCTGGTCCTGCCTGTGTTTTGTGGGCACTGTCTGTGGTCAGGGCCGTGGATATTCTTGAGGTCTGCTGTGTGGGGGCATAGAGATGGTTTAGAGGCAAGGAGAGGGGCCAGCATATCAAGCGGAGTGGCCAAGCGGCAGGGCAATGAACAGGGCTGTGGGGCTTTAGAGATGGTGTAGAGCCTCTACAGAGGGGCCAGTATCAGGCTGAGAGGCGAGCACAGGGCATTGAGCAGTATTGATAAGAACCCCAGGTCATTATGGGGGTTTGTGGTGTGCGGTAGTGGTAATTAGCAGGGATTAGAACGATAGGAGGCCCTGCGTAGCGTAGCACCGTGCTAACCTGTAGGGATTACCCATGTGCAGTGATTAAAATGGGCCTCATGATCACTCCTCAGTGGGAGGATGAAACTGATCTAGATTTTTAAGCCACCTGTTGGATGGTGTGCCGACGCGGCTGACCGTGCGTCGGCAACATAGAGCTGGGACCTCCCATCCAGGTTACCTCCCTGTGGTACAGTTGGCAGAGAGCGGGAAATGGGGCGTGGCTGATCATGGAAGGATGATGGAATATTTTTAGGTTCTAAACACCGACACTCAGTGTGGTCTCTGTATTTTTTCACAAAGGTAAAATCCCAGCAGACAATTTCACAATTAGGTTAATGGTGGTGTTCATGCTGATAAGGCATCATGTGACCGAGGCCAGCCAATATCAGGGCAGCAGACTGGACATTGATGGAGTGTTGAGATTAGTTGGTCAGAGTGTGATCTGGCCAGGGGTGCTGGGAGATAGGCCTGGACACTGGACTTCAGCCTCGCTGATGTGGACAGGAGACTTACACAAGCACATCAAACGTATGGGAACCACATGTTTGACTCCGTTCCATGAATTCCATTCCCCACATTACAATGAGTCCGTCCTCCTATAGCTCCTTCCACCAGCCTCCACTTAGTAACACACTCATAAGCTTGATTTGTTCCAATCTCCTTCTCACTACTGCTCCTTCATTTTTTCCCCTCCTCTACTCCTCCCTCTGTCTCTATCTCCCCCTCTCTCTCGTCCACCCCTCCCTCTCTCCCTTCCCCCCCTCTCCTTTCCTCCCCTTCTCTTTCTCCCACTCTTGGCTGTGGGAAAGCCATTTTTATCAGCATCTGTCTGTTGTTCTCTGGTGGGGATAGATACAGAGAAGATAGATGAGTGTTTTGACATAGAGAGTGTTAGACAAACACTCTTATCAGCCTGGCACTTTAGCCCGACCCCCGAAAGAGAAGCTGAACCATGGAGGAGGAGGAGGGGGGGGGGGGGGACACACACAGAGCAACAGAATCAACATGGAGGGAGAGGGACAGCTGAACGTGGTGGTAAACAGCAGGTTCCAATGGTACTGCACTGTAGAGCACCATGGCTATGTCATAGGACAGCTTACTGTAGGTACTGGACTAAGTGAATTTCAAGATTCCTTTCCTAATCATTCCTTTTTGAGAGATGTGTTTTTGTTTAAGCTTTTGAGATCCTACCTTTGTGATCCTACTTTTGAGATTCTGCACTGTGGGATTGTAAGGGATATGAGTGTGATAGTGAAGGACTCTCCTCCTCAGTGGCCTGAGGCTCCCTCTGTCCAAGTCTCACACTAATGCCTTGACTCCCATGTCTTTTTCTCAGTTATCTCCTAAGAGGAAGTACAAAAGTTTGCTGCTCCTGCTCAGTCCACTCTGTGCTCAAGGCAACACCACACTCCCCCTAGTGTTGGAATCATCAGAGCTCTGGCCATGACATGACATAGATTAGGGATGGGCAACTTTGATGGGACACCAAAAAATCTGTACTCATTATGAGGGGGCCGCAGTACCTCGCAGGTCTGTGTACCCACATCCATCCCCACACATGCAGTCAACTGATTTGTGCAATCAATCTATTTTTTTGCAGTTAAACTACTTTACCCACTTAAAGGTTTTACACGCTCAACAGTTTCCCGTGTGTATAAAGAATGGTCCACCATCCAAAGGACATGCAGCCAACTTGACACAACTTTGGGAATTGAGGCTGTTCTGAGGGTAAAGGGAGGGGGGGGGGGGGGGGCGGGGGAATGCTGATAATTGTGGAAATGCGGATAATGCCCTTTTAGTGTAAGAGCTGTTTGAAAAGATCTCCTGAAATGTCTGCCTTTTTTGGTGGGATTGAACTTAGTTAATAGACAAATAAGAAAGAATTCCAAACCTCTCAGCCAATAACAGCTAGTTTTCAGTTTTCTCCTCCCCACTCAGAACACTCAGAAACGTCTGCATTGGACCTTTAACTACAAGCATTATACCAGTAGTCAGGGCCGGCAGTAACCTTTTGGGGGCCCTAAGCGAGATTTGTTTTGGACTCCCCCCACCTCGCAGGCAAAACATTATACTGGCCCCGGTCTTGACGGCAGATATATATTTTTAAAATGTAAAGTTCATTTCCTGTAATTGTACACATTTTGCTATAAGGCGTAGAGAGATTTTCTGGGCGTTCGTAAACTCAAGAGCGTTGTCACGTTGTCCGTTCGTAAATTGAGAGCGTTTCACTCTCAGAGCGTTCAGAGCGCACACTGGGCGCGCTCTGGCCGAGGAGTAGGATTGATTCGAGCGTTCTGTTCTAACAGCAGTCAAGCACCCAAGCTAGTTGGCTAACATTGGCTAGCTTGCTAGCTACTTCCAGACACAAATGAGAGAACAGTTAACTCTGACCATTTTACTTGCCCAGCAGAGCTGGTTAGGCTGTTTTTATGTTATCCAAAACATTGGTGACTGCTGTGCTGCTGGCCACAATTTAATTACGCTTTTTTGCCAACGTTTACTGACACTGGCCATATTCAATGGGTGTTGAGCATTTGTAAATGTGTCTGCGCTCTACCAGCTACGTCTATCGACAGTTGTCGCAGTGACATCATGAACATTCTATTGAAATGGCTACTTGCATAGGGGTGTCTTTTGTTTAGACATGTAGCTAGCTAGCTAAACAATGAACCTAAATCCAAACTCATAACATTACTAGCCTGCGTAAATCTGCAGGTAGCTAACCAACCAGGTCCAATGTTCGCTAGCTAACATTAGGCTATAACTAGCAATGCAAATGGCTCTGAGATATGAATAATATTACTACACAGATCATACATGTAACGTTAGCTAGCAAGCCAGCCAGCTAATGTTAGCTAGCTAGCTAACAGTACACTTTAACTTGACAAAATTAGAAACTTGTAATATCTGAAAATGTAGCTAGCTAGACTCTCTTGCCCATATACATGGATGGACACTTCACCCTCTCTGTCACGGAGGCCATGGTTGCCCTTAGTTTGAAGATGTAATCCGGAGACAGGTGTTTTATACAACACAGCCTTCTGTGTGTTCTCTTTTTGACTATGTCTGCATATTTGCAATCAAATGCCAAAGTTTGCTCCATCTCCTTAGCTGTCATACTCTAATTCCGCCGTGCATTCCACTGATTTCAAAACTCGGTCCTCCAGAAAGTGGAGAGTAACACTTATGCAGTTCTACTACGTGATATCTTTCAAAAAAGCCTCATTAGAAAGGGTTGCCTACACATACTGACCAGCTCATATTATAGACAGATTGCGTGCAACATGGCAGACCAATCCGAACTCATCTCTCGGCATGTCCAGCCCACTCATTATCTCAGCCAATCATGGCTTGTGCTGTCTTTTACGTGGCTAAACCAACTAGGCTCATAATTTAATATTTGTATTTATATTTACAGATAACATACATGTTTGTTATTAAGGCACATGAAAGTTCACATTTTCCAGAAGGCATTTCTGCCCCAAAAAATGCATTTTGATAAAAAAAATAAAAGTTTACATTCAAATGGCTTCCCTGTGAAGTAGTGACGCGTGACATACGCCTAGATTTCTGAAACAAGTCACATATGATATCTGAAAGTGACTAACAAAATGAATGGGGGCTCCCTGGAGGTCAGGGTCCCTGGGCACTTGCCTTGCATACTTGGTCAGTATTTGGCTGTGATTACTTAAGTTTAGATAGCTGGCTAGACAACTTACCAATTAAAAAATGGTTAGCTGCACATGGCTAATTGAACAACTGTCAGTAACTGATATAACAATAGAAAACTGCTGATGCACCTTGTCTATTCTACTATTATAACTCTCAACAGTAAATTGAGACACAACTGAGTTGGTTTTGTATGGCTTTGTATCTTGTTTGCTTGTGGGACCTGGGAGACTTAGTCGCTCTTTCTTCTCTCATTCTCTCTGTAGATGACCTGGAGCTAAGTGATGATACTGCTGGCCCCAAGGTTCTGGCCCGCAGAGACCTCACCACTGACACACTATGGGGACCATACACTGGGATCGTCCAATCAGGAGAGGCTGGAGATGACCAGGTGCCAGAGGTGAGGGTTCAAAGTGCATGGAGGTAGAGATTAAAGGTCAAGGGTCGGGAAGGACGTTGGTCAATGGATCAGTAAATTAATAAAATGCCTTATCAACCATAGATCGGTCAGTGTGTGTGTGTGTGTGTGCATGATTCTATTACCACATTAACAATCACTATGTAGATTTGTGTGCTTCAATGAGCAGTATATCTGGAGTTTGACTATGGGTATGAAAAGCTAGCATAAAGTTGTTCAACAGCTGAGTCAGTCACTGAAGTCATCTTTGACTGTAACAATGTTGTTAACTAACCAGCTACCTACTTAGTGCTGCACACATAATGTTTAATCTTTCAACAAAAGCTAGCAAGCTACTGTAGCTTGTAGTACTAATGCTTAACTTATTATGAGTTTTCATGAAGCAACTGTTCTTCTGCCACTGTCACGATCGTTATATAAATAATCGGACCAAGTCGCAGTGTGTAGAGTTCCACATATTTATTACAGTGAAACTTAAAAAACAACAAAGAATTAACAAACGTCCAGTACGTAGCGCACATAGGCACTAAACAAACCAATATCCCACCACGCAGGTGGGAAAAGGGACACACTAAGTATGATCCCCAATTAGAGGCAACGATATTCAGCTGCCTCCATTGGGAACCATACTCACACACCAACATAGAATTAAAATAACCAGAAAAAAAACCTAGTCACGCTCGGAACCCTGAGGGCTCTCTATGGTCAGGGCGTGACAGCCACGAGTCATTGCAGTAGCCTGAGTCAGCTGCTGTGTTCAGCTGATCCAACAATTACGATCTTGGAGAAACATGCTGATCTACGGTGTGATTTCTAAAAACAGCCAGTTCCTCTTAATTGTGGGGCTGCATGTCTACAGCTTCAGTGTAATTTAAACAGGCTAAGCAAGCTTTTTATGTCAGTGAAGGAAGGGCTAGCTATAAGGGCTTTAAGCGAGACCCAGATGCAGATGGTTAGAGTCCAAGATGTTTATTAAAAATACAAAAATGGTTGTGGACAGGCAAAAGGTCAAAACCAGTTCCAGAGGTACAGAATGGCAGGCAGGCTCGAGGTCAGTGCAGATAGGAATGGAGTCCAGAAAAACAGGCAAAGGTCAAAACTGGGAGGACTAGTAAAAGAGAATAGAAAAGTAGGCGCTGGTTGACTTGACCATACAAGACGAACTGGCACAGAGAGACAGGAAACAGCGGGATAAATACACCAGGGAAAATAAGCAACACCTGGAGGGGGTGAAGACAATCACAAGGACAGGTGAAACAGATCAGGGCGTGACAGTACCCCCCCCCTCTCTAGGGACGCCACCTGGCGTCCTACCTGAGTGCATACCTGGCTGACCGAGGTGTCGGCGGTGAAAATCAGCAATGAGGGTCGGGTCCAGGATGACTTTAGCCGGAACCCAGCACCTCTCCTTCGGGCCATAACCCTCTCAGTCAAACAGGTACTGGAAACCCCACCCCGTGGTCGAACCCTCAGGAGGCGTCTCACCTTTACGCTGCCTGGCCATCATTGACACGGGGGAGGGAGGGGCCTAGAAGCAGAAGACAGAGGGCAGTGAGACAAGGGTTTAATCCTGGAAACATGAAAAGTAGGGGGAACACGGAGGGTATGGGGCAACAGCAGACGGACAGCAGTGGGACTAATGCCTCTAAAAATGGGGAAAGGACCAATGAAACGGAGGGGAAAGTTTACGGGAGTCTACCCGGAGGGGTAGGTCCCAAATGGACAGCCATACGCTCTGCCCGACAGCGAGGAGCCAGAGTCCGGTGGCGGTCCTCCAGGTATTGTCGACAAGCGGTGGTCTTGAGAAGAGCCGCCCTAGCTCTTTTCCAGGTACGCCGACAGCAGTGGATGAACATCTTGGCTGAAGGTACGTTGACCTCAACTTCTTGCTCTGGGAAGAGCGGGGGCTGATACCCCATGGAGCATTCAAAAGGGGATAGTAGTAGCCGAGCAAGGGAGAGTGTTCCTGGCATATTCCACCCAGACCAATTGCTGTCTCCAGGTGGTGGGGTTACTGGCAACCAGACACTGGAGTGCCGTCTCCATATCTTGATTGGCTCGTTGCGACTGGCCGTTACAGTGGGGATGAAACCCAGAGGACAGACTGGCTGACGTTTTGCACCCAATAAGAGTGCCTTCCAGAATTGGGATGAGAACCGAGGACCCCGGTCTGAGACAACGTCAACCGGGAGTCCATGGATATGGAAGACATGCTGCACCATAAGCTGGGCCGTCTCCTTGGCTGAAGGTAACTTAGGAAGAGGGATGAAATGGGAGGCCTTGGAGATTCTGTCCACCACCGTCAGAATGGTGGTGTTGCCGTCTGACGGAGGAAGCCCAGTGACGAATTCCAGAGGAATATGGGACCAGGGGTGATGAGGGACAGGAAATGGCTGTAGGAGGCCAGACGGAGCTTGCCACGGAGTCTTGCTTTGCGCGCATACCATGCATGCGGCGACGAAGGTCGATACTTCAGGGACCATGGTAGGCCAGCAGAAGCGTTGACGGAGGAAAGCCAGGGTCCGATGAGTACCAGGATGACAGGTAAGCCTGGAGGAGTGAGCCCAGACCTCATCAGGCACAAGTAGACGGTTAGCCGATTGGGAACGCTGAACCTTGCGGACCAGAGCCTCAATTCCCCAAACAACAGAAGCCGCAAAGCAAGAGGCAGGGAGGATGGTCTCAGATTCAGAGGGAGTGGCAGTGGAACTGTATAGACGGGAGAGAGCATCCTGCTTCAGCTTTTTGGACACTGGGCGGTAGGAGATGGTGAATTTGAACCTAGTAAATAACAGAGCCCACCGGGCCTGCCTGGAATTAATGCGCTTGGCTGTGCTGAATGCTGTCTTCCACATCTCCTTCGCGTATCCGAACCAGGTGGTAGGCATTCCAAAGATCCAGCTTGTAAAACAAATGGTGGCTTCCTGGAGAGGTTCAAAAGCCGAGGAGAGGAGTGGTAGGGAGTAACAATTCTTAATCGTAATATCATTAAGACCCCAGTAGTCAAAAGCCCTGCGCCGGCAGGAGAGACTCCTCTATGTACTCCCCCATGGCCTTGGTCTCCGGCCCAGATAGAGAATATAGCCTACCCCGAGGTGGTGTGGTGCCTGGGGGGAGATCAATGGCACAATCATGAGGACGATGTGGGGGAAGAGAAGTAGCCCATGCCTTGCTGAAAACTTCCAGGAGGTTGTGGTAATCTGTGGGCCGGCAGAGAAATCCGAGACTTGACATAAGCCCTGAGGAGCCTGTCTCGGGGAAGGCTGTGCTGCTTTGAGGCAATGGGAATGGCAAAACAGACTCCAACCCAAGATTGAACATGAGGTCCAATCAATAACGGGGTTGTGTTTTTTTAAGCCAAGAAAATCCCAAAACAACTGGAACAAGGGGAGACTCAATGAGAAGCAGCTGTATAGCCTCACTGTGATTTCCTGAAATAAGAAGATTAACAGGAACAGTGCAGTGGGTAACTCTACCAATAGAGCGTCCGTCCAGTGCTCTAGCATCCATGGAACACGGAGAAAAGTTGAGTAGGAATACCTAATTCAGAAACTAGAGTAGCATCCATAAAACTCTCATCTGCCCAAGAGTCAATGAGCACCCGTAGAGATTTAGACTGGTCTCCCCACAGCAGTATAACAAAGGAGGGAGTCCGGTTAATGGGATTAAGAAGATTCCCAGTCTGGCTCACCAGAGTACTTGTGCCTACTATAGAGATGGGTCTCTTAACCTTTCTGGCGCAGGCGTTTCGCTAGCGACCCACCTCGACAACATCCGGTGAAATTGCAGAGTGCGAAATTCAAATGACAGAAATATAAATATTTAACATTCATGAAAATACAAATGTCATACATCAAAATAAAGCTTAACTGGGCAGGTGGCTATATAATGTTGTGCAGCCCCACAGTACAGACAACTGTTGGAACTCAGCCTATGTGAACGTTTCTTAGGCGATAATCTAGCTCTGCCCAGTTGCATAGGTTCTGGAGTATCTAACTCACCCGTCGCTGATGATTCTCGAGGGAGCTCAGGTGGCTTCGGATCCTCTCTGAAAAATTGCCTTCGAGGACTTCCGGATTACTTCGAAGATGAGCGAGCCACTGCGGATGAACAAGTGTGACCCAGGTCAGACCTCCTCTCACTCCTGCGTTCCCTTAGCTGCCCATCAATTTTAATGGTGAGGGCGATGAGGGATTTGAGATCCACCGGCAATTCCCGAGCAGCTAGCTCATCCTTTATCTCCTCAGATAGTCCATAAAGGAAAGTATCAAAAAGGGACTCCGGATTCCAGGTACTCTCGGCGGCCAGCGTGCGAAAGTCAACAGCGTAGTCTGCCACACTTTGAGAATTTTTACGTAAATCCAGCAGTTTATGGGCCGCCTCGCTCCCAGATACTGGAGAATCAAAAGCCTTTCTCGCCTCTACCATAAAATCTTCCAGATGATGACAATTGGCAGATTGTTGCTCCCAAACAGCCGTCGCCCAGGAGAGCTCCCTTCTCGACATTAGCGTAATAATATATGCTATCTTAGATCGGTCCGAAGGAAACGAAGATGGCTGTAGCTCAAAAATAAGGGAGCATTGAGAAAGAAAACCCCAGCAGATACCAGGATCCCTAGAGTATCGCTCCGGAGGAGGTAAGCAGGGTTCTCGGGGGAAGGCTGTACAACCTCACCACTCTCAGGGAAAAAGTTTCTGAGTGGTTGGGGGTTCTCAGAGGTGGTAGGCTGCCTATGAGCTAACTCCCTGATTTGCTCCATAACAGCCTTGAACCCCTGGTCGTGGCGTTCCGTCAGGGAACGAAGCCCTTCCAGAAGGTCCTGACGTAGCCCCTCATGCCTCCGAATGGTGGCTCCCTGCAGGGAGACAGAGTGGCGGAGCTGGTCCAGATCTGCTGGGTCTGTCAAGGCCAGTTCGTACTATAAGGCCACAAGGCGAGACCCAGATGCAGACACTAGAGACAGATGGTTAGAGTTCAAGATGTTTATTAACAATCCAAAAGGGGGTGGCAAGAGAATGGTCGTGGACAGGCAAAAGGTTAAAACCAGTTCAGAGGTACAGAATGGCAGGTAGGCTTGAGGTCAACGCAGGCAGAATGGTCAGGCAGGCGGGAATGGAGTCCAGAAAAACAGGTGGAGGTAAAAACTGGGAGGACTAGTAAACAAGAATAGAAAAGTAGAGGCACAGGAAAACCACGCTGGTTGAAAACCACGCTGGTTGACTTGAACATACAAGATGAACTGGCACAGAGAGATAGGAAACACAGGGTTAATAAGTGACACCTGGAGGGGGTGGAGACGATCACAAGGACAGGTGAAACAGATCAGGGCATGAAACTAGCTGCCTTCAGAAAGTATTTATAACCCTTGACTTATTCCACATTTTGTTGTGTTACAGCCTGAATTCAAAATGTATTAAATATATATTTTTCTCACCCATCTACACACAATACCCCATAATGACAAAGTGAAAACATTTTTTTGATTTTGTAGCAAACTTATTGAAAATGAAATACAGAAATATCTCAAATACATGTAAGAATCACCTTTAGCAGCGATTATAGCTGTGAGTTTTTCTGAATATTTCTTGAAGAGCTTTGCACACCTGGATTGTACAATTTGCACATTATTGAAGTTGGTTGTTGATCATTGCTAGACAGACATTTTCAAGTCTTGACATAGATTTTCAAGTAGATTTAAGTCAAAACTGTAACTCGGCCACAAAGGAACATTCACTGTCTACTTGGTAAACAACTCCAGTGTAGCCTTGTGTTTTAGGTTATTGTCCTGCTGAAAGGTGAATTGATCTCCCAGTGTCTGGTGGAAAGCAGACTGAACCATGTTTTCCTAAGATTTTGCATGCGCTTAGCTCCATTCCGTTTCTTATTTTTCCTGAAAAACTCCCCAGTCCGTAACAATTACAAGCATACCCATAACATGATGCAGCCACCACTATTCTTGAAAATGGAGAATGGTACTCAGTAATGGCTTGTATTGGATTTGCCTCAAACAAAACATGTTGTATTCAGAACAAAATGTTAATTGCTTTGCCACATTTCTTTTGCAGTATTACTTCAGTGCCTTGTTGCAAACAGAATACATTTTTTGGAATATTTGTATTCTATACAGGCTTCCTTCTTTTCACTCTTTCAATTAGGTTAGTATTGTGGAGTAACTACAATGTTGTTGATCCATCCCCAGTTTTCACCTGCCTCTCTGCTCACTGAGTTAGGATGGACGCCTGCATCTTTGTAGTGGCGGGGTATATTGATACACCATCCAAAGTGTAATTAATAACTTCACCATCCTCAAAGGGATGTTCAGTGTCTGCTTTTTTTATGTATACCAATCTACCAATGGGTGCCCTTCTTCGCGAGGCATTAGAAAACCTCCCTAGTCTTTCTGGTTGATTCTGTGTTTGAAATTCACTGCGTGACTGAGTGACCTTACAGATAATTGTATGTGTTGGGTAAAGAGATGAGGTAGTCATTCAAAAAATCATGTTAAACACTATTATTGTCCATGCCACTTATTATGTGACTTGTTAAGCACATTTTGTTATTTAGGATTGCCATAACAAAGGGGTTGAATACTTATTGACTCAAGACATTTCAGCTTTTAATTTTGTATTAATTCCACTTTGACATTATTGGGTATTGTGTGTAGGCCATGGACCAAAAAATCTATATTTAATCAATTTTAAATTCAGGCTGTAATACAACAAAATGTGGAAAAGCCATGGGGTGTTAATACTTAAGAGCATCGCAGAGAAGTGACGTCATCTAACGTGAGACACTACCAATCACAGCGATTATGCAAATATTAGAACTCTTGGTCTCCACAGAACACATTAGTTGTTAAGCAACAGTTTGTTTGTCCAGATGTAACCGGTCTGTCAAAAGTTGCTAGCTCATGTCTAAATTCTGAAACTAAATACATACTGCAATTCCAACCACAAAATCTTCAATGCTGACCACACAGACCGCGTTGTGTGTGTGAACATTACAAAATAAATGTACACGTACAGTACCGTTGGAAAGTATTCAGACCCCTTGACTTTTTCCACATTTTGTTAGGTTACAGCCTTATTCTAAAATGAACTTTTAAAAAAAATGTCCTCATTAATCTACACACAATACCACATAATGACAAAGCAAACAGGTTTTTAGACATTTTTGCTAATTTATTAAAAATGAAAATGCGTGGAATGCTTATGTTACTAGCTCCTAACAATGCAGTAAAATGTCAGACAAGTACACAAATGACCCACTGAAATGTCAGAATGAAAACAATTAACAACTCAAATAGCACTGTAACAGTCATCCAAATGCCATCTATACTTATATACACCGGAATAATTTACAGTTCACAAGATATATGATATGTACAGCAGTATATGTTTTATTTATTTATTTAACATGTACAGTGCATTCAGAAAGTATTCAGACACCTTGACTTTTTCCAAATTTTTTTACAGCCTTATTCTAAAATGTATTCATATTTTTCTCTCGTCAATCTACACACAATACCCCATAATGACAAAGCAAAAACAGGTTTTTAGACATTTTTGCTAATTTATTAAAAATGAAAAACTGAAATATTTTACATAAGTATTCAGACCCTTTACAGTACTTTGATGAAGCACCTTTGGCAGCGATTACAGCCTCGAGTCTTATTGGGTATGACGCTACGAGCTTGGCACACCTGTATTTGGGGAGTTTCTCCCATTCTTCTCTGCAGATCTTCTCAAGCTCTGTCAGGTTGGATGGGGAACGTTGCTGCAAAGCTATTTTCAGGTCTCTCCAGAGATGTTCGATCAAGTTCAAGTTTGGGATCTGGCTGGGCCACTCAAGGACATTCAGAGACTCGTCCCAAAGCCACTCCTGCATTGTCTTGGCAGTGTGTGCCTAGGGTTGTTGTCCTGTTGGAAGGTGAATCTTTGCCCCAGTCTGAGGTCCTGAGTGCTCTGGAGCAGGTTTTCATTAATGATCTCTCTGTACTTTGCTCTGTTCTGATCTTTGCCTCGATCCTGCCTCGATCCTGTCTCCCAGTCCCTGCTGCTGAAAAACATCCCCACATCATGATGCTGCCACCACCATGCTTCACCGTAGGAATGGTGCCAGGTTTCCTCCAGATGTGACGCTTGGCATTCAGGCCAATATTGGTTTCATCAGACCAGAGAATCTTGTTTCTTATGGTCTGAGAGTCTTTAGGTGCCTTTTGGCAGACTCCAAACGGGCTGTCGTGCGTTTACGAAGAAGTGGCTTCCCTATGTCCACTCTACCATAAAGGCCTGATTTGTGGAGTGCTGCAGGGATGGTTGTCCTTCTGAAATGTTCTCCCATCTCCACAGAGGAACTCTGGAGCTCTGTCAGAGTGACTATCGAGTTCTTGGTCATCTCCCTGACCAAGGCCCTTCTCCACCGATTGCTCAGTTTGGCTGGGCGACCAGCTCTATAGGAAGAGTCTTGGTGGTTCCAAACTTCTTCCATTTAAGTATGATGGAGGCGCTGTGTTCTTTGGGACCTTCAATGCTGCAGAAATGCTGGTACCTTTCTCCAGATCTGTGCCTCAACACAATGCTGTCTCGGAGCTCTACGGACAATTCCTTCAAACTCATGCCTTGGTTTTTACTCTGACATGCACTGTCAGCTGTGAGAACTTATATAGACAGGTTTGTGCCTTTCTAAATCATGTCCAATCAATTGAATTTACCACAGGTGGACTTCAATCAAGTTGTAGAAACATCTCAAGGATGATCAATAGAAACAGGATGTACCTGAGATCAATTTCGAGTCACATAGCAAAGGGTCTGAATAGTTTGTAAATACGGTATTTCTGTTTTTAAATGAGCAAAAATGTATTAAAAAAAACGTTTTTGTTTTGTCGTTATGGGGTATCGTGTGTAGATTCCTGAGTATTTCTTTGTATCCATTTTAGAATAAGGCTGTAACGTAACAAAATGTGGGAAAAGTCAAGGGGTCTTTCCGAAGACACTGTTATTCAGTAATTTCATCCAAACTGCTTGCGCGCGTCAATGACAAAATAAAACGGTGTTTCATTTTTTTATGCCTGACGTGCTGCAAGTCCCGCCTATTCCATCTCCTCATTGGTTTTTAGGAGTATATGCCCACGTGGGTGATTGAAAGATGAACTGAGATCCACATTCTTCACCAGACATCACCGGCAATAACATCGCTTATGGGCACAAACCCAAGGGCAGTATTGTGTGTGAACAATAGGCACAACTCCGATATAAAGTGTTTTTTTCTCAAAGTTGGCAGGATATCACGTGTCCTACATATCAGTACACTCGTAACAACCAACGCGCTATGAAAATGATAATTGATCAAATAAGCCACACGTAGCAAATAAGCCATTCAATGTTTTGTTAACCAAATTCGACACTCTCATTGACCTCCATATAAAATCTCCTCTCTTGGTGAGGGGAAAAAACCGCCACCTGCTGTAGAAGACAGTTATCCCTCTTATTTGCCTCTTCGTCTCTGATGTGACACACACGTTTCAGTTAATTACTATAGCTCCCGCCTTGGACCAATCATTGTAATTTTGTAAATGACGGATCTCTATGGCATTCAATCATTCACTCAAGTTTCGTCAAAATCGGGCCAGTGCTGTCTGAGATATCGCTTGTGACTATCATACAAACGGACCGGCGGTTGGAGACCTATCCTATCCATGTATGTACTCCTCAAAGGGATAATAAATATAGGAAGACATTACTATCACTATTGCTATTTTGTTATACCTGAATTACCATTCATGATTCTCTGAGGGACTGCTCCTCTCCTGCCTTGTCTCATCCTCATGTATCCATGAGCCTGACTGACGCATTGGTCCTGCAGCTTCTCCTTTCCTCTCCCAGCTGCAGCCCAGCCAGCCCGCCCCTGTCCTTTCTTCTCCCTAGACGTCCGCTTGTCTTTTATCTCTGCATGGCGCCATCCTCCTGGACAACAAACGCCAATGATTGATTTCTGGTTGATAGGCTCTCATTTCTAAGATTTAGTTTATTATCTGAATTGCTGAGTCCAAACACACCCATCACATATATCTGTCACTTCCTCCCTTGCCCTGCTCATCTCTTTCTCATTTTCTCTATTCTATTGTGTTCAAGAAGACTACATCTCAATGGAGTTTTTCGATGATTCTCGGCTTTGACCATCTCTTTTGAGTTCTCACCCTCTGTCTCACCTCCCTCACCCCTGCTATCTGTGAGTTTAAGGAGTGAGGAGACAGACCCTCAGTATCAGGAGGAGATAGTGGGTTTAATCTCACATTCCTCCTGTGTCTCCCACTGTCACTTCACTCTCCTCCTCCCACAGTTCCCCGACAGGCCGCCAACTCAGGATTCAGTAGGGGTGAGGGTTACCCTCAGTACAGTAGATCCACCGCCACGCAGCCTTTCATCTCTATATCTGCTTGTCCACGATTGTTTTCTGCTAAGTTCTCTTCTCTCCCTATATGTGTAGTAGAGGCACAATTAATATGTCTGTGCCTGATTGTTGCCATCTACTGTGTGAAGATTCAACATTGACAACCTGAACAAAATTCTAAATACCCAATTTACACAGCTAACGTTTGGTTTCCTTTGCTGTCATTGAAATAGATGTGTTACCAACCAATCTGCTTGGTTAGCCATAGTATGAAACATTGTGTGTAAGGAATTAAACAAAGGGTTACCAATTTCAAAGTGTCACCTCCTCCCTGTCCCCTCCCACCTCAGACCTGTCCCAGTGGTGGTGTCATGCAGCCGGCGGCGGCCATGGTGGTGGCCGTGGTGTCTCTGGAGCCCTGGGGCTCTGCCTCTCATCACATCACAGGGTGATTTGGCACCACCCGCTTGGCCTCGCCTGTCCTTGCAGGCCTTCAGATCCATGCCAAACCTGCCTGCTCTGCTCTGCCTTCTCTGAGTAAATTTGCTTCTTATTTGGTCTGGCCAGATAAGCTATCAGTTTAATACGGGGCATACCCTTTAACACATGGAGACAAGTGTTCACTTTGAACACCAACACACAGAGCAAAACACTAGCGCACTCTCACACAACAAACATAGATCCTAGCTAATATTAGGCCTTTTATTTTTTGATCCGATATAGATTTCATGCTTGATGTAGTCTTTTTTTTTCATCTCTTGAGAAAGAGGCATAAAACATGCCTGATATGGATGTTTGACTTTTGTACGGTGCATAATAATGTTTACTGACGATTTACGCCCTGTAGCCATGACATCTGTACCTATGAAATGCTTATAAAAAATTATTCAAAAACAAATTCTCTCTGGTCTCTCATCCCAATTAGACTCAAACCAGTTCACCTACCGTGCCTCCAGGGGTGTTGATGACGAACATTTAGAAAATAGTCTAATGGAAATTGTATTCATTGACTTCAGTAGCGCGTTTAACACAATCCAAACCCACCTACTGTTAGATAAGCTGGTGAATTTGGCTGTCAACTCTCTACTGATCCTACTGTTGGATAAGCTGGTGAATATGGGTGTCAACTCTCTACTGATCAGGTGAATAAATAGTTTCCTTGTGAACCGTACTCAACAAGTGAAGTTTAACTCCGCCATCTCTACATCTAGAATGGTGAATACGGTAGCCCCTCAAGGTTGCGTACTTTCACCGATACTGTACACACTGTACACAAACGATTGTCTAGCCTCTGACTCAGCCCACAAATTCTTTAAATATGCAGATGACACTGCTGTTGTGGGTTTCCTCCACCCAGACCAAGTCTCTCTTCAAGGTTTTGACAGAGAAACTGCAGAATGTATCCAGTGGTGTGCAGATAATTTTCTTGAAATAAATGTTAAGAAAACAAAAGAGATGGAAATTGATTTCAGAAGGAACAAAACTCCACTATACCCTACGAAGATCAATGGGGAATCAGTCGATAGAGTGACCACATAAAAGTACCTGGGAATCGAAATAGACAATAAACGGATATTCAATGACTGTGCCTTTGCAAAGATAAAGAAATTGCAACAGAGAATGTTTTTTTAGGCAAGCTGAACCATTTTAATGTTGAACGCCATATCTTACAAATGTTCTATAAATCTGTCCATTAGAGTGTGCTGTCCTTTGGAAACATGCGAGTGCAGGAGCAAGTCAATCATCTGCACTTTATCAAGACGGCGGGAAGGAAAATTCGTATAAACCAAGAATCAGCCACCAACTTGTACACAAAACTCATCCTCCTAAAACTTGAAAGCATTTTAGAGGACAGTACTCACCCACTTCACTCAAAATTCAGTTACAGCAGCACCCAGACAAGGGGAAAGAGATCTCTTCAAAATAAAATTCAAATAGATTGATATGGGGACTCTTTTATTCCAACAGCCATTAGACTGTATAAAAGATAGTCTGTTGATCCCACGAGTATACAGTATATTGCACTTTCACTTTAAATGTGTAGCTATAGCACTTTGAATTATTTTGTGTAGTTTCTGTGTTTTCCTTTTTTAAGCACATGACCAAATTAATTTCCCCCTGATGGGATAATAAAGTTGATCTGAATCTAATCAGGTTGCTTTAGATTCCTGGGAGTTTTTAGTTCAGTGAACATGTCCTGATCTCATGGCAACTGAGGTCAAATGTGTCACCTCCCTCCTGATTGGATCACACACAGATCTGATAATAATAAGTTTCTTATGATTGGATCACAAATCGATCAGATTAGGAAGTTTTTTTATTCTGACTGAAGGCAAAAGATACATCATGATACGCATAACAAACCCCCCCGTTATGTAGTGATGATTTGTTGGTAGCAAACAAGTTACAATAACTTCAGAATAACAATGCTTAAACAATGCCCAAACCAGCTACCGCAAGAGCAACTTAACTTACATATTGCTTTCGTTCCCCTCTCTTCCCCCTCCTGTCTTTCGCGGAAATGAAGCCTAGAGGCAGGATCCTAGAAGGAGTGTAGAGTTCAAAGCGTTATCACGCGTGGAACGTCTTTTCATCATGTTTTAGAAACAAGCGTTCGCACTAATCCCCCAATAATCTCTCCAGGAGAACTCCAGCGATAAGGCGCGCCACCCACCCACAGCTTTCAAACACACTTTTGGGGAGTCTCTATCTCCCCCTCACTGCTCTGTCGTTCCATAGGAAGGACAAGTGAAGGTGACCACCCTCTCAATCTCTCTCTTTCTCTCTCTCTAACAGTGTTTGTTTACCTCTTGGTAAATCTCTCCAGTTGATCTGAAATGATCAACAGAGGACCGTCTACAGCACCCTACTGCACTCCACCCCCTCAAATTAGATCTGAATGAAACGATCGCTCCAGAAGACCCAAAATCTGTAATTTAGCACTTGTCGCCCTGTTGATCGCCCCTGAATGTCTCTGATAATAAAGTGCACTGAACTATCTTGATTCTTGATGGCAGACTTGTTGAGAGCATTTCCATGTTTGATTTAATTGGCAACAAGGCCCTAAGGTTGTGCTACAGGCCTGAGAGTTCACATAGAGCTCACAGGAGGACCAGGGAAACTTGATACTAAACCCATCATCAGACACTTCCTCACCAATCTAAATGTCTGTTCCTATGTCTTCCTGCCTCTGACATTCTCTGAGAAGTTGTGCAATAGTGAGAGGTAGGGACCAGGTGACCAAAGAAGTGGACTGAGTAGAGGCAAATGGAGAGGCAAAGGGGAGAAAGAGAAATGATAGGAATGAGCATTGGAAAAAGCCAGCAAAAGAAAGAAGGCAGTGCCAGAGTGGAAGAGAGAGGGAATGGAAAGAGGTGGGAATGGAGAGATGGAGGTGATGAGGAGGGGTGCTCATTCTCATCACTCAGTCCCTGTGACTGGGATGGTATCTGCATCTCGCTGTCATCTGCGTTGGCTTCTGCGGGGTGGAGAGTAGAGGAGAGAGGAGAGAGGGAAAACCTTCCTCTATCTCTGAGGCTTATCTCCGGCAGTTCAGGAGCCCGCTTTCCAAGAGTGCCTCATTTTCAAATCTCTTATCTCGCCCGTTTTAAGTATCGCAAGTTTTATATTTTTACATGTCATTTGCATGCTGCTCATCAACCTTTTCTTAGAGGTGTCTGCAGATATGTGTGGCTGTGTGAGCGGTGTGTTTTTCTATGTTAGCTTGTTGTATATGATACATGTTTTTAGTACACTAAGCTCATGTATTAATACACACGTGTATTTGTGTAGAGAAATCTAGTGTGTGTGTGTGTGGTGCGTGTGTGTTCGTACCCGTGTGTGTGTTAATTAGTGTGCGTGTGTGTGTTGAGAGAGAGTGTGTGTGAGAGGCGGATGAGAGTAGGTTTCTGATGTTTATCTTTCTTCCTTTTCTTCTCTGTATTTTTGGAGGATTCACAGTGACCTCTTTGTTTGGGACAGTGAGTACCCCCTCCATTCCCCCCGTTTGGGAAAGAAAACATTTCCTGTAAGGGAGAGATTGACAGAGAAGGGCAGACAGAGGGGTAGGAATGAGAAAGAGAGAGGGATGAGAGAGAGCTTGATTAGCCATACAGTACTGTAGAGAGGGAAGGATGGGAAGATTAAGAGGTAAATGGGAGGAGGGGGTGAAAGAGAGCAAGAGGAAGAAAGAGTATGAATGAAGACCAAGCCAACCGCAATGGTCAAAAGGCCTATGATGGAACTCAGTGGAAGTCAATTGAACAGGCCAGGAAAGAAGATACACTATTCTACCTTCCTGTTCTTTTCTTCTCAGTCTGTCCAGCTGTTTCTGCTTCATACAGTACATTCAAAAACCCTTGGATGACATCATTATCCAGGATGCACATATTGAAATTGAAGATTGACCAATCAATCCATTGGTTTTCTCAGTTTCTCATGGGTCCTCAGAGAACAGTATTCTAAAGTTGCTTTAATCAACAGGGAATATTAATCAAATTATGGTAGCAATGATGTATGTATGTATGTATGTATGTATGTATGTACAGTGGGGCAAAAAAGTATTTAGTCAGCCACCAATTGTGCAAGTTCTCCCACTTAAAAAGAAGAGAGAGGCCTGTAATTTTCATCATAGGTATACTTCAACTATGACAGACAAAATGAGAAGAAAAAAATCCAGAAAATCACATTGTAGGATTTTTAATGAATTTATTAGCAAATTATGGTGGAAAATAAGTATTTGGTCAATAACAAAAGTTTATCTCAATACTTTGTTACATACCCTTTGTTGGCAATGACAGAGGTCAAACGTTTTCTGTAAGTCTTCACAAGGTTTTCGCTCACTGTTGCTGGTATTTTGGCCCATTCCTCCATGCAGATCTCCTCTAGAGCAGTGATGTTTTGGGGCTGTTGCTGGGCAACACAGACTTTCAACTCCCTCCAAAGATTTTCTATGGGGTTGAGATCTGGAGACTGGCTAGGCCACTCCAGGACCTTGAAATGCTTCTTACGAAGCCACTCCTTCGTTGCCCGGGCGGTGTGTTTGGGATCATTGTCATGCTGAAAGACCCAGCCACGTTTCATCTTCAATGCCCTTGCTGATGGAAGGAGGTTTTCACTCAAAATCTCATGATACATGGCCCCATTCATTCTTTCCTTTACACGGATCAGTCGTCCTGGTCCCTTTACAGAAAAACAGCCCCAAAGCATGATGTTTCCACCCCCATGCTTCACAGTAGGTATGGTGTTCTTTGGATGCAACTCAGCATTTTTTGTCCTCCAAACACGACGAGTTGAGTTTTTACCAAAAAGTTATATTTTGGTTTCATCTGACCATATGACATTCTCCCAATCTTCTTCTGGATCATCCAAATGCTCTCTAGCAAACTTCAGACGGGCCTGGACATGTACTGGCTTAAGCAAGGGGACACGTCTGGCACTGCAGGATTTGAGTCCCTGGCGGCGTAGTGTGTTACTGATGGTAGGCTTTGTTACTTTGGTCCCAGCTCTCTGCAGGTCATTCACTAGGTTCTAGGATGTTTGCTCACCGTTCTTGTGATCATTTTGACCCCACGGGGTGAGATCTTGCGTGGAGCCCCAGATCGAGGGAGATTATCAGTGGTCTTGTATGTCTTCCATTTCCTAATAATTGCTCCCACAGTTGATTTCTTCAAACCAAGCTGCTTACCTATTGCAGATTCAGTCTTCCCAGCCTGGTGCTGGTCTACAATTTTGTTTCTGGTGTCCTTTGACAGCTCTTTGGTCTTGGCCATAGTGGAGTTTGGAGTGTGACTGTTTGAGGTTGTGGACAGGTGTCTTTTATACTGATAACAAGTTCAAACAGGTGCCATTAATACAGGTAACGAGTGGAGGACAGAGGAGCCTCTTAAACAAGAAGTTACAGGTCTGTGAGAGCCAGAAGTCTTGCTTGTTTGTAGGTGACCAAATACTTATTTTCCACCATAATTTGCAAATAAATTCATTAAAAATCCTACAATGTGATTTTCTGGATTTTTTTTTATTTTTATTTTTTCTAATTTTGTCTGTCATAGTTGAAGTGTACCTATGATGAAAATTACAGGCCTCTCTCATCTTTTTAAGTGGTAGAACTTGCACAATTGGTGGCTGACTAAATACTTTTTAGCCCCACTGTATGTATGTATGTATGTATGTATGTATGTAAACTGTAAAAATCTACGTAGTACACACACTGTTTGATAGTGGGATGAAGGCTAAATCTACTGGAGGATGGGTAGGCATTTTATTATTTCCTCTGCTTTAATTGAACCATATATAAAGCTGAATTGATCTGAGTCGGGGTTAGACTTGGGGTTAGTGCATGGAAAGGTTTCTCCCTTCATTTCCACCTCCAGAGGAGAGCGTTTGGGGAGAGAGAAAATTATATTTTCATTTTATACTCAGCAATGACCAGGCTACGGAATGAACGAATAGAGAAATGAAATCAGTCGAGCATCATTTGCATTCAAGTTTTATCGGCGTGAGAGGAGGGCGTTTTTGGGAGTGATAAGGAGAGGGCGTCGCAGACTGCGTTGGGGGTGGGGGGTGAGGTGCATGTGCACGTAGGCTTTGTGTGTGTGTGTGTTGAAGGTGGATATGGGGAGGCTGGAGGGTGTGTGTGGGGGTGGGTTAATATCAGACCAAATAATTAGATTCGCTATCGTCTCGGCGGCAGCAGTGCGGGGATCAGGCAGATTAAAGCCCGGCTGGGCTGATTAATATTCATGAGGGACGAGGGTCCGGACGAGGGGGCTTAGACTGCGCCTCAAAGACTCCCTCACTGAGGGGCTTAAAGTGCTCTCAAAGTGCCTGGGTCCTAGGGAGACCGCCAGGGTGAACACAGGCAGTGCTAAGCAACATTAACTTCTCCTCGTAGTCTTTTAGTTCTCCTCCTAATACCCCTCCCTCGCTCTCTCCCTGCTCCTTGGGAAATGTGTTTCAATCAGTGGGGCTGGCCACTATGAATTGTGGGATAGTTTACGGCAGTAGTGGTGGAGTGGGCTGCCTAGTAGGTGGATGTGTTGTGTTCAGAGGTAAGAACTTGCCATTTGATGATGTTTAATATGATACTGTGCTTGTTGAAAATGTCCTCCAGGCCAGAGAAATGTGATACTAGAGGCTTCTCTGCTCCTCTTAACTCAACCATCTTTAGCGGCCATGGCCTCTGTTGGCTTTGTTAATTACACATCCTAATCAAACTGTAATCTTGCCGCATGCCTTTTAGTTTTCATTATCTGTGTTGGTTCCAGACAGCATTTAAAGTCCCAGTGCAGCCAGGGCCCAAAGCCTGATCAGAGTCAGCTAAATCATCATCTCCACCTCATCTTCGCTCTGGTCGTCTCTGAGAATATCTCAGAGAGAGATAGAGGTAGATAAAGATGCTTGGATAGAGATTATTATTATTATTTTTGTGCATTTGTTCATACTGTCCAAAGACCCTCTTCAATCTGTTGTATGGCTCTATTTTTCTGTCTCATACACTTTCCTTCAAAGTCGGACCACACTGGCCTTTTCTTCAGTGAATACCAAAGCATCATGATAAATAGATTTGTGATAAATTAGTCTGAAACAAATTAGCAGCACTTATAGCTCAGACGGCTCCAGCATTGGGTTCCAAATTAAAACAAAAGAAGCCGTATCTCTACATCAGCGCAAGTTCCCCATGAAATACAATACGCAGCGTCTTTAGGCTAGAACAGACTGATTCAGAAATAATCTACACTTTCCTCCCTCGCCTCCCAACTTGCCCCATACAGTATACACTCCTTTACACAAAAACATTTCCTTTACACAAAAACGTTCCCCTCATATTCTCTCTAAATGTTCCAGTCAATGTGGTACCATGTTGGAATATGTGTACCCCTGTAGCAAGCAGATTGACTGACTGACTAACTGGCCGTAGTTCTCCTGAAGCAGTCTGTCAGGGCTGCTGCTGATGCATGACTGCTTCCACCTAGTGGAGCCATAGTGTTCTGTATGTCCTCAGGCCTCCAGGCAGTGGTAGCACCTATAGATAGGCCTTGTGCAACTATACTGAAGTTGTGAAGCTCAACCTAATGCTACTGTGTTTTATTCCATACTCTCATAAATGTATTATTGAACCTCACAAAGACTACATTTTACTGGGACTGCTGTAAGTTATTTGGTTATGAATGCACAATGCTTATCTGTGCCATAACACACAGAAGTACGTAGATGCGTGTGGGTAAGTGTCTCATGTAGACACACGATGTCTGTGGGAGTGATTGTCAGGTGGAATGCTCTGTGAACTTCAGCTGAACAAAGACAAGATTGTGCAGAGGATGGCACAGGTGTGTGTTTCTCTCTGGTCTGCCCTATTCTGGCTACAGCCTCACTTACACATGTGCAACCACTGACACACATTCTTCAGCACACACACTCATACACACACACACACCGCGAGATGATGACCTCCCTCTATTCACAATCCTTTTGTCACATCATGTATTGAGAGAAGTTCCTGAGAGGGCGTCCGGGTGAATAGGAGCACTACGACCTCATCGGATCTCCTTCCTTACCTTTTCTTCTCCTTTCTCCTGGGGTCTCTCTGTTCCTTCCCTCTTTCTCACTGCTGCTATTTATAGCTCTTTTCTGTGAGTCTTTGTTCAGCCTGTGACCCTTCCTGTCCCTCTATGCTTCTGATTGCCCGTGTTAAGGGGCTTCCCCTTCCCACTGAAAAAGATGAGTCCTTTTATTGCACGCTATGGTCAATGTGCTTTAAAACAGTAAAATCAGAGGACCATGTCAGGATTAATTCATTGTTAAACCTCACTGTTCAGTACAGTAGGTCTTTGCCATCAAATGTAAAGAGGAGTATATTTCTATATATAAAAGGTTTGTCTGAATAGACTTGGCAGTGAATGTGAGAATCAGAAGATATGCAATGTTAGATGATAATTGTCATTTGACCCTGTGTTTCCAGAACAAGTCTGACAGCCTCTGTATGTTTATTTGTATGTCAGCAGATCTCCAGGCTGACGCTGGTGTGTGAAGACGATAACGGCTGGCTCAGTAGAGTCCCGCTAACCTCCGATGCCACAGCTGCCAACTGTACCATCTACAGTCAAGGTAGTTAACCAACAGACCTGATCCCAGAAATGCCAAACCATCAACACAGCCCACTCACATATAATGCACCATTTACACTGTTACATTCTAGTCATTTAGCAGACACTCTTAAACGAAGCAACTTACAATCAGAGATCTCTTATCAGAGTGACCCCATAAAGACACCATTCAGAGATCTTTTTCACCTACTATAGATTAGTATACATTCCATAGATATCATACTGTACGATACCATGTGTGTAGTTCGAGTACACGCCCCAGGTGTGATGTGTGTAGTTCTTGTACAGGCCCCAGGTTTAATTTGTGTTGTGCGGCTCTCTCTCTCTCTCTTTTCTCCAGGTGAGGAGCTGTATTGTAAGGTGACCCAGGACATCTCCACAGGTGACAGTCTGTTGGCCACACTGTCTCTCTCCTCCGTGAAGCAGCTGTCCTCGTCTCAGACCCAGGATGTGGTGGTGAAGGAGGAGCCTACAGGTGTCTACCCAGCTTCTCTCCACTCTGAGATACAGCTCCTCCCCCAGCAGGCTGGGATGGCAGCCATCTTGGCCACGGCAGTTGTCAACAGTGAGTGTCAGCTTGCCAAGAATAATGTGGGTGTGTATGTGTGTGCGCACTGCATGCGAATGTGCATGCATGTATTAGTGTTCTTCGTGCCGTTTAGTCATTAGATGCGTAGACAAACCCTACACATGTACAGTTACAACACTTTCCATGTAAACAACAGACACTGAGGGACTCAATGAAGACCAACAGTTCACCATGCCACATTTCCTCATTCATCCAGTACACCAGAAGGTGGCAGTGTAACTCCTCTGCACTGCCTTGTCTCAGAGGTAGACTACATGGTAATTGCGTTCACGCTCCTTCATTAAGTCCCTTATTGGCAGTGTAGTGTTGTCGGCAGCAGGAGCAGGCATGGACATTCTGTGATGAGTGCATGATTAATCACCATATCAAGCTAAAGGGTAAAACATGATCATCCGTATCCCCGCTTCCTGCTGTAGGAGCACTCTCCTGAGGACTGTTGGTAATTATGGATGTTATCAAAAATAGCCTGTAACACCAGCCCTGACACCAGATCAGTATGATTACCCCGCACGGGTGGGCGCTCGCTCCCACAACCTCTGTGCTCTCGTTGCCTTGGAGACCCCGGAGCAATATCGAGTGCTTGCTCGTTCCGCCACTGAATCGATCATGTGACTGGTGTGAAACAGGTGTGTGTGGTGATGTGTGTATACACATGGATGAACATCATGTGTACATGAAAGTGTATGTAATGAATGTAACATTTTAACGCGTAAGCAGTGAAACGTTAAACATGCAATTTTTTTAAAGAATGAACATACGCTGCTCTCTTTCTTGCATTGTTTTTAATTATGTATGACAGATTTGATAAATGATTGGTTGTTGTAGGGATAGAGTTTACAGTTGTGTTTGTGTTTGATTGGTCCAGAGGACATCTTCCCGTGTAAGGACTGTGGGATCTGGTACCGCAGTGAGAGGAACCTCCAGGCCCACCTCATGTACTACTGTGCCAGCCGGCAGAAGCAGCAGGCCTCCTCCTCCCCCCCACTGGACAAAGCCAAGGAGTCCTACCCCAACGAACGTGTCTGTCCCTTCCCACAATGCAACAAGAGCTGCCCGAGCGCCAGCTCCCTGGAGATCCACATGCGGACACATAGTGGTGAGACCTGTCACAATACATTCCTTTAGCTCTTACTCATAGCAGACCAAGGATCGAGTGAGAATATGCGTGAATATTCCTCTTTTAATAATAGCTTGTAACAGACCTCTTTCTTCAGCTGTTATTAGGGGAAGACAGTCAATTTAGTTAAAATATTAAAGATATACATGTCCTGTGCCTGTAGGTGAGCGTCCTTTCGTGTGTCTGATCTGCCTGTCAGCCTTCACCACTAAAGCCAACTGTGAGCGTCACCTGAAGGTACACACGGACACGCAGAATGGAGTCTGTCACGGCTGTGGCTTCGTCTCCACCACGAGGGACATTCTCTATAGCCACCTGGTCACAAGTCACATGGTGTGTCAGCCCGGCTCATGCAGTGAAGTGTACTCCCCCGGCCCCGGCCTGCCCAAACTGCCTCTGTCCACAGGTAAACACACAGACAGACTGGATCATGTTGTTTACTATCCCAGTGAGAGGATAATAGCCCTGCCTTTACTTCAGAACAGCAACTACATAGATGACTACATCAAGCTTGTGACTCTACAAGCTTGTTGGATGCGTTTGCAGGTTGTTTTGGTTGTGTTTCAGATGATTTTGTGCCCAATAGAAATGAATGGTAAATAATGTATTGTGCCCGTTTGGAGTCACTTTTATTGTAAATAAAAATAGAATATGTTTCTGAACATGTGGGTGCCCACTTTGATTGCAGATAATCAAAAATGAATTGTGAATAATCATGATTGAGAAAGTTACAGATGCACAAAGCTCATACCCCCCACAAAATGCTAACCACCCCTGTTATTGGTAACGGTGGGATGTTAGCATGTTTTGGGGTTATGATATTTGTGTATCTGTAACTTTCTCATTCATGATTTTCTGTACTCATGGTAGGGATCCACATTAATGTATTCATATATATATATATATATATATATACAGCTGTATTCTTATTCTTGTGGTCCTGTACGGCTCATTTGGTAGAGCATGGTGATTACACCCCCGGGGTTGTGGGTTTGATTCCCGAGGGCACCCATTTGTAAAATGCATGCACACATTACTAAGTCTTTTTGGATAAAAGCGTCTGTTAAATGGCATCTATCATTATTATTCTATTACATCCAACACATTTGTAGACTCACACGCTAGATGTTGTCATTGAGTGCTAGGAATATGGGACCAAATACTACACTTTTAACTAAATGTAATACGCTATAAGTGAATTTGTCCAAATACTTATAACACCTTCAGATGGGGGACTTGATACATAAAGTGCATTCATTTCTAAAAGTAAAACAGATATGAAAATACCCTCAAATAAAAGGGGACTTTCTGTACAGTCACCTTATAAAAGATTTGATCTCAAATTCAAAATGCTGGAGTATAGAGCCAAATTAAAAGTTGTAGCTTCACTGTCCAAATAAATACATTTGGGAGTGTATGTATATGAAGATTTGGTCCTATAGGCTATAGTGCATAACCACCAGTGATTTCATGTCATGTTTAATAGTAGGAAACACATTTCTAATAATATGTCTCTGTCACTCTCTGTGGCAGGTCTAAGTCCTGGAGACTCCGGTGTTGTGTTGAAATGTCAGGTATGTGGTCACATCACAGACTCGCCTGCTCAGCTCCAGCAGCACGTTCGCACACACCTGGAGGTGAGGGTCCCGGCCGAGAGGAGCCCCACACCCCGCCAGACCACCCCCTCCTCGGCCGACCACCCTGAGCACCTTGACAGGGAGCCCCCCGCCTGCGTACCCCACCCTGAATCCTCCAGCCCTGGGGCCAATGGGAGCTCAGCCACCCCGCGAGGCTGCAGCCCACCTGAGCAGCTCCCCACAGACATCAGGATTAAAGAGGAGCCGCATTCGGACTCTGAGAATGAGGGGCAGGAGGAGGAGATGGAGGAGGAGCGGGTGGAGAAGAGCCGTGGACACAGAGATACAGGCTCCTCTCAGACCTCCACCTCCCCTAGGAGTCCCTCTGCTGTGGCTGTGAAGGCAGAGCCAACCAGCCCCACCCCTGGCTCCAGCCCTGCCCATCTGGGAGGAGCTGGCTCAGTGCTCCCTGGAGAAGACGTGTTCCTACCCCAGTACATGTTCAGCCAGGAACCAGCCATCCTACCCCAGGCCTCAGAGATACTGGCTAAGATGTCTGAGATGGTCCACAGCCGGCTGAAGCAGGGCCAGGTCCCCCCTGGGGCAGCGCCAGCCTTCTACCCCGCTGGCACTACAACCACTGTCCAGAAGGGGGCCACCTGCTTCGAATGTGATATCAACTTCAACAACATCAACAACTTCTATGTTCACAAGAGGCTGTACTGCTCCAGCAGGCACCAGCACGGAGACGTGGCTGGCCCAGTGAAGGAGGGGGCGTCGGGGGCCACAGTCCCCTCAGTTGGACACGGTTCATCCCCTCAGGCTGGATCAGGTAGTCGGGCAGCCTCAGCCTCCCCCAGTGACTCAGATCCTGTTCCAGGCAGCACCGCCACGCAGGGCAAGCTGGTGGAGGTGAAGAGTGAGAACCCTGGGGTGAAGGAGGCTGTGTCCTCCTCTTCCTCTGAGGGGGAGGGTGGAGGAGGAGGAGGCCGGGCCAGCGAGTGCAGCCAGAGTCCCAGCGGCTCAGCAGAGGACCAGGAGGACGACCCCACCAGAACCTTCTGTCAGGCCTGCAACATCCACTTTAGCCGCCATGAGAATTACACAGTCCACAAACGCTTCTACTGCGCATCGCGCCACGATCCGTCCAACCAGCGGTCAACCGCCGGCAAAGCTACCTTTCTGCCTCAGCCCATCCGAACACGCAAGAGGAAGAAGATGTATGAGATCCACATGGCTCGGACTGAGGCCCTGGCCAACGCTGCTGCTGCCTCTCTCTCTGCCCCTGGCCTGAGCCTGGCTGTGAAGCAGGAGGCTGCTGCCTCAGTGGAGCGGGTCCTGGAGTCCCCAGTCCCAGCCCTAGCTCTGGGCCTGCGTCCAGCCACCTCCCGTAGTACCAGCCCTGACAGAGACGGCCCCATTGACCTGAGCAAGAGGCCCCGTCTAAGGGAGGCCCCGCGGGGCAGCAGCATCCCTTCTCTGCCCCTCACTGACTACCACAAGTGTACCGCCTGCAGCATTAGCTTCAACAGCATTGAGAACTACCTGGCCCACAAGACCTACTACTGCCCAGCCACCACCCTGCAGCCCCACACTCTGGAGACGCTCCATAGGCTGAAGAGACCAGCATCCATCTCCCCCAAGAGCAGGGCCCTGGAGCGATCAGATGTCCACTCTGAGGCCAAAGGGCTGCTCACAGAGAAGGCTCCTCGGGGGGCCTCGCTCAGCCCTCACCTCTCTGCCTTACCTGGCTCTGGCTCTGAGGCTACATCACCTTACAGTGTCCCTGCAGCCAAAGGCCCAGGCTCTCCCTCTGTGGTCTGCCCCTACTGCCCTCCCAATAGGGCGGTGACCTGTGACCTGGTGGAGCACTTCAGATCCATGCATGGCCTGGTCCTGAGCCTGGAGGGCCAGCCAGCCGTCATCAGCCCCAGCCTGAGCCCTAGGGATGGGACCCCTGCCACTCCGCCCAAGCTGGTCCTCCGAGCCTGCAGGGACAGCATCAATGGCCGGATCAGAAGGGACACTGTCTCCCCATCCTCTCCCCTGGTGAACGGTAGCCCCCTGGGACACCATGCCGGGGGTGGCAGCTCCCCCAAGGCAGCCCCTCCAGCTGTGTCTCCCACCAGGTCCCTCCCCCTGACTGTTTCCCCTGTGCCTGAGGTGCTGAGAGAGGTGGGGGTTCTGAATCACCAGGTTGCTGTCACCCTGCTCCCAGACAAGGCGTCCCTCACACTGGGTCTCCCACTCCCTGTTCCGGCCCCTCCCACACCCAAGACCCTCCTGATCCCCCCTGTGCAGAACGGTAACACCCGCTTCTGCCGGCTGTGCAATATCAAGTTCAGCAGCCTGTCCACGTTCATAGCCCACAAAAAGTACTACTGTTCCTCCCACAGCGCTGAGCACGTCAAGTGAATGGAGCCCCAGTCTGTGTCCCCTCCAAGGCCCAAACCCAGCTATCCATTCTTGTCAGTGCCACCAAGGCATGGCACCATCTCTGGACTGTATGTGTTTGAAAGTGTGACTGTTACTCGCCAGGAACTGGGTCGCTTCCCGCTTCCGGTATTGTTACTATTTCTCCTTATGGGTCAAAGTTTCTATTACACTAAGAGCTGAGATGCGCTACCTGCACACACAGTTGTGCCCACGTATCCCTTCCTACCCACCTCAATAACTGAAACCCAGCCCTCTTTCTCACCTCCAGGGTCCACAGAATGTTGAAAATGTGACTTTAGAGTCAACATTTAGTCTCCTGAGCAAGTTTAATTGAATTGTTTGTATTACAGTCATCTTTATTTGATTATGATTGTTTGGAGCATTTCTTGCTGATGATGAAACTCATTTTTCCTGAGCTGTTGATGCTCTAGATCAGTCAGTGAGTGGGGACAACTGTTGTCCCCCAGGGCCCTCTAGTGGAGCTGACTATCTCCACTCTTTTATTTCTACTTACCTGTGCATAGTGTATGATGTTTTAAAATAATTCTTTATGCTTTTGTTTGAACACTGGCTGTTTTGCTAACTAGAAAGCTAAAGCATTTTAGCTGAATTACAGAAATGAGTATCACATGGTTAGCCTACCAATTACAGAGGAAATATTTGCAAATGGATAGATTTGGTTTTCCTACACCACAATTACATTCTCTTAATGGAAGGAAAACATGTGAACTATTTATCTTTGAGTCCTCACTGATTTAAAGTCAACAGAAATCTACCTAGCGTCTGAAAATATTTATATTTTTCATACTGTTCAAAGGAACTGTTTCAATCTCGGCGTGTAAAGGTGTTTTTGTAAGTGTAGATATGTAATATCTTTCACAGTAATCACTGGGATGACATTGAACCTTATGTTCCTTATTGTCAGCATTTCTTTCTTCTGCTCTTTATTCATCGGGAAAAGTTTGAACTTTTCTGTTTTCCTCCAGTATTTGGTCATTAGGTACAGCCTATTTTGCCAGATAAACGATTTGATGTAAGTTTTAAACTGGTATTATTATTGGGTAGAAGGAAGGTGATTGGACCTGAGTACCAGGATGAAGACACAGCACTTTCTCTTCCTCTATGCCCCCCCCCCCCCCCCTCCCATCAGACCTGACCCTTAACCCACCAACCCCCTACTGTATCATTATATCCATACTTTGCAGCTGCTGCTTTACCACCATCTGACTTATGTGATGCTTGAATTAGACATGGGATCAGTTTAAATCAATGTGGATTTATTTACACCTCTTAGAGCAGTGGTATTCAAAGTCGGGGGAATTGGCATTGTTTGGGGGGGGGGACGACAAAAATTAAGAGTATTGTATGGGACAATATACAAATATTTTTGAGAACGACAATTAGGAAAATAAAACTGTTGATTAAATGTATTTTATTGGTTTCTTTTCATTTTGAGAGATGAAGAGATGAAAATGCAATGAATTGAAGGCTGTTGTTTGTTGATGTAAAGATAACATTTTCCAGATTTTAAGGCTGTGTCATTAGATTTGGGGTGGGGTCGCAAGAATTCTGGCAGAAAGATTTGGGACCTTGTTGAAAAAGTCTGAATACCACTGTCTTGGAGTGTGTGCTCATTCTGTTTGTTTTTCCAGTAATGAAGTTTAAAAAAAGTTAAAAACGGGAGGTGTAAGAGAGAGATAGACAAGGACAGCAGACATATTTCACAGATTGTTGAGAGACGTACACAGTAGATGGCTCCTAAAACTGTCATGTGTAAAACACAAACACACATGCATCCTTGGTTTACAATGTGGTGTTGAATAGACCTGCGAAATGCAATCTTTCCTCTGTCAGAACTTGCTATACTGGCACAGCCTTACCGTAGGACTGAGTTAGTTTGTTCTGTGCGCCACTATCCTCACCTCTAATGATGATTTGAATGGATCTGTATGTTACTTGTGATGTCCCCTTTCCTTCCCTGTGTTACACAGGCAGATGTTTCTCTGCTCTAAAAACTGGAAAACAAAATGGTGGTGAAATTGAAAGTTGAGTATTTTTGCTCTGTTGTGGTTTTGAACAGTGCTGTATCAGTCATATCTTACCCAAGAGTGTTTACAATTGCATTGCTTCCTCTTTTCTCAAAGAGATGAGCATTTTCAACAAGTCACAAATCGAGGAAATCAGTGCTGAAAACCATTTTGAATCCCATTTATATTGCACTGTGTTGTTCAAATGTGCTGAATGTTTTCGTTTTAGAGGCTTTTTTGTAAGGTATTTATGTTTTTACAGCACTTTTCCTCTTCTAAACTAATCCCTTGAAGGACTTGCTGATCAATTTCAACCTTTTCACGTGAACTAACATGAATTAAAACATTTTGTGAATGATTACAAATGTCAATAATGGAAAGTAATAATGAATGTCAGACTTCTCTTCTTTCTTTTGTCAGTTCCACTACACACTTGTCCAAACTATGCATGGGAAATAAACGTCCTGAGAGACATTAAACAGTTTCAAACTTCTATCTTCTTTCACATTGACCTGGTCCACCCACAATTTACCTCTTCTCCTTTTATCTCTCTTGGCTTTTATAATGCTTTCCACAATAGATTTCAGGTCACACAAATCATTTATCTTTTTATATACATTATTGTGTGCATTTCTGTGAATATGTGAGCCTCAGGACTCGATGAATCATCTCCACAGTGCCGACATGCTTTTTCTCACGGAATGATTTAATTATATTTCCTGTTGAAGAAATGTATTATCCCCAAAGTCTCAAGGCTATGCCTATTTAGTACTAACGATGCATTCAGGCTCTACTATTCTTCTTTTATAACCAACAGAACATAGGTTGTGGACATACTGAAATCTTTCATTGAATTTGTCTCTCTACTTATCCATTTCCCACAGTGAGTTTGAAATATGTTGAAATTGAAAATTTTCACCACGACAAATGTTTACTCTAAATTATGGAAAAAGAACATTAACATCCAGAGCAGCATCCATATAATTTTTCAGAAAGCTTGTCGATTCCTGGGGTCAGTATCGACTACAGTCAGTATTGATGGCCAATCCTATAAGCAACAAGATGGGCTATTTGCTAAACATTGTCACATCAGATGGATAGATTGTGCAAGTCAATTGTTAGCAGCATGAATCACCAGTGTTATTAGGTGAGCGGCACTCTTGTGTGAATCTAATTCTGTCTTATTGACCTTTTAAAGCCAAATGCCACACTCAGAGCCTGTATTATTATGTTATTTTTTCTGGGTAAAAACTCTTGTTTGACAGTTCCCAATACCATGGAGTGAAGCAATGACCACTTATCACAGTACACACACTCTTTAGAGTGATTGCTTCATATTGTTGACTGATTCTAAGCAATCAGACCAAGTAGTTCTGTATCTCTGAATTGGTCTATAATCAAGCTCTTAGACTGAATGTTTACACCTGTGCTCACTGCTTTGAAAGTTCTTAACACACTGTCATGACTATTCAACCTGGTCTCAGAGCATTAAGTATTATTCTGTATGTAAATCCGAGAAACTCAATTTAGTATGATATTCCACATTTCATTTGGTACGTATTCATTTGTGGATGTCGATCACCCTTTTTGTATTATATGTTACGAATTACAATTTGTTTGATATGTAACCGAAAGGTTGCAAGATCGAATCCCCGAGCTGACATGGTAAAAATCTGTCGTTCTGCCCCTGTTCCTAGGCCGTCATTGAAAATAAGAATTTGTTCTTAACGGACTTGGCTAGTTAAATAAAGATAATACAATATATATATATAGATATATATATATGTGTGTTACGAATTTTCAAAACATACAATATATTCAGAATTTGCAAAAATGTACAATATATTACGAATTTGATATGTTACAAATTCTAGCTAGGTGGTTAACATTAGCTAGGCTACGGGTAAGGGTTAAGATTAGGGTTAAGTTTAGGAGTTAGGTTAAAGCAACATTTCCCAAACTTTCCTCAGGATCCCAAGTGCTTTACATTTTGGTTTTTGCCCTAACACTACACAGCTGATTCAAATTTTCAAAGTTTGATGATTAGTTGACTATTTGAATAAGTTTTGTAGTGCTAGGGCAAAAACCAAAACGCCCACCCTGACCAACCACTCTACTTTTGTTCTGTCTTATGTAACCATACCATATCATCATATCAGTAACATATCATACTAATTTCAGCATCCCAGATTTACATTGACTATGTTACGTCTAGTCTATGAGACCAGGCTGGACTATTGCCATGGTAATTTCTGTATTTGGACTACTTGTTCTATTTTTGTTAGCATGGTTATGATATAAATGACAGTATTCATTATGAAGCACATTCTTTTGTGCATGCATGCACATGTGTTTTTGTGGACACCGGTCTATGACTCTGTGGGTGCATGTTAGTGTGTTTGTGGAACGTGATTTTGTGAGTGTGTCAGTGGCGGTCGGTGCCATTTAAGATTAGGGGGGATGTTATTTTTTTATTTGTAAGACCTTATTTCTATTACAGCATATTGGATTGCTTTTATTCATATTCCAGTCAGCCAGCTCAATGTAACACCGAGAGGTTTAGTCTACTATATGATACTCAAATTTTCCCTATACCCATCATGAGAGAGCTACAACCTAGCCTACAAATTAACGTTTATAACGTAGGTGCACAGGTCGAGAGACAAATTGGAGTAATCAAGGTGACAGACAGTGATACATTTAATACCGCCTTGCACACTCTTGCCTGCATCTACAGTAGCTGATCTGGGGCACAATCATTAGTCCCATCTGGTGCAAAATATTCAGTTTTGCAACTAAAACAAATGCAGGTAGGTCCATTCCCATTTAGTTCTGATTGCTTCTGTTTAAGAAACGTTTTGCAACAATTGGTGGAATGAAAACTCCCTTATTACCTGCACACAGAGTTTACTTTCACAGCAACCGCATACAGCATTGTCACTTTGCTCGTTGTATAATTCCTTCTTGCATCTACGTGCTCTCCTCCTCTCACCTCATAACACAACAGCTGTCTGTGACCAGGCGTAAAAAAAATCTCCAAGCCAAACCTTCATACCATAACCGCTAACCACTACATCGTTCGTCGTCACCATATTAGCTAACATCATAGCTAGTCAACATAGCTAACTTCTAGAATTATCGTGTTAGTAAACCCACAATTCAATCCATGTGTACAATCACACAGTAGAGTGCACAGCAAACAGTTTAGCAGTTACACCAGCGGGCCCTGGTGGTAATACATTTATAAAACCGAACCTTCCAGTTGCCGCGTTGGATAGCCTTAGCCAGCTAGCTAACATAAATCTAATTCCTCTCTGTTGAGTCAGGTTGTTGAGTAGGCTAAATTAGCTAGCTAGCTAAAGTAAGTGAAGGGTAAACTAAGAAGAATAAAAAATATATAGCTAGTTCTCTCTCGCTCTCTGTTAAACTGTTCAACTATTGTTTTTATCTCTCTTTGAGTCAACTACTCACCACACCTTATGCACTGCAGTGTTGGTTAGCTGTAGCTTATGCTTTCAATACAAGTATCACGTTTTAGGGAAGACCCAGATGCAGACGGTGTCAAAGTAACAAATGCTTATTACTAGAACATGGGGCAGGCAAAATGACAGGTCAAGGGCAGGCAGCGGTCAGTAATCCAGATCAGAGTCCAATAGGTACAGACGGCAGGTAGGCTCAGGGCAGGCAGAATGGTCAAAACCGGGAAACCAGGAACTAGAAACCAACAGGAGCAAGGGGAAAATTGCTGGTTCTGTAGGCTTGACAAACAAAACGAACTGGCAACAGAAAAACAGAGAGCACAGGTATAAATATACTGGGGAAGATGGGTGACACCTGAAGGGGGGTGGAGACAAGCACAAAGACAGGTGAAACAGATCAGGGTGTGACAACTAGATGAATTGACTGATCCTTTGATTGGATGGACTACATGTCAATTCATGCTGCAAGAGCTCTGATAGGTTGGAGGATGTCCTCCGGAAGTCATTATAATTACTGTTTAAGTCTATAGAAGGGGGTGAGAACCATGAATGAGCCTCCTAGATTTTGTATTGAAGTCTGACTTGGGACCAAAGCCAGCCCACGAGGCACACTGGTTGAATCAATGTTGTTTCCAAATAAGTTGAACCTATGTGGAATAGGCATTGAATTGACATCTGGGAGGCCACTGTTATTTTTCAACTAGCCTTTACATAACAAATGGATAGCTATGAACTTTAAAATCTTCTCAAGAAGCAGCATTCTTGATGATGGAGAGGTTGTGAATTCTGCTCGCTCCAAGTCTTTAGTTTCACACTCCTGATGGAAACACAATTGCACTAGAGCTAACATTAACATAAAACACTGGTGACCCACTGGTGTCCTTAGTCGAAATGCAGCATCAGTGGAGGAAAGTGACCCACTACTCCTCCCCCTTGGCTTGTCTCATCCTGAGTGAGTGGTTTGGTGGTAGGGTTACTGACTTTTATTTCGCAAAGTCCTTTTAACACCCCACAGTCCACACCTCAGCGCCCCTCAGCCAGTGTTTCAGCCTTTTGCTTACAGGTCACCTCCCCTCCAGCTCTGGCCCACATCCTCACCTCACTTCGCTGTCTGACTAGCTCCACGTCAAGACAGGCAGGATAAAAATAAAACAGTTTTTTCACAAAACATTGAAAAGAAAGGGACTGGTATGTGACTCAAATTCTATACTGCCCCCTTCTGGGCACTTGTGATAGAGGACAGATATTAGACAGACCCATTGTGGATTTTTCTGTGGATGTAAAGTGATGCAGACGTTAATCTCGTCCCCTCTCTTTGTCAAACCTCTCTCTCTCTCTATCTATAAGAGGTAGCCTTGGGACAAAGTTATGTAGACGTTAACCTCTCTCTCTCTCTGTCTATAAGAGGTAGCCTTGGGACAAAGTTATGTAGACGTCGAAGTGGAATCCAGGGGAAATGATTTAGTCAATATCTGCTTTTGCGTGTTTGATAGACTCTGCAAGCTAAATATGTTGTACATTTCAGTGATGTAGTATTGTGGAGAAATGTTGTTATGACTTGTGAGGAATGTAGCTACCTCTGCTTCTGGCTCAAATCAAAGTTGATTGGTTGTGTACACAGTTTAGTAGGTGTTATAGCGGGTACAGCGAAATGCTTATGTTACTAGCTCCTAACAATGCAGTAAAATGTCAAACAAGTACACAAATGACTCACCCCCCCCCCCCCCCCCCCCCCCCCACCAAAAATGTCAGAATGCAAACAATTAACACATTTTGTTACAGCCTTATTCTAAAATGTATTCATATTTTTCTCTCGTCAATCTACACACAATACCCCATAATGACAAAACAAAACAGGTTTTTAGAAATGTTTTGCAAATGTATTAAAAATGAAAAACTAAAATATCACATTTACATAAGTATTCAGACCATTTACTCAGTACTTTGTTGAAGCACCTTTGGCAGCGATTATAGCCTTGAGTCTTATTGGGTATGACGCTACAAGCTTGGCACACCTGCATTTGGGGAGTTTCTCCCATTCTTCTCTGCAGATCTTCTCAAGCTCTGTTTGGATGGGGATCATTGCTGCACATCTATTGTCAGGTCTCCCCAGAGATGTTTGATCGGATTTAAGTCCGGGCTCTGGCTGGGCCACTCAAGGACATTGAGACTTGTTCCGAAGCCACTCCTGCGTTGTCTTGGCTGTGTGCTTAGAGTCGTCCTGTTGGAATGTGAACCTTCGCCCCAGTCTGAGGTCCTGAGCGCTCTGGAGCAGGTTTTCATCAAGGATCTCTCTGCGCTTTGCTTAGTTCGTCTTTCCCTCGATCCTGACTAGTCTCCCAGTCCCTTCCGCTGAAAAACATCCCCACATCATGATGCTGCCACCACCACCATGTTTCACAGTAGGGAAGGTGCCTGGTTTCCTCCAGACATGACACTTGGCATTCAGGCCAAAGAGTTAAATCTTGGTTTCATCAGACCAGAGAATCGTGTTTCTCATGAGCAGGGTCCTTTGATGCCTTTTGGCAAACTCCAAGCGGGTTGTCATGTGCCTTTTTACTAAGGAGAGGCTTCCATCTGGCCACTCTACCATAAAGGCCTGATATGTCTGATTGGTGGAGTGCTGCAGAGATAGTTGTCCTTCTGGAAGGTTCTCCCTTCTCCACAGAGGAACTCTGGAGCTATGTCAGAATGACCATTGGGTTCTTGGTTACCTCCCTGACCAAGGCCCTTCTCCCCCGAAAGCTCAGTTTGGCTGGGCAGCCAGCTCTAACAAGAGTATTGGTGGTTCCAAACTTATTCAATTTAAGAATGATAAAGGCCACTGTGTTCTTGGGGACCTTCAATGCTGCAGAAATGTTTTGGTACCCTTCCCCTCGACACAATCCTGTCTCTGAGCTCTACAGACTCTTCCTTCGACTTCATGGCTTGATTTTAGCTCTGACATGCACTGTCAGCTGTGGGACCTTATATAGACAGGTGTGTGCCTTTCCAAATCATGTCCAATCAATTTGGTTTTACCACAGGTGGACTCCAATCACGTTGTAGAAACATCTCAAGGATGATCAATGGAAACAGGATGCACCTGAGTCTCATAGCAAAAGGTTTGAATAGTTATGTAAAGGTCTTTCTGTTTATGTTTAATACATTTGCAAACATTAAAAAAAATGTCATTAGGGGGTATTGTGTGTAGATTGATGAAAAAATAAATTATTTAATCCATTTTAGAATAAGGCAGGCTGCAACGTATCAAAATGTGGAGAAAGGGAAGGGGTCTGAATACTTTCCAAATGCACTGTAAGCTATGTCAAGAATCCAGAAAATAAATAACATTTAAAAAATAAATAAAAAATTGTAGTAGAACTATTAGAATTAGCTATGTCAAGAATAGATTGGTGGGTAGTATCGGGGGCTTTGGTGACAAAATGGATGGCACTGTGATAGACTACATCCAGTTTGCTGTGTAGAGTGTTGGGGGCTATTTTGTAAATGACATCGCCAATGTCAAGGATAGTCAGTTTTACGAGGGTATGTTTAGCAGCATGAGTGAAGGAGGCTTTGTTTGCGAAATAGGAAGCCAATACTAAATTTCATTTTGGATTGGAGATGCTAGTCGGGCGGGAGGGTGCGGGCAGCAATTGGTTGAAGAACATGCACTTAGTTTTACTAGCATTTAAAAGCAGTTGGAGGCCACGGAAGGAGTGTTGTATGGCGTTGAAGCTCGTTTGGAGGTTTGTTAGCACAGTGTCCAAAGAAGGGCCAGATGTATACAGAATGTTGTCGTCTGCGTAGAGGTACTGAGATTTTGGCCAGGGTATGGGGTAGCCAGGTGGAAAGCATGGTGGAAAGCATGGCCAGGTGGAACATTTTTTATTGAGATTATCGATTATCGTAGATTTATTGGTGGTGACAGTGTTTCCTATCCTCAGTGCGGTGAGCAGCAGGGAGGAGGTGCTCTTATTCTCCGTGGACTTTACAGTGTCCCAAAACATTTTGTAATTAGTCCTACAGGAAGCCTTAGCTTTCCTAACTGACTGAGTAAATTGGTTTCTGACTTCCCTGAAAAGGTGCATATCGCCGGGGCATGCTTATTTAAGATGGAGAGGAAAGCACTTTTGAAGAGCAACCAGGTATCCTCTACTGACAGGATGAGGTCAATAACCTTCCAGGATACCCGGGCCAGGTCGTTTAGAAAGGCCTGCTCGCTGAAGTGTTTTAGGGAGCGTTTGACAGTGATGACGAGTGGTCGTTTGACCGCGGACCCTATACGCACGCAGGCAATAAGGCAGTGATTGCTCAGCAGAGGTGTATTTAAAGGGAAAATTATATTTAAGCGGGTGCCCATGGTTACGGATTTAGGGTTGTACCATGTAGGTTCCTTGATAGCTTCTACCCCCAATCCATAAGACTGCTGAACAATTAATAAAATCACCACCGGATAATTTACATTGAACCCCCTACCTTTTGTACACTGCTGCTACTCGCTGTTTGTTATCTATGCGCATTCACTTGTAGGCCCTCATGCTGGCCCTCACCTACATGTACAAATTACTTCAACTAGCCTGTACCCCCGCACACTGACTCGGTACCGGTGCCCCCTGTATATAGCATCATTATTGTTATTCTTATTGTGTTACTTTTTATTTTTAGTCTACTTGGTAAATATTTTCTTAACTATTCTTGAACTGCTCTGTTGGTTAAGGGCTGTAAGTAAGCATTACATGGTAAGGTCTACACTTGTTGTATTTGGCGCATGTGACAAATAAAGTTTGATTTGAACAAAAAATCACTACCCGTTTTTTTTGTTTATTTGAGCTCCCGAGTGGCGCAGCGGTCTAAGGCACTGCATCTCAGTGCTTGAGGTGTCACTACAGACAACCTAGTTCGAATCCAGGCTGTATCACAACCGGCCGTGATTGGGAGTCCCATAGGTTGGCTGGTGTAGGCCGTCATTGTAAATTTGGCCGGTGTAGGCCATCATTTAAATAAAAAAATATTTAAAAAATAAGCATTTTGTTCAAGCCCTAAAGAACTGCTAAATCTGATTTCATCTGCCAATATATTGTCTGTCCAGTATCCAAACGACCTTTACACAGAACTTCCTGTTGAGTTAATCGCTTTCCTTAACATGTTGAAGCTGGCAATTAAGGAGAATGAGGCTCAATTGTTGATGTTTTAGAACTATTGTATTTTAAGCACTCCTCCCTTCTGCCCAGTTTCCCTGATGTTGCTACGGCAATCAAGTTGTTTTTACCATCCCTGTAACTGTCGCTTCTGTGGAGACATCGTTTTCATAAAGAACTACGTATGAAGCATTAGGCTCTCGGTCTGATACAACCTTTTGAACACCTGAGTAACCTCCACTCATTGCACTGGCGCCGTCATAGCCTTGACCACGGCATTTGTTTGCCGATATCCCCCTTATACTTTCAATCAGTTTAATTTGTTATTTTTCAAGACTTGGGGCACTTTTTCAGTCATATTCAATAAAACCCAAGAAACAAACACGAGGCTGCCGAGTACTTATGGAAATTTAAAAGGTTCATGAAGGAATGACTTTTTGGTGGGTTACTGTCAACATGATTTATTACATTTTTTTAAAATAGACATTGATGATGGACTAATGGCCCCCAGAGCTTGTGGGACCCTGCCTTGCAGGGGCTGTGGCGGTGTTCAATGCGCCAGTGTCTCTATCATTTCCTAAGGATGTTCCCACTGTGCTTTCAGTCACAGGGAATCTGGGGTGATAGAGGGAGAATCAAAGTCCAATGGAAAGGCAGATCTCCAAAAGGTTTTATCAAAAGGTTGATAATGAACCTGTGTCTGATTGAAGGTGTTTCACATTGACTCAATTCAGTACTGCACTGTTACCTATCCTTCATTCTCTCATTGCTATGTTTGGATACTAGCCATCTCCCATGTGACAGAGAGTGGGCAGCGCAGAAGTCAAGATGTAAAAGAAAACCATTTCTGAGGTCAAGTTGTAAAGGAGGCCATTGAACAACTCATTATATAACTCTGCCATCTTGCAATTCATTCTGGATGAAAGTAAAAGTACCCACATCTCTGATGACACCTCTGAACATCATCAGTAATGACCAGACGACAGCATGTTCCTCTCCACTGGCTGGAGGAGGGAAGATGAGCAGAAATGGAGAGACATGAGAGAAGTGGAATGTTACAAAAAAAAAGCCATGGATAGATCATTTGATTCACATTTGGAGTCATAAGGGTCACTGAAGAAAGCTCTAATAAGTTCAAATCACACCATGATTCTGCTGTTAGGTGAAGAGGAAAGAAGGGTGGGGGCTGAGGGGGTTGAAACGTTAACATTAATCAATATGCCTTCTCCTCGAATTGTTATTTTTAATGATGATGCTCTGGTGCTCCAGTCAGTGCTCCCGCTGAGTGAGATATCTTAAGCTATCTTAGAGCTGAAGTGAAGAGTAACTGGGGTCATTCAGTTTCCCCAGTTACTGGCATCAAGCATCTGGCTAAAAGACTACTGTAGCTCTGTTGGCATAGCTTTTGTAGTTAACTTTGACAACTTTTGGAAACAGAAGATGCTCAACAGGAATAATAGTCCATCCAAATCATCTTGGTGCCTGGACCCTGTCCTCGCATTTCACGGCCGCATTGAGACAATGACTTATCTGTGACCCAAGCCCTGCTCAGATAATCCATACCATTGTGCCGCTGAGCTGTTGTAGTGCTGCTGCAAATGTATATTTTCCCAGGGGGGTTGTCAGTCAATGTAAGTAACCCAATTTATGTTCCTCTGTCAATCCGACAGCTACTGTCAGCAGTAGTCATGTTCCTCTGAACATGAATTATACTGTTAGCACTGAGACGGTTTGCCCTACTAGGAATCCCACTGAGCAGTTCATCTCTGCATTATCAACTCAAGTATAAATATCACTGTCATGTCTACCTCTGATAAACCTCCCAATAAAGCAATAAAAACTATTAAGGAAACAAGAAAAGTGCAAAAATAGCCCACATTAACATATGTAGCGTAAGAAATAGGGTTCAATAAATCGATAGCTTGCTAGAAACAGAAAGCATTCATATACTGACTATCTCTGAAAACCACTTAGATCATTCATTTGATGATACAGTGGTAAGAATACAGTTGAAGTCGGAAGTTTACATAAACCTGAGCCAAATACATTTAAATTCAGTTTTTCACAATTCCTGACATGTAATCCTAGTAAAAATTCCCTGTCTTAGGTCAGTTAGGATCACCATTTTATTTTAAGAATGTGAAATGTCTGAATAATAGTAGAGATAATTAGTATTTGGTAGCATTGCCTTTAAATTGTTTAACTTGGATCAAATGTTTCGGGTAGCCTTCCACAAGCTTCCCACAATAAGTTGGAGTTGAATTTTCGCCCATTCCTCCTGACAGAGCTGGTGTAACTGAGTCAGGTTTGTAGGTCTCCTTGCTCACACACGCTTTTCAGTTCTGCCCACACATTTTCTATAGGACTGAGGTCAGGGCTTTGTGATGTCCACTCCAATACCTTGACTGTGTTGTCCTTAAAGCCATTTTGCCACAACTTTGGAAGGACACTTGTGGTCATTGTCCATTTGGAAGATCCATTTGCGACCAAGCTTTAACTTCCTGACTGATGTCTTGAGATGTTGCTTCAATATATCCACATCATTGTCCTACCTCATGATGCCATCTATTTTGTGAAGTGTACCAGTCCCTCCTGCAACAAAGCACCCCCACAACATGATGCTGCCACCCCTGTGCTTCATGGTTGGGATGGTGTTCTTCGGCTTGCAAGCCTCTCCCTTTTCCCTCCAAACATAACAATGGTCATTATGGCCAAACAGTTCTATATTTGTTTCATCAGACCAGAGGACATTTCTCCAAAAGTCTGATCTTTGTCCCCATGTGCAGTTGCAAACCGTGGTCTGGCTTTTTTGTGGCGGTCTTGGAGCAGTGGCTTCTTCCTTGCTGAGAGGCCTTTCAGGTTACGTCGATATAGGACTCATTTTACTGTGGATATTGATGCTTATGTACCGGTTTCCTCCAGCATCTTCACAAGGTCCTCTGCTGTTGTTCTGGGATTGATTTGCACTTTTTTCACTAAAGTACGTTAATCTCTTGGAGACAGAAGGTGTCTCCTTCCTGAGTGGTATGACGGCTGAGGGGTCCCATGGTGTTTATACTTGCATACTATTGTTTGTACAGATGAACGTAGTACTTTCAGGCATTTGGAAATTGCACCCAAGGATGAACCAGACTTGTGGAGGTCTACAATTGTTTTCTGAGGTCTTGATTTGATTGATTTTGATTTTATTTGGATCTCTTTTAGTCCCCATTTGGACTAATCTTCCAAGAGTCCTTAAACATTAAAATACCATTTATAATACGAACACATTTCCACATATAACACACTATTACAAACATGCATAATATACTAATATAATGACCTAATAAAATCTCGATCTAAAAAATATTGATTCTTCATCTACTATAGTCCCACAACATGTCTATGTATGATATTTAAATCGGTTTAAAATAATGTTTAAATGTATATATTGAAAGGTTTCTGGTTTGCTCAGTTAATTTATTCCATTTCTTTATCGCTCTAAATCGAAATGTTATTTTGCCTATTTATATTTTCTGTCTGGACAACGCATAGATGGTGGACAATCTATTCCTAGTATTTATGGAATGTCTGTCTCTTACCAACTGAATACCGTTGTGAATAGAACTTGGCCGTTTTAAATTATGTATATTATGAAATAAAATAAGCATGTTCCTTTCAATTATCTTATCGATTGATGACCAACCAAGAACATTGCGCATGACTGCAACAGAAGAACCATATCTCCACCTTAAAATAATCCTTGCTGCTTTGTTCTGTGCATTCTGCAGCCTCCTAACTTCACTTGATGATGCATTTCCCCAGACCACAGAACAGTAGTTCACCTGACTCTCAATTAATGCTTGTGTTATTTGCTGAAGAATTTGTCCTGGTAAATATTTAGCTATCCTTCTGGTCTTGGCTGATTTATTTTGATTTTCCCATGATGTCAAGCGAAGAGGCACTGAGATTGAAGGTAGGCCTTGAAATACATCCACAGGTATACCGCCAATGGTCTCAAATTATGTCAATTAGCCTATCTGAAGCTTCTAAAGCCATGACATCATTTTCTGGAATTTTCCAATCTGTTTAAAGGCACAGTCAACTTATGGTATGTAAACTTCTGACCCACTGGAATTGTCATACAGTGAAATTACAAGTGAAATAATCTGTCTGTAAACAATTGTTGAAAAAATGACTTGTGTCATGCACAAAGTAGATGTTCTAACCGACTTGCCAAAATTATAGTTTGTTAACAAGAAATTTGTGGAGTGGTTGAAAAACGAGTTTTAATGACTCCAACCTAAGTGTATATAAACTTCCGACTTCAACTGTCTATGGTTATAACATCTACAGAAGAGACAGGAATGTCATTGGGGAGGTGTTGCTGTTTATAATCATAATCATATTCTTGACTGAAATATTGACTTGCTTTCAGCAGGCTGTCCTCTCAAGAAAAAGCATCAAATTATAACCATTGCCTTCAACCTGGTTCAGGTTATCAAATCAAATTCATTTATATAGCCCTTCTTACATCAGCTGATATCTCAAAGTGCTGAACAGAAACCCAGCCTAAAACCCCAAACAGCAAGCAATCCATGTGTGAAAGCATGGTGGCTAGGAAAAACTCCCTAGAAAGGCCAAAACCTAAGAAGAAACCTAGAGAGAAACCAGGCTATGAGGGGTGGCCCGTCCTCTTCTGGCTGTGCCGGGTGGAGATTATAACAGAGCATGGCCAAGATGTTCAAATGTTTATAAATGACCAGCATGGTCAAACAATAATCATAGTCAGTTGGCTTTTCATAGCCGATCATTAAGAGTATCTCTACCGCTCCTGCTGTCTCTAGAGAGTTGAAAACAGCAGGTCTGGGACAGGTAGCACGTCCGGTGAACAGGTCAGGGTTCAATAGCCGCAGGCAGAACAGTTGAAACTGGAGCAGCAGCACGGCCAGGTGGACTGGGGACAGCAAGGAGTCATCATGACAGGTAGTCCTGAGGCATGACCCTAGGGCCCAGGTCCTCTGAGAGAGAGAAAGAAAGAGAGAAAAAGAGAATTAGAGAGAGCATACTTAAATTCACACAGGACACCGGATAAGACAGGAGAAGTACTCCAGATATAACAGGCTGACCCTAGCCCCCTGCAGCATAAATACTGCAGCAACTACTGCAGCATAAATACCGGAGGCTGAGACAGGAGGTGTCAGGAGACAATGTGGCACCATCCGATGATACCCCCGGACCAAACAGGTAGGATATAACCTCACACACTTTGCCAAAGCACAGCGCCCACACCACTAGAGGGATACCTTCAACCACCAACTTACCATCCTGAGACAAGGCCGAGTATAGCCCACAAAGATCTCCACCACGGCACAACCCAAGGGGTGGCGCCAACCCAGACAGGAAGATCACGTCAGTGACTCAACCCACTCAAGTGACGCACCCCTCCTAGGGACAGCATGGAAGAGCACCAGTAAGCCAGTGACTCAGCCCCTGTAATAGGGTTAGAGCCCAGGCAGAGACAGCAAGGGCGGTTCGTTGCTCCAGAGCCTTTCCGTTCACCTTCACACTCCTGGGCCAGACTACACTCAATCATAAGACCTACTGAAGAGATGAGTCTTCAGTAAAGACTTAAAGGTTGAGACCGAGTCTGCATCTCTCACATGGATAGGCAGACCATTCCATAAAAATGGAGCTCTATAGGAGAAAGCCCTGCCTCCAGCTGTTTGCTTAGAAATTCTAGGGACAATTAGGAGGCCTGCGCCTTGTGACCGTAGCGTACGTGTAGATATGTACGGCAGGACCAGATCAGAAAGATAGGTAGGAGCAAGCCCATGTAATGCTTTGTTAGCAGTAAAACCTTGAAATCAGCCCTTGCCTTAACAGGAAGCCAGTGTAGGGAGGCTAGCACTGGAGTAATATGATCACATTTTTTGGTTCTAGTCATGATTCTAGCAGCCGTATTTAGCACTAACTGAAGTTTATTTATTGCTTCATCCGGGTAGCCGGAAAGTAGAGCATTGCAGTAGTCTAACCTTGATGTAACAAAATAATGGATTCATTTTTTTTGCATCATTTTTGGACAGAAAGTTTCGGATTTTTGCAATGTGACATAGATGGGAAAAAAGCTGTCCTTGAAACAGTCTTGATATGTTCGTCAGAAGAGAGATCAGGGTCCAGAGTATTTTATTTGTATTTTTTATTTCACCTTTATTTAACCAGGTAGGCTGGTTGAGAACAAGTTCTCATTTGCAACTGCGACCTGGCCAAGATAAAGCATAGCAGTGTGAACAGACAACACAGAGTTACACATGGAGTAAACAATTAACAAGTCAATAACACAGTAGAAAAAAAAGAGAGTCTATATACATTGTGTGCAAAAGGCATGAGGAGGTAGGCGAATAATTACAATTTTGCAGATTAACACTGGAGTGATAAATGATCAGATGGTCATGTACAGGTAGAGATATTGGTGTGCAAAATAGCAGAAAAGTAAATAAATATAAACAGTATGGGGATGAGGTAGGTAAAATTGGGTGGGTTATTTACCGATAGACTATGTACAGCTGCAGCGATTGGTTAGCTGCTCAGATAGCAGATGTTTGAAGTTGGTGAGGGAGATAAAAGTCTCCAACTTCAGCAATTTTTGCAATTCATTCCAGTCACAGGCAGCAGAGAACTGGAACGAAAGGCGACCAAATGAGGTGTTGGCTTTAGGGATGATCAGTGAGATACACCTGCTGGAGCATGTGCTACGGGTGGGTGTTGTCATCGTGACCAGTGAACTGAGATAAGGCGTAGCTTTACCTAGCAGAGACTTGTAGATGACCTGGAGCCAGTGGGTCTGGCGACAAATATGTAGCGAGGGCCAGCCGACTAGAGCATACAGGTCGCAGTGGTGGGTGGTATAAGGTGCTTTAGTAACAAAACGGATGGCACTGTGATAAACTGCATCCAGTTTGCTGAGAAGAGTATTGGAAGCTATTTTGTAGATGACATCGCCGAAGTTGAGGATCGGTAGGATAGTCAGTTTTACTAGGGTAAGTTTGGCGACGTGAGTGAAGGAGGCTTTGTTGCGGAATAGAAAGCCGACTCTAGATTTGATTTTAGATTGGAGATGTTTGATATGAGTCTGGAAGGAGAGTTTACAGTCTAGCCAGACACCTAGGTACTTATAGATGTCCACATATTCTAGGTCGGAACCATCCAGGGTGGTGATGCTAGTCGGGCGTCAGGCAGCGAACGGTTGAAAAGCATGCATTTGGTTTTACTAGCATTTAAGAGCAGTTGGAGGCCACGGAAGTATGGCATTGAAGCTCGTTTGGAGGTTAGATAGCACAGTGTCCAAGGAAGGGTCGGAAGTATACAGAATGGTGTCGTCTGCGTAGAGGTGGATCAGGGAATCGCAACATCATTGATATATACAGAGAAAAGAGTCGGCCCGAGAATTGAACCCTGTGGCCGAGGTCCTTCACATTTTTATTTGAGATGACTGTACAACCATCAATATTTATTGTCAGATTCAACAGAATATCTCTTTGTTTCTTGGGACCTAGAACAAGCATCTCTGTTTTGTCCGAGTTTAAAAGTAGAACGTTTGCAGCCATCCACTTCCTTATATCTGAAACACAGGCTTCTAGCGAGGGCAATTTGGGGGCTTCGCCATGTTTCATTGAAATGTACAGCTGTGTGTCATCCACATAGCAGTGAAAGTTAACATTATGTTTTCGAATGACTACCCAAGAGGTAAAATATATAGTGAAAACAATAGTGGTCCTAAAACGGAACCTTGAGGAACACCGTCATTTACAGTTGATTTGTCAGAGGACAAACCATCCACAGAGACAAACTGATATCTTTCTGACAGATAAGATCTAAACCAGGCCAGAACTTGTCCGTGTAGACCAATTTGGGTTTCCAATCTCTCCAAAAGAATGTGGTGATCGATGGTATCAAAAGCAGCACTAAGGTCTAGGAGCACGAGAACAGATGCAGAGCCTCGGTCTGACGCCATTTACCACCTTCACATGTGCAGTCTCAGTGCTATGATGGGGTCTAAAACCAGACTGAAGCATTTCGTATACATTGTTTGTCTTCAGGAAGGCAGTCAGTTGCTGCGCAACAGCTTTTTCTAAAATTTATGAGAGGAATGGAAGATTCGATATAGGCCAATATTTTTTAATATTTTCTGGGTCAAGGTTGGCTTTTTCAAGAGAGGCTTTATTAATGCCACTTTTAGTGAGTTTGGTACACATCCGGTGGATAGAGAGACGTTTATTACTGTATATTCAACATAGAAGGGCCAAGCACAGGGAACAGCTCTTTCAGTAGTTTAGTTGGAATAGGGTGCAGTATGCAGCTTTAAGTTTTAGAGGCCATGATTATTTTCATCATTGATTCAAGAGATATAGTACTAAAACACTTGAGTGTCTCTCTTGATCCTAGGTCCTGGCAGAGTTGTGCAGACTCAGGACAACTGAGTTTTGGAGGAATACGCAGATTTAAAGAGGAGTCCGTAATTTGCTTTCTAATGATCATGATCTTTTCCTCAAAGAAGTTCATGAACTTATTACTGCTGAAGTGAAAGGAATCTTCTCTTGGGGAATGCTGCTTTTTAGTTAGCTTTGCGGCAGTATCAAAAAGACATTTCGGATTGTTTTTTTTTTCCTCAATTAAGTTGGAAAAAGATGATCGAGCAGCAGTGAGGGCTCTTCGATACTGCACGGTAATGTCTTTCCAAGCTAGTCGGAAGACTTCCAGTTTGGTGTGGCGCCATTTCCGTCCCAATTTTCTGGAAGCCTGCTTCAGAGCTCCGGTATTTTCTGTATACCGGGGAGCTAGTTTCTTATGACAAATGTTTTTTGTTTTTAGGGGTGCAACTGCATCTAGGGTATTGCGAAAGGTTAAATTGAGTTCCTCAGTTAGGTGGGTAACTGATTTTTGTCCTCTGATGTCCTTGGGTAGGCAGAGGGAGTCTGGAAGAGCAACAAGGAGTCTTTGGATTGTTTATAGCACAATTTTTGATGCTCCTTGGTTGGAGTCTGAGCAGATTATGTGTTGCGATTGCAAACGTAATAAAATGGTGGTCCGATAGTCCAGGATTATGAGGAAAAACATTAAGATCCACTACATTTATTCCATGGGACACAACTACTGTAGGTTCAGAGTATGACTGTGACAGTGAGTAGGTCCAGAGACATGTTGGACAAAACCCACTGAGTCGATGATGGCTCCGAAAGCCTTTTGGAGTGGGTCTGTGGACTTTTCCATGTTTATATTAAAATCACCAAAAATTAGAATATTATCTGCTATGACTACAAGGTCCGATAGGAATTCAGGGAACTCCGTGAGGAACGCTATATATGGCCCAGGAGACCTGTAAACAGTAGCTATAAAAAGTGATTGAGTAGGCTGCATAGATTTCATTACTAGAAGCTCAAAGGATGAAAACATCATTATTTTTTTTGTAAATTGATTTTTTCTATCGTAAATGTTAGCAACACCTCCGCCTTTGCGGGATGCACGGGGGATATGGTCACTAGTGTAACCAGGAGGTGAGGCCTCATTTAACACAGTAAATTCATCAGGCTTACGCCATGTTTCAGTCAGGCCAATCACATCAAGATTATGATCAGTGATTAGTTCATTGACTATAACTGCCTTTGAAGTGAGGGATCTAACATTAAGTAGCCCTACTTTGAGATGTGAAGTATCACAATCTCTTTCAATAATGGCAGGAATGGAGGAGGTCTTTATTCTAGTAACATTGCTAAGGCGAACACCGCCATGTTTAGTTTTGCCCAACCTAGGTCGAGGCACAGACACGGTCTCAATGGGGATAGCTGAGCTGACTGCACTGACTGTGCTAGTGGCAGACTCCACTAAACTGGCAGGCTGGCTAACAGCCTGCTGCCTGGCCTGCACCCTATTTCATTGTGAAGCTAGAGGAGTTAGAGCCCTGTCTATGTTGGTAGATAAGATGAGAGCACCCCTCCAGCTATGATGGAGTCCGTCACTCCTCAGCAGGCCAGGCTTGGTCCTGTTTGTGGGTGAGTCCTAGAAAGAGGGCCAATTATCTACAAATTCTATCTTTTGGGAGGGGCAGAAAACAGTTTTCAACCAGCAATTGAGTTGTGAGACTGCTGTAGAGCTCATCACTCCCCCCTAACTGGGAGGGGGCCAGAGACAATTACCTGATGTCGACACATCTTTCTAGCTGATTTACACGCTGAAGCTATGTTGCGCTTGGTGATCTCTGACTGTTTCATCCTAACATCGTTGGTGTCGACGTGGATAACAATATCTCTCTATACTCTCTACACTCGCCAGTTTTAGCTTTAGCCAGCACCATCTTCAGATTAGCCTTAACGTTGGTAGCCCTGCCCCCTGGTAAACAGTGTATGATCGCTGGATGATTCGTTTGAAGTCTAATACTGCGGGTAATGGAGTCGCCAATGACTAGGGTTTTCAATTTCTCTGAGCTAATGGTGGGAGGCTTTGGCATCTCAGACCCCGTAACAGGAGGAGTAGAGACCAGAGAAGGCTCGGCCTCAGACTCCGACTTGCTACTTAATGGGGAAAACCGGTTGAAAGTTTCTTTCGGCTGAATGAGCGACACCGGTTGAGCATTCCTACAGCATTTCCTTCCAGAAGCCATGAGAAAGTTGTCCGGCTGCGGGGACCGTGCGAGGGGACTCGTACTAACGTTACTATCTGTACTTACTGGTGGCACAGACACTGTTTCGTCCTTTCCTACACTGAAATGGCCCTTGCCTAATGATTGCGTCTGAAGCTGGCCTTGCAGCACAGCTATCCTCGCCGTAAGGCGATCGTTCTCCTGTATATTATGAGTACAGCGACTGCAATTAGAAGGCATCATATTAATGTTACTACTTAGCTTCGGCTGTTGGAGGTCCTGACAAACCACGTCCAGATAAAGCGTCCGGAGTGAAAAAGTTGAATGAAAAAAAAAAGTTGAGTGAGGGAAAAACTAAAAATATAAACGGTAATTAAAAAGTAAAAACCGTAAAGTTGTCAGGTAGCAAAGTAAGGTTGGCAACAAAGCACACAGCAACACGTAAACAAGTCTGCAAGTTGTGACCGGAAATGTATTTACAAACACCACAGGAATGATCATCCACATGTTTTGATCATATCTAATGCTGCAGAAATCTGCTCTAAAGCAGTATCCACATCCATCACATGTAGTGATCACAATATAGAAGCCATTTCTGGGAAAACCAAAGTTCCAAAGGCTGGGCCTAATATTGCTAATTTTATAAGATATCATATTGTACAAGAGGTTTTGTACTAATTCCTATGTTGAAGATGTGAAGAATATTTGCTGGTCTGTGATGTGTAGTGAGGAGCAACCAGACGCTGCACTTGATGCATTTATGAAATTGCTTATTCCAATTAGGGATGGATCGAAATGTACATAATGGGTACCTGGAGGAAATTTCATTCCAGGGGAGGGTTTAGTCTTTTTTTTTTTTATCTAGTCCAGGGGAAGGTCATGTCATTTATAATAGATGAAATTTAAAGATTTCTCTGTTAAAAAAAAATGAGTTGCTTATAAGGCTATTTATTGACGTGTGCCGGATGCCGCCCCTCATCTCTGATTTGGTCCTGCCGTACATACCTACACGTACGCTACGGTCACAAGACGCAGGCCTCCTAATTGTCCCTAGAATTTCTAAGCAAACAGCTGGAGGCAGGGCTTTCTCCTATAGAGCTCCATTTTTATGGAACGGTCTGCCTACCCATGTCAGAAACGCAAACTCGGTCTCAACCTTTAAGTCTTTACTGAAGACTCATCTCTTCAGTGGGTCATATGATTGAGTGTAGTCTGGCCCAGGAGTGGGAAGGTGAACGGAAAGGCTCTGGAGCAACGAACCGCCCTTGCTGTCTCTGCCTGGCCGGTTCCCCTCTTTCCACTGGGATTCTCTGCCTCTAACCCTATTACAGAGGCTGAGTCACTGGCTTATTGGGGCTCTCTCATACCGTCCCTGGGAGGGGTGCGTCACCTGAGTGGGTTGAGTCATTGATGTGATCATCCTGTCTGGGTTCCCCCCCCCCCCCCCCCCTTGGGTTCTGCCGTGGCGGAGATCTTTGTGGGCAATACTCAGCCTTGTCTCAGGATGGTAAGTTGGTGGTTGAAGATATCCCTCTAGTGGTGTGGGGGCTGTGCTTTGGCAAATTGGGTGGGGTTATATCCTTCCTGTTTGGCCCTGTCCGGGGGTGTCCTCGGATGGGGCCACAGTGTCTCCTGACCCCTCCTGTCTCAGCCTCCAGTATTTATGCTGCAGTAGTTTATGTGTCGGGGGGCTAGGGTCAGTTTGTTATATCTGGAGTACTTCTCCTGTCCTATTCGGTGTCCTGTGTGAATTTAAGTGTGCTCTCTCTAATTCTCTCTTTCTCTCTTTCTTTCTCTCTCTCGGAGGACCTGAGCCCTAGGACCATGCCTCAGGACTACCTGACATGATGACTCCTTGCTGTCCCCAGTCCACCTGGCCGTGCTGCTGCTCCAGTTTCAACTGTTCTGCCTTATTATTATTGGACCATGCTGGTCATTTATGAACATTTGAACATCTTGGCCATGTTCTGTTATAATCTCCACCCGGCACAGCCAGAAGAGGACGGGCCACCCCACATAGCCTGGTTTCTCTCTAGGTTTCTTCCTAGGTTTTGGCCTTTCTAGGGAGTTTTTCCTAGCCACCGTGCTTCTACACCTGCATTGCTTGCTGTTTGGGGTTTTAGGCTGGGTTTCTGTACAGCACTTTGAGATATCAGCTGATGTACGAAGGGCTATATAAATACATTTTATTTGATTTGATCTCTGATTCTCCACTGGGCCCGCAATATCAAGTGTGCCTGTAGGCTATTTATTGTGGTCTCAATCAAATGATTCATACCCTAAAGGCTACGAAGTGCATGCTCTGAGAAGCACAGAGTAAAGTCATATTTCTAAGATAGCTGCTGGGATGGTGTAAATAGAACTACGCTGCATTACACACTGCAATGGATATTCCAACCCTGAGGCCCGGCCTGCTATGCTCTTGGAACAGGCCCCCGATTCCCGACCCGAGTCAAGTGGGAATATAATTGCTTTTCTCACTATGCTTATTCTGACCTTGAATTTAAGCATGAAAATAGCTTGCTATTCACCAACTATTCATTTGAGGTGGAGTTTGAATAAATGTAGGTGTGGCAGAGGTGCCTCTACAGGTGCCTCTGCCATAATTCCCCACCTTTATGGGTGAATAAGGTCGAGCGAACCTGCTGGTTCCAAGTGGAAAAAGCATATACTTAATTGTTTTCCAATAGAAATAACAGTATTCTCTATGCACTGTAATCTATAAATTGATAAGAACTATCAATAATAGCTAGGTAAACGAGCAATCTGTTTGGAGAAGGGGATTGCAAATTCACAATTGTTTCAGATGATTTTTCCTTATGACCCCTGGAGACGAATGTGAAACCAGCCATATGGAGGTAAATTGAAAATCATATTCCACAGTAAAATAGGATCGACTGTAAATAGTTGTGCCATTATTCAGAATTTTAATTGTGTGCCTGTATAAGTTGCGAGGATGAAATTTGGAGAGACAAGCTGTTGGCTTCTGTAGGACTAAACCTGCAAGTTGATGTAGCCTATGTGCTTTAGAATGTTTTTATTATGTGCCAGGGCTTTTCTCTGATTTATTTTACAATTTGTATCATGTTAAACATGACTAATACTCACATGCATATATTTTTGCATCATTAAATTCCACTCCTTTTACCTTTTTCTCCTGACACATCCTTGTACGTTGTTCCTGAGGGCCGTTAGCGTTAGTGGATCATATTAGGCTAACGTTGTGCAATAATTTGGGACACGTTGCCTATTTGAATCATTGCGGAGCTCAGACCACATGTTGCAGGTTAAACCTGGAGTCTGGTGCAGGGTTCACGACAACTGGACCATTGTCATACAGTTACGTATATGAATCAAACCCCTGTATATTTTATTCAACATATTTTGTGTGTTAAGGCTCTCCAAGCAGGTGTTTTTTATTATTCATTCATACTTTCCTAACCCTAAAATGTGCCTAAATAATCCAACATAAGAGTACCAGTTGGTGCAGAAACGGAGATAAATATGCATAGATGGCTTTCTTTCATTGATCCCTATGTTCTGACCACGTTCTCTCAGTGTATTCTGTTGAGTCTGTCGACAAAATGTACACCGTATTTAAATGGATGGCTTAAAATACACTACATGACCAAAAGTATGTGGACACCTGCAGGTCGAACATCTCATTCCAAAATCATGGGTATTAATATGGAGTTTGTCCCCCCTTAGCTGCTATAACAGCCTCCACCCTTCTGGGAAGGCTTTCCAGTAGATGTTTGAACATTACTGTGGGGACTTGCTTCCATTCAGCCACAACAACATTAGGGCACTGATGTTGGGGGATTAGGCCTGGCTCACAGTTGGCGGTCCAATTCATCCCAAGGTTTTTGTTGGGGTTGAGGTCAGGACTCTGTGCACTCCAGTCAAGTTCTTCCACACCGATCTCGACAACCCATTTCTGTATGGACCTCGCTTTGTGCACAGGGGTATTGTCACGCTGAAACAGGAAAGGGCCTTCCCCAAACTGTTGCCACAAAGTTGGAAGCACAGAATCGTCTAGAATGTCATTGTACGCTGAAGCTCTAAGACTTCCCTTCACTGGAACTAAGGGGCCTAGCCGGAACCATGAAAAACAGCCAGGACCATTATTCCTCCTCCAGCAAACTTAACAGTTGGCACTATGCATTCGGGCAGATAGCGTTCTCCTGGTGTCCACCAAATCCAGATTCGTCCATCGAACTGCCAGATGGTGAAGTGTGATTCATCACTCCAGAGAACGCGTTTTGACTGCTCCAGAGTCCAATGGCGGCGAGCTGGACACCACGCCAGCCGGCGCTTGGCATTGCGTATGGTGATCTTAGGCTTGTGTGCGGCTGCTCGGCTGCTCGGCCATGGAAACCCATTTCATGAAGCTCCCGACGAACGATTATTGCGCTGAAGTTGCTTCCAGAGGCAGTTTGGAACTCGGTAGTGAGTGTTGCAACCAAGTTTGTGTGGCCTACCACTTTGCGGCTGAGCCGTTGTTGCTTCTAGATGTTTCCACTTCACAATAACAGCACTTACTGTTGACCAGGGCAGCTCTAGCAGGGCAGAAATTTGTCGAACTGACTTGATGGGAAGATGGAATCCTATGACGGTGCCAAATTGAAAGTCACTGAGCTTTTCCGTAAGGCCATTTTACTGCCAATGTTTGTCTATGGAGATTGCATGGCGGTGTGCTCAATTTTATAAACCTCTCAGCAACGGGTGTGGCTGAAATAGCCGAATCCACTAATTTGAAGGGGTGTCCACATACATTTGTTGTCACGATTCTTCAAAATCGATCCCAGAAGCAGACCAGGACAAGGAGAGTAGGAAGAAGGTGAGTATTTATTTACAAGTGAATGTGAATGGGTAGATATATCCAGGTGGTGTAGCGGGTAGCGGTGGTGAGTTGATGGGAGTAAATAGGTGGATCCAATGGGGAAGCGGAATCCTCTGACGATCAGGCGGGAATGGGTTAAATGATCCGGGTGAGTAACTGAAGACAGAACAAACAGAGGTAAGTTCAAGGCAAGCAATACATAACAAACAACAAAACAAATTCTATCCAACTTGAGGCTGATACTCTGGCACAACATACTGTTCATGGCTAACGATCCGTCAGGGAATGGATGTCAGGTCAGAGCTTTTGAAGGGGAGAGGTGATGATCAGGACAGGTGTGCAGATTACTGATGGGATACAGGTGCGGGTGAACATCGATCTCCCAACAAGCTAATTCGCCCGGCAACCAGACAGGGTGCGTTCCAGGACACCGGAAACACACTCCAGGACAGAAACACAGGCAAACACAGACTCAGGAAGCGGGATTCGTGACAGTACCCCCCCTCCGACGAACGCCACCGGGCGGACTACCTGGAGCGCCAGGGTGCAGGCGGTAGAAGTCACGAAGCAGGTCGTCATCAAGGATCTGACGCTGAGGAATCCAACTCCTCTCCTCTGGAACATATCCTTCCCAATCCACGAGATATTGGAACCCTCGACCCCGCCGTCTGGAGTCCATGATGCGGCGCACCGTGTAGACAGGACCACCTCCGATCATCCGAGGAGGAGGAGGAGGAGGGGGCAACAGAGGACTTGAGGCAGGAGGTGAACCGGCTTGAGGCAGGAGACATGAAAGGTGGGGTGTACTCGAAGCGTTGCCGGCAATTTGAGTCGGACCACAGCAGGGTTAATGATTCTCTCCACCACGAACGGACCAATGAACTTTGGTGACAGTTTCCTCGACTCAGTCCGTAGAGGAAGATCCCGTGTAGCCAACCACACCTTATCTCCGATGGTATAAGTGGGAGCAGGAATACGGCGACGATTCGCCTGGATCTGATACCGGTCAGAAACTCTAAGGAGAACCTTCCTGGCCCGATGCCAGGTCCGGTGGCAACGACGAATGTGGGCCTGGACAGAAGGGACCGAAAGATCCCTCTCCTGAGAAGGAAACAAGGGAGGTTGGTATCCGTACAGGCATTGGAAGGGGGACATCCCAGTGGCAGATGAAGGAAGGGTATTATGGGCATACTCGATCCAGGGTAATTGAGATGACCAAGAGGTGGGATCAGAGGAGACAAGACAACGCAGCGTGCACTCCATCTTCTGGTTGGCTCTCTCCGCCTGACCATTAGATTGGGGGTGAAATCCAGATGTGAGACTGACTGTAGCTCCAATGGCTAAACAGAAGGATTTCCAGACAGCAGAGGTAAACTGAGGACCACGGTCAGAAACAATGTCACAGGGCAACCCGTGGACCCTGAACACCTCCCTAACCAAGATCTCGGACGTCTCAGTGGCAGAAGGCAGCTTGGAGAGGGGAACAAAGTGGGCAAACTTGCTGAATCTATCCACAATGGTCAGAATAACCGTGTTACCAACAGAAGAGGGCAACCCCGTGACAAAATCCAAGGCCAGATGCGACCAAGGTCGTCGGTGAATAGGTAGGGGGTGAAGAAGCCCAGAGCTGGCCCGATTGGTACTCTTATTCTGCGCACAAACAGGACAAGCGGCAACAAACCTCCGGGTATCTTCTCCCATGGCAGGCCACCAAAATCGTCTGCGCAGTAGCGCCATAGTCCGAGCAACACCAGGGTGACAAGCTATCTTGCTGGCGTGGGACCACTGAAGGACAGCAGAACGAACCGACTCAGGCACGAACAACCGACCGGGTGGACCGTTACCGGGCCCGGGCTGTGTCCGAAGAGCCGCCATCACCTCCTCCTCAATCCTCCATGTAACGGCTCCCACGACAACGTTCTGGGGAAGAATCGTCTCAGTCTTGGCCTCACTCTCCTCCGTCTTGGAGAACATCCGGGACAGGGCGTCCGCCTTCCCGTTCTTCGACCCAGGTCGGAACGTCAGGGAAACATTGAAGCGTCCAAAAAACAAAGCCCACCGGGCCTGACGAGAGTTGAGACGTTTAGCCGATTGCACGTAAGCCAGATTCTTGTGGTCAGTCCAGACCACAAACGGTTGCTCCGCTCCCTCCAACCAGTGACGCCACTCCTCCAAGGCAAGCTTCACAGCGAGAAGCTCCCGGTTACCCACATCGTAGTTTCTTTCAGCTGGAGAAAGACGACAAGAGTAGAAGGCGCAGGGATGGAGTTTAACACAAAAATACCAATCATATCTCTCAGAACGTCATTCACCATACTTTGGAACACAGCAGGAGCGTTGGTCAGTCCAAACGGCATCACCTGGTACTCGAAATGTCCCATCGGAGTATTGAACCCAGTCAACCACTCGTCCCCCTCTTTGATCCGAACCAAATGATAAGCATTACGTAAATCAAGCTTCGTAAAAACCGTAGCACCCTGTAAAGAATCGAAAGCCGAGCTCATCAAGGGCAGGGGATACTTGTTCTTGACCGTAATATCATTCAAACCCCGATAATCAATACACGGTCGAAGAGTGCCATCCTTCTTGCTCACAAAAAAAAATCCTGCTCCCAGAGGTGATGACGAGGGCCGAATGAGACTTGCAGCTAGAGACTCCTTGATGTAGGTCTCCAAGGCCTCAAGTTCAGGTCGAGAGATACTGTATAACCGTCCTTTGGGAAAGGCGGCTCCAGGAAACAGATTAATCGCACAGTCATAAGGTCGGTGGGGAGGAAGAGACTGAGCCTTCTGTTTACTGAATACTTCACCCAACTCGTGATATGTTTCTGGAACCAGGGACAAATCAGGAGGAGCAGAGTCACTGACCTGACTGGAAATGGCAGGAGAACAGGCAGTCCTAAGACAGTTAGCATGACAATCAATGCTCCAACTAGTTACCTTACCCGTCACCCAATCAAACGAGGGATTGTGTTCCTTCAGCCAGGGGTAACCAAGAACCAGAGGAACATGGGGCGAGGACAGAATGAAGAAGGAGATAAACTCTGAATGATTACCCGACAACAAGACCATGACCATGTTGACCATGTTGTGTGCAGACTAACCTATATATAGCAGTTTGAGTTCAGTTTGAGACTAAACACTTGTTATAAACAAATGTGGAAATTGAGCAAGTTTAGGAGCCTAAACTGCTTGGTGTAACCCTGGATTATAACCCGTCTTGGTCAAAACATATTGATGAAACGGTAACTAAAATGAGAAGAGGTCTGCTCTGCTTTCTTGACTTTGCTATCAACAAAATAAGTCCTACAGGCCCTAGTTTTATCATAACTGGACTACTGCCCAGTCACATGGTCAAGTGCCACAAAGAGGTACATAGGCAAATTACAGTTGGCCCAGAACAGAGCAGCATGGCTGGCCCGTCAATGTACACGGAGGGCATCAATGACATGCATGTCAATCTCTCTTGGCTTAAAGTAGAGGAGAGATTGACTGCATCAATACTTGTTTTTGTGAGAGGTATTGACATGTTGAAAGCACAGAGTTGTCTGTTCAAACAACTAGCACACAGCTCAGACACCCATGCATACCCCAAAAGACATACCACAAGGGGTCCCTTCACAGTCCCCAAGTCCAGAACAGACTCCGGGAAACACAGAGTACTACACAGAGCCATGAATGACTACATGGAACACTATTCCACATCAAGTAACTCATGTAAATAGTCAAATCCAATTTTAAAAACTGATAAAACTACAGATCAAATCAAAATGTATTTGTCACATGCGCCGAATACAACAGGTGACTATGCATAGATAATAAACAGCAAGTAGCAGCAGTGTAAAAACAGAGGTTGGGGGGGTCAATGTAAATAGTCCGGGTTGCCATTTGATTAATTGATTAGCAGCCTCATGGCTTGGGGGTAGAAGCTGTTAAGGAGCCTTTTGGTCCTAGACTTAGCACTCTGGTGATGTAGACACCAAGGAACTTGAAAATCTTGACCCGCTCCACCTCAGCCCCGTCAATGCTAATGGGAGCCTGTTCAGCCCTCCTTTTCCTATAGTCCACGATCAGCTCCTTTGTCTTGATCACATTGAGGGAGAGGTTGTTGTCCTGGCACCACACTGCCAGGTCTTCGACCTCCTCCCTGTTGTCTCGTCGTTGTCAGTGATCAGGCCTACCACTGTTGTGTTGTCAGCAAACCTAATGATGGTGTTGGAGTCGTGCTTGGTACGCAGTCATGAGTGAATAGGGAGTACAGGAGGGGACAAAGCATGCACCCCTGAGGGGCCCCAGTGTTAAGGATCAGCGTGGTAGATGTGTTTTTGCCTACCCTTACCACCTGGGGGCAGCCCGTCAGGAAGTCCAGGATCCAGATGCAGAGGGAGGTGTTTAGTCCCAGAATCCTTTGCTTAGTGATGAGCTTTGTGGGCACTATGGTGTTGAACGCTGAGCTATAGTCAATGAACAGCATTCTCACATAGGTGTTCCTTTTGTCCAGGTGGGAAAGGGCAGTGTGGAGTGTGATTGAGATTGCTTTATCTGTGGATCTGTTGGGGCTATATACAAATTGTAATGGGTCTAGGCTTTCAGGCATCATGGTGTTGATGTGATCCATGATCAGCCTTTCAAACACCAACGTGAGTGCTACGGTGTGGTAATAATTTTGGCAGGTTACCTTAGCTTTCTTGGACACAGAGAATATGGTGGTTTGGTTGAAACATGCAGGTATTTCAGACTCGGTCAGGGAGAGGTTGAAAATGTCAGTGAAGTCCGCGTATGCTTTGAGTACATGTCCTGGTAATCCGTCTGGACACCTTATGGAACAACACGGACTGTGAAGAGACATACACACCAGGGGTTGGAACATAAATTATTTTGCAACAGAACTACTATTTTTTTGTTGTTCCGTTTCACTGTTCCGACCAGCAAAATAAAGTTCTAAACTGGTTCAAACCCCCAAAAAGTAATGGCTTATATTGTTTATTTCTTTGTTTCTTTCTTTCAATACATTTAGCCTATTCGATTATCGATAAGTTAACAAATAATATGTTGGATTCATGTCTCCACCTCAACCAAAAATAAAAGTTAAAGAATGGGATTTCAGCCAGTGGCTCAGATGGAACTATAGAAGATCCTTTAAATGTTGGTATTTGGTTGTGTTACCTGATGTAACGGATGTGAAACGGCTAGCTAGTTAGCGGTGGTGCGCGCTAAATAGCGTTTCAACCGGTGAAGTCACTTGCTCTGAGACCTTGAAGTAGTGGTTCCCCTTGCTCTGCAAGGGCCACGGCTTTTGTGGAGCGATGGGTAACAATGCTTCGTGGGTGACTGTTGTTGATGTGTGCAGAGGGTCCCTGGTTCGCGCCCGGGTATACAGGCATAAAGGCCCTAACATTCAACCTTAAAATGATTGTACAATCCCATGGCCACATTTTTAGGTTATTGACTTGCACCATGTCTTTTTAATGTAATCTAAACTGCAATCCAGGCCATTTGGTTCTGCTATTAGATGACGCACAGTGATAACACATTCATCTGTTGAATAGATTTTGTAATTATTGTAGTTATTTCGCCAGTATGGCCTATTTATTGCCTTACCTCCCTTATCCTACCTCATTTGCACACACTGTATATAGACTTTTTTCTATTGTAATTTGACTGTATGTTTGTTTATTCCATGTGTAACACTGTGTTGTTGTTTGTGTCTCACTGCTTTGCTTTATCTTGGCCAGGTCGCAGTTATAAATGAGAACTTGTTCTCAACTAGCCTACCTGGTTAAATAAAGGTGAAAGAAAAATGAAAGAAAAAAATAAACAAAATGTCTGTGCTTTTAATTGTTGAAAGTAATTGACATTTGGTGACAACTAAACAAAAAATATGACATTGTTTTTCCATTGAAATTTGGTTGTGCTTTTAGATGGTTGAAAGCATAATGATAAGACATTGGAAATTCAACTAACTCATTTTGAGAGGGTGAATATACAGTAGGTTGTAATCTCATTGATCAACATCTCAACCAAATATTACCCAATTATCCATGTTGAAATGATGTGGTGTGCCCAGTGCGCATTCACATATATCTGTAACCTTCACAGACCTCATCGCCCCCATGTGTGAGTAACCTGCTGTGACGCATTTATGGTTTGAATCATTTCTCTGCCTCAACAGTGTTAGACATCTTCATTATTCACCAAGGACAGGAGGAGGAAGAGATATTTATATATATATATATATATATATAGGTAAAAAATATACTTTGTACAGATGGAGGTGGTCCAGACGCATGTGTGTGCATCTGTGATTCATAGTCTTCTTTGTTTGTGGAGCCCTGTGCATCGTCATACTTTGGTTTTGGCCATGAACAGAAAGTCATTAGAGCTAGCGAGAGAGAGAGATTTGAGAGATGAGAAGGGAGATAAATCAGCGAGAGGGAGAGAGATGATGAGGGTCTCCTGCCAAATGAATGTTCCCTGCTACCTGTGTTCACTGACCTTTGACACTCTCTCCACGCAGACAGAGAGGAGAGGCATGTCTGGACATGTGCCATGGCCCTCTTGGCCCGTGACATACTCCTAATGAATGATACAGTACCATAGTATTTGAGAAGTTCTCTACTCACACATGAAATGAAAGAGAGCTGAAAGAATGCTGTTGATTTAAGTTGGCTGGATATCCTTTGGGTGGTGGGCAATTCTTGACACACATGGGAAACTGTTGAGCCTGAAAAACCCAGCAGCGTTGCAGTTCTTGACACAAAGCAGTGTGGCACCTATTACCATACCGCGTTCAAAGGCACTTAAATAGTTTTCTTTCCCATTCACCATCTGAATGGCACACATACACAATCCATGTCTCAATTGTGTCAAGGCTTAAAAAACCTTCTTTAACCTGTCTCTTCCTCTTCATCTACACTGATCTAAGTGGTTTTATCAAGTGACATCAATAAGGAATCATAGCTTTCAACTAGATTAACCTGGTCAGTCTATGTCATGGAAAGAACAGGTGTTCTTAATGTTTTGTACACGCATTATGAAACAGAATTGCAGACTGAAATATATCAACCCCAGACCAATGGGGGAGGGGAAGACTCAGGACACACATAGTGTCACGTGTGCTTCTATGAGGGTAAAAGCTGTTGTTGGTGGTGTGTGTAAGTGGTTGTGTATTGTGAAAGCACTCTAGGGAGTGCAATACCTATCGTAAGTCTTCACCCCTTTTGTATTTCATCACATTTTAATGTGTTACAAGTCTTTTTTAAGATTAATGAAAAATAAACACTAATATATCTTGTTTAGATAAGCATTCACTCCTGAGTCAAAATATGTTAGCAACACCTTTGGGAGCAATTACAAGTGTGTTTTATTGGGTAAGTTTCACAAGAGCTCTGTACACCTCTCTTGTGTAATATTTGCCCATTATTACATTTTCAAGTCATGCCATAGATTTTCAGGCAGATTTAAGTCAAAAATGTAACTTGGCCACACAGGACCATTCACTGTCTTCTTGGTAAGCAACTCCAATGTAGATTTGGCCATGTGATGTAGGTTATTGTCCTGCTGAAAGGTGAATTCCACTCCCAGAGTCTGGTGGAAAGCAGACTGAAATAGGTTTTCCTCTAGGATTTTGCATGTGCTTAGCTCCATCCCATTTCTTTTTATCCTGAAAAACTCCCGTCTGTCACGTCTACTCCCGCTCCTCCCCTCCAGTGTTTGATGTTGCCGGTTTACTAACCGCAGGTCCTGGGAACCATCATTATGCGCACCTGGCTTTCATAATTACGTTCACCTGCGCTTCATTATTAATTACACCTGGACTCCATTACCTCACTCATTACCTCCCCTATATCTGGCACTCCCTTAGGTTCCTTCCCTAGGCGGTATTGTTTCTGTTGGTCATGTCTAGATGCTACACTTATGTTGTAGCATGCCATGGTATTTGCTATATTAAACATACCACCTGCTTCTCGACTCCCAGTGTGTCCGGTACAGAATACTGCCTCCCAAAATGGAAGCAGCAGGAAATCAGTTGATGAGCAAGAATACCTACTTTGTTAACACCACGACCAGCTGGCACAACTGGGGACGGCTATGGAAGAGATTCAACATCTAAAACATACTTGAGCGGTGCTGCCTTCAACTAACGGAGGACACTCTATCACCAGTCGACCAAGCCCATTCAGCAACCTGTCCTGGTCAGCGACGCCCATCTGTCCCTCCTGGAAAAGCACCCCATCTACTGCAGTTCTCCCTCTTCTACTTTTTGCACCAGATGGGAACTCCTACAACAGAGGTCCAAGGTTGCCACGGTTATTTCTCTGCTGACTGGGCGGGCATTGGTATGGGCCTCTGCCATCCGGGAGAAAGGAGCTGAATTCGGGTGAGGGGTTCATGGCTTGATTCAGAGGTGTCTTCGATCATCCACGGGCGGTAGGTAGCCTAGTGGCTAGAGCGTTGGGCCAGTAACCGGTTGCTGGCTCGAATCCCCAAGCTGACAAGGTAAAAATCTGTCGTTCTGCCCCTGAACAAGGCAGTAAACCAACTGTTTTCCGGTTGGCCGTCATTGTAAATAAGAATTTGTTCTTAATTCACTTACCTAGTTGAAGTTTAGATGAATTTAAGAAATTCACCGGGGGTGAGTGCCTACTCCAGTGATGTCCGGTACGTCCCAACTCGGGATCCACTAGAGCAGAGGGACAGTCACGTGAGCTTACACCTCCTGGGGCAGGTGTGAGTATCACCAGTATCTTCATCACTTTCTGCCAAACCCTTTTTGGTGTCGCTCGCACTAGTTGACTGTCCATTTACTGTTTCTACAGCATTAGTGGATTCCGGTGCTGCGGGGAACTTTATTGACCAGACCCTTGCCGCCTCTTTCAACATAGTCCTCATACCCGCTTTCTTCTCCCGGTTGACGCCCTGGATAAATCGGTCATTAGGTTCAGAGACCATCACACGCATCACAAAACCACTCACCCTCACCATGGAGTCCATCAGGTATTGGATCTCACCCAGTATGCGCCAGCAGGGAAACCGATGCCCCTTCCCATGCCTCAGCATCCCTGGTCTCATCTTATCCAGTGACTTTGTCACTGATCTCCCCTATGACAGTTTCATTCCTCTCTGGTCTCCCTACTGCTCTACAGGTCGCTGAGGCACTATTCCAGCAGGTCTTATGGAATTATGGCGGAGGACATCTCCAACCGTGGGCCCCAATTCACATCACGGGTATGGAGAGCCTTTATGGAGAAACTCGGCGTCACGGTCCGCCTCACTTCCGGGTATAGGCCTCAGTCCAACGGGCCGATGGAGAGGATGAACCAGGAGCTGGGGAGGTTCCTGAGGAGTCACTGTCAGGACCGGCAGGGAGAGTGGGCCCGATACGTTACATCACTCCTCCACCGGGCTGACTGCCTACCAGTGTGTTCTGTGTTTTCATGCGGCTCTGGCTTCGTGGACCCTGGGCTAGACAGACGCTCCTGCGGTTGTTGAGTGGTTCAGGTGCGCAGAAATGTGGCGCGAGGCTCACGTGAGACTTCAGCACGCCGTCCACTGTCAGGCAGACTGACACCGCAGTGAGACTCCTGTGTTCCATCCTGGGGATTGCATTTGGCTCTCTACCAGGAACCTCCCACTCTGCCTGCAAGAGCCTGAGCCCCCTGTTTGTGGTGCCATTCAAGGTTCTCCGGCGGGTCAATGAGGTGACGCATAGGTTACAGCTTCCCAGTGACTACCGTAGCTCACCTTTTCATGTCTCCCTTCTCAGGCCAGTGGTGTCTGGTCCCTTGGCTGATGCTGTCCCCCCGGACCTCGAGGGAGCTCCCGCCTATGCCGTCAGATCTCCCAAAGTCATGGGGGTTGGCTCCAGTACCTGGTGGACTGGCAGGGGTATGGCCCAGAGGAGCCATGTGTTCCGGTGGAGGACATTCTGGATCCCAACATCATCCGTGATTTTCATCTATGCTGACCGGCCCACTCCTCGGGTCGTTCCTGTGGCTGGAGCTGTGAGTCGGGTACTGTCACGTCTACTCCCGCTCCTCCCCTCCAGTGTTCGATGTCGCCGGTTTACTAACCACCGGTCCTGGGAAGCATCACGTGCATCTGCGCTTCATCATTAAGCACATCTGGACTCCATAACCTCTCCTTTATCTGGGACTCCCTTAGGTTCCTTGCCAAGGATGTATTGTTTCTGTTTATGTCTAGACGCTACTCCTACGTTGTACCGTTCCATGTTATTTGCTATATTTAACTTCCACCGGCAGCTGCTTCTTGACTCTCAGTGATAAATTACACCGTCTTTACCGATGCCATGATGAAATCTCCACCATGCTTGAAAATAAGGAGACGCTGGTAAAGTAAAAATAATTTACTCAGTTTAACCAAAGTGGTTTTTTTTTGCAGTGTGCCTTGTTGCCGACAGGATGCATGTTTTGGAATATTTTCATGGCGGTCATAGTCGCTTCACTACAATGTTGTTGCTCCATCCTCCAGTGTTTTTCTATCACAGCCATTGAACTCTATCACAGCCATTGGCAGTTTCCCTCCTGTCCAGAAGGACGATTATCTTTGTCTGGGTGGTTTGAATACATCACTATTATGAACTTCACCAAATTAAATATTCTATATCTAATTTGTTATTGCTACCCATTTACCAGTCAATGCCCTTCTGGAAGGTTTCTAAAAGCGCCCTGGTCTCTCTAGTATAGGTGTTCCCAAACTGGGGTACGCATACCGATGCCATCAGGGGTATGCCAAATAAAAGTGTTTCACATTTAAAATATTTTTTCAAACAGTACATTTTATATTTTCCAACAGGACTATACATTAGGGTGAGTTTTTATTCTCACCTGAGTAGCCTCGTTTCACTGCCAAAAATACAATTTTACCATCTAGTATTCAGAAAAATAACACAATTTTAAATACAGGTAGCTGAGTCAAACATCCAATCACAACTGTTACTCTTGCGAGAAATCTTCACTCTTGCGCAGACATTTAGAAATGAAACATGACCATTTGAAAAGAACAAAGACGACTTTTGAGTAGTAAGACATGTATAAAAGCAATATACCTTTCAGAAGGGGCTATAAATGTCTTCATCAAACTGCTCTTTCACAATGCATCAGTGACATGGCAGGAGATGTTTTGAAACAATTACTGCTTTGCATACAATCCAGTGAATTATATGAATGATCTGAATCTAGGATAACAGGGACTCTCCGCAACTACAGTGGGGCAAAAAAGTATTTAGTCAGCCACCAATTGTGCAAGTTCTCCCACTTAAGATGAGAGGCCTGTAATTTTCATCATAGGTACACTTCAACTATGATAGACAAAATTAGAAAAAAAATCCAGAAAATCACATTGTAGGATTTTTAATTAATTTATTTGCAAATTATGGTGGAAAATAAGTATTTGGTCAACAACAAAAGTTTATCTCAATACTTTGTTTTATACCCTTTGTTGGCAATGACAGAGGTCAAACGTTTTCTGTAAGTCTTCACAAGGTTCACACACTGTTGCTGGTATTTTGGCCCATTCCTCCATGCAGATCTCCTCTAGAGCAGTGATGTTTTGGGGCTGTTGCTGGGCAACACGGACTTTCAACTCCCTCCAAAGATTTTCTATGGGGTTGAGATCTGGAGACTGGCTAGGCCACTCCAGGCACTTGAAATGCTTCTTACGAAGCCACTCCTTCGTTGCCCGGGCGGTGTGTTTGGGATCATTGTCATGCTGAAAGACCCAGCCACGTTTCATCTTCAATGCCCTTGCTGATGGAAGGAGGTTTTCACTCAAAATCTCACGATACATGGCCCCATTCATTCTTTCCTTTACACGGATCAGTCGTCCTGGTCCCTTTGCAGAAAAACAGCCCCAAAGCATGATGTTTCCACCCCCATGCTTCACAGTAGGTATGGTGTTCTTTGGATGCAACTCGTCGTGTTTGGAGGACAAAGAATGCTGAGTTGAGTTTTTACCAAAAAGTTATATTTTGGTTTCATCTGACCATATGACATTCTCCCAATCTTCTAGATCATCCAAATGCTCTCTAGCAAACTTCAGACGGGCCTGGACATGTACTGGCTTAAGCAGGGGGACACGTCTGGTACTGCAGGATTTGAGTTCCTGGCGGCGTAGTGTGTTACTGATAGTAGGCTTTGTTACTTTGGTCCCAGCTCTCTGCAGGTCATTCACTAGGTCCCCCCGTGTGGTTCTGGGATTTTTGCTCACCGTTCTTGTGATCATTTTGACCCCACAGGGTGAGATCTTGCGTGGAGCCCCAGATCGAGGGAGATTATCAGTGGTCTTGTATGTCTTCCATTTCCTAATAATTGCTCCCACAGTTGATTTCTTCAAACCAAGCTGCTTACTTATTGCAGATTCAGTCTTCCCAGCCTGGTGCAGGTCTACAATTTTGTTTCTGGTGTCCTTTGACAGCTCTTTGGTCTTGGCCATAGTGGAGTTTGGAGTGTGACTGTTTGAGGTTGTGGACAGGTGTCTTTTATACTGATTACAAGTTCAAACAGGTGCCATTAATACAGGTAACGAGTGGAGGACAGAGGAGCCTCTTAAAGAAGAAGTTCTGTGAGAGCCAGAAATCTTGCTTGTTTGTAGGTGACCAAATACTTATTTTCCACCATAATTTGCAAATAAATTCATTAAAAATCCTACAATGTGATTTTCTGGATTTTTTTTTCTAATTTTCTGTCATTGTTGAAGTGTACCTATGATGAAAATTACAGGCCTCATCTTTTTAAGTGGGAGAACTTGCACAATTGGTGGCTGACTAAATACTTTTTTGCACCACTGTATATTCAATGTGCGGGACAAAATTGAGACGATGATTAAAAAGTTGGAGCTCTTCTCTGTCTGCAATAACAAGGACAACACACAGGTATTTCCATCATTGTATGATTTTTTTGTGTGCAAATGAACTCAAGCTTATGGACAATGTCAGATGAGGATATAGCGAAGCACCTGAGTGAGCTGGGTGCGCAATTACTTAGGTACTTTCCTGAAACAGACAACACAAACAACTGGATTTGTTTCCCTTCCATGCCTTGCCTCCAGTCCATTTACCGATATCTGAACAAGAGAGCCTCATCAAAATTGCAACAAGCGGTTCTGTGAAAATTGAATTTAATCCGAATCCACTGCCAGATATCTGGATAGGGCTGCGCTCAGAGTTTTTTGCCTTGGCAAATCTCGCTGTTAAGACACTGATGCCCTTTGCAACCACCTACCTATGTGAAAGTGGATTCTCGTCCCTCAGTAGCATGAAAACTAAATACAGGCACAGACTGTGTGTGGAAAATGATTTAAGATGGAGACTCTCTACAATACATCCCAACATTGCAGAGTTATGTGCATCCTTTCAAGCACACCCTTCTCATTAACCTGTGGTGAGTTGTTCACCATGTTTGATGAACAAATAAGGTTTTATATGTAAGACGGTTAAATAAAGAGCAAAATAATTTATTATTGTATTATTATTTGTGACCTGGTCCTATAAGGGATCTTTGTCACTTCCCATGAACCGGGTTGTGACAAAAACTCACATTCATTCTTATGTTTAATAAATGTATCGTATAGTGAGTGTGTGGCAGGCTTACAATGATGTCAAAAAACAACATTTGAGAGTGCGCTGACCCTGGTGCTAGAGGGGGTACACAGCTGGAGGTTGAATGTTTGAAGGGGTACGGAACTATAAAAGGTTTGGGAACCACTGCTCTCCTTGAAATTCAATACTTGACTGAGGGACCTTACAGATGTACCGTGCATTCGGAAAGTATTCTGACCTCTTTTTCCGCATTTTGTTACGTTACAGCCTTATTCTAAATAACAAATAATTTAAGAGCAACAGTAAAATAACAGTAGCGAGACTATATACCAGTACAGAGTCAATGTGCTGGGGCACAGGTTAGTCAAGGTATTTGATGCATATTGTACATGTAGGTAGGGGTAAAGTGACTATGCGTAGATAAACAGAGTAGCGGCAGCGTAAAAATGGGGGTGGGGGGACAATGCAAATAGTCTGTGTTGCCATTTGATTAGCTGTTCAGGAGTCTTATGGCTTGAAGGTAGAAGCTGTTAAGAAGCCTATTGGACCTAGACTTGGTGCTCCGGTACCACTTCCCATGCGGTAGCAGAGAGAACAGTATATAGGTCCTGGATGGCAGGAAGCTTGGCTCCAGTGATGTACTGGGCCGTACACAATTCCCTCTGTAGTGCCTTGCAGTCGGAGGCCGAGCAGTTGCTACACCAGGCGGGGATGCAACCAGTCAGGATGCTATCGATGGTGCAGCTGTAGAACTTTTTCAGGATCTAAGGATCAATGCAAAATCTTTTCTGTCTCCTGAGGGGGAATAGGTGTTGTCATGCCCTCTTCACGACTGTCTTGGTGTGCTTGGACCATCATAGTTTGTTGGTGATATGGACACCAATGAACTTGAAGCTCTCAACTTGCTTTCAAATCAGGCACCATCAGACCACCAGACGAACGGAGTAAAGGGTGCTTCAACAAAGTACTGAGTAAAGGGTCTGAATACTTATGTAAATGTTATATTTCAGTTTTTGTTGTTTTTAATACATTTTACAACATTTCTAAACTTTTTTTGCTTTGTCATTTTGGGATATTGTGTGTAGATTGACGAGGGGAAAAAACAACTTAATCCATTTTAGAATAAGGCTGTAACGTAACAAAATGTGTAAAAATGTAAGGGGTCTGATACGTTCCGATTGCACTGTATGTATGGGGGACAGAGGAAGAGGTAGTCATTAAAAAATCATGTGAACCCCTAATACTTCACACAGAGTGTGTCCATGTAACTTATGTGATTTGTTGAGCCAAATTTTACTCCTGTACTAATTTAGGCTTGCCTAAACAAAGGGGTGAATACTTATGCAAAAACTATATTTTTGTTATAAAAAATGTATTAATTTGTAAAAATGTTATTTTCACTTTGACATCATGGAGTGTTTGGGGTAGATCAATGACAAAAACAAAAAAAAAATTCAATCTATTTCAATCCCACTTTGTAACGCAACAAAATGTGGAACAATTACAAGAGGGGTGAATACCTATGATACACACTGTATGTAGCAGCTTAGAATAAAAGACACCCAACCAGGGAATAGGAGACTTTTCATCTCTGGGTTCATGTGCGTGTGTCTGTGTATGAGAGAAAGATAGAGTGAGCATTCATATTTATGTAGCACATTGAAACATGAAAACATAGCCTTGGATGGCAATTGGCATTCACGGCGACATACAGTTGTGAATTAAGCCGAGTAATAGCTGTGAATCCTATGTAAAGTGGGCCGTACTAAGACCAGGGAGGTGAGATCAGGGGATCAGTGTGACGGTAGCAGAATCACATTAGTGGAAACCAAGACTGTTCTCAGGGCAGGCCTGGTTGTAGCTAGATGTGTTCGCGTCATGTCGGGATAATTTCTGCATTTTATCTAACCATAACCTCATTTTCTATCCTTAACCGAATTCTTCTATCCTGCCACACTAATTCTCCTAAACGGCCATTTTAATTCTTCTAAACTGCTGTGTAAATTCTCCTAAACCTGCTACGAAAATTCAAAACCAGCAGACCTGCCCTGAGAGCAGTGCGAGTATACACTAATGCGATACTCCGTGACAGCACCCTAACCACCCAGAGTTCAGACAATTATCACAAAGACAGGAATACATTTAAGGGCTCGTTTGGCAAGGCCTCGTTAAGCGAGACCTTGTTATGCTCCCAGGATGCGCCTCTCATATGATGGAGCAATTAGAGACGGGTCATAGCCAGAGAATGGCTAACGGTTTGTTTAAATGTACTGTCATGAGCGCCATGCAGTCAGACCAGGGATTGACTAATCATGTTTTTTAAACAGACCACACAGTTCTAATTCCCTCTGACCCTGCTGCTAATAAGAGGAAAAACGTATAAAATGTCTTGTTAGAGTTGGGGTAATAGCTGCAGAGTTCCCTATTACATTTTCCGACAAGATAGAACTGCCAAAGGGGGCGGTGTTGCAATTTACTGCAAAGATAACCTGCAGAGTTCTGTCTTACTATCCAGGTCTGTACCCAAACAATTTGAGCTTCTAGTTCTAAAAATTCACCTTTCCAGAAACAAGTCTCTCACCGTTGCCGCTTGCTATAGACCACCCTCTGCCCCCAGCTGTGCCCTCGACACCATATGTGATTTGATTGCCCCCCATCTATCTTCTGAGCTCGTGCTGCTAGGTGACCTAAACTGGGACATGCTTAACACCCCGGCCATCCTACAATCTAAGCTGGATGCCCTCAATCTCACACAATTTATCAATGAACCTACCAGATATAACCCCAAATCCGTAAACACGAGCACCCTCATAGATATCATTCTAACTAACTCACCCTCCAAATACACCTCTGCTGTTTTCAACTAAGATCTCAGTGATCACTGCCTCATTGCCTGCATCCGTAATGGGTCTGCGAGCAAACGACCACCCCTCATCACTGTCAAACGCTCCCTAAAACACTTCTGCGAGCAGGCCTTTCTAATCGACCTGGCCGGGGTATCCTGGAACGACATTGACCTCATCCCGACAGTAGAGGATGCCTGGTTATTCTTCAAAAGTGCCATCCTCACCATCTTAAATAGGCATGCCCCGTTCAAAAAATGTAGAACCAGGAATAGATATAGCCCACTGTTACAAACGACAAATCCACTATAATTGAGAATTTCAATAAGCATTTCTCTATGGCTGGCCATGCTTTCCACCTGGCTACCCCTACCCCGGTCAACTGCCCGGCACCCTCCACTGCAACCCGCCCAAGCCCCCACCATTTCTCCTTCACCTATATCCAGATATCTGATGTTCTGAAAGAGCTGCAAAATCTGGACCCCTACAAATTAGCCGGGCTAGACAATCTGGACCCTCTCTTTCTTAAATTATCTGCCGAAATTGTTGCAACCCCTATTACTAGCCTGTTCAACCTCTCTTTCGTATCATCTGAGATTCCCAAAGATTGGAAAGCTACCGCGGTCATCCCCCTCTTCAAAGGGGGAAACACTCTAGACCCAATCTGCCACAGACCTATATCTATCCTACCCTGCATCTCTAAGGTCTTCGAAAGCCAAGTTAACAAACAGATTACTGACCATTTTGAATCACATTGTACCTTCTCCACTATGCAATCTGGTTTCCGAGCTGGTCATGGGTGCACCTCAGCGATGCTCATGGTCCTTAACGATATCATAACCGCCATCGATAAGAGACATTACTGTGCAGCTTTATTCATCGACCTGGCCAAGGCTTTCGACTCTGTCAATCACCACATTCTTATTGGCAGACTCAACAGCCTTGGTTTCTCAAATGATTGCCTCGCCTGGTTCACCAACTACTTCTCTGATCTGAGGGCCTGTTGTCCGGACCTCTGGCCGTCTCTATGGGGGTGCCACAGGGTTCAATTCTCTGGCTGACTCTCTTCTCTGTACACATCAATGATGTCGCTCTTGCTGCTGGTGATTCTCTAATCCACCTCTACGCAGATGACACCATTCTGTATACTTCTGGCCCTTCTTTGGACACTGTGTTAACTAACCTCCAGACGAGCTTCAATGCCAGACAACTCTCCTTCTGTGGCCTCCAACTGCTCTTAAACGCAAATACAACTAAATGCATGCTATTCAACCGATCATTGGCCGCACCTGCCCGCCCATCCAGCATCACTACTCTGGACGGCTCTAACTTAGAATACATGGATAACTACAAATACCTTGGTGTCTGGCTAGACTGTAAACTCTCCTTCCAGACTCACATTAAGCATCTCCAATCAAAAATTAAATCTAGAATCAGCTTCCTATTTCGCAACAAAGCTTCCTTCACTCATGCTGCCAAACATACCCTCGTAAAACTGACCATCCTACCGATCCTTGACTTCGGCGATGTCATCTATAAAATAGCTTACAACACTCTACTCAACAAACTGGATGCAGTCTATCACAGTGTCATCCGTTTTGTCACCAAAGCCCCATATACTACCCACCACTGCGACCTGTATGCTCTCGTTGGTTGGCCCTCGCTTCATACTCGTCGCCAAACCTACTGGCTACAGGTTATCTACAAGTCTCTGCTAGGTAAAGCCCCACCCTATCTCAGCTCGCTGGTCACCATAGCAGCACCCACTCATAGCACATGCTCCAGCAGGTATATCTCTCTGGTCACCCCCAAAGCCAAATCCTACTTTGGTTGCCTTTCCTTCCAGTTCTCTGCTGCCACTGACTGGAACGAACTGCAAAAATCACTGAAGCTGGAGATTCCCATCTCCTTCACTAGCTTTAAGAACCAGCTGTCAGAGCAGCTCACAGACCACAGCACCTGTTCATAGCCCATCTGTATACAGCCCATCTATCTACCTCATTTCCATACTGTATTTATATATTTTGCTCCTTTTGCACCACAGTATCTCTAGTTGCACATCCATCTTTTGCACATCTACCATTCCAGTATTTAATTGCCATATTGTAATTACTTCGCCACCATGGCCTATTTATTGCCTTAACTCCCTTATTTGACCTTATTTGCACTCACTGTATATTGACTCTGTTTGCTTTTTTTCTACTGTATTATTGACTATGTTTTGTTCATTCCATGTGTAACTCTGTGTTGTTGTATGTGTCGAACTGCTATGTTTTATCTTGGCCAGGTCGCAGTTGCAAATGAGAACTTGTTCTCAACTGGCCTACCTGGTTAAATAAAGGTTCAATTAAAGAAATCTATTTTATCACTGGTGACAGTTTTAGTACTCACCACTGCATCCTATATCAAAAGGTTGGCTTGTCTTCATTAAAGTCCCGTAGATCAATGTATTACTCCCTTTTTGTTTACAAAGCCTTACTACACAAGCTTCCAACTTGCCTAACTTCGTTGCTAACGTATAAAATAATTAGAAGCCAAACCCGTTCAGTGTTCATAAACTCTTGAGATTCCTTGGTTCTCCACGGATTTAGGTAAATCTGCTATTTGATACTATGCGTCTTATAATTTGTGGGATCTTGTACGACCGCTATTCCATTCCTAATGTAACCTAACGTAACCCAACGTGTCCCATTCAGACACTCAATCAGGGGCTGACTCTCCCACAGTAAATCACGGATGCTCATCTATCACTGTGCTGAATGCAAATGTAAACAGAACTTGCAGCCCTACTAGACCCTGTGATGGTAAACTCTGTCAGTGAAGCTTATGAAGGAACAGAAACAGTACACACGACCACTACGCTAAAATGGCTTCAACCCAGAGATGGGCAGTATTTCTGTTACATATATTTGAAATATGTATTTCAATTACTTCTGAGTAATTTGACATTTATATTACACTGGGCTAAACTACCCTACAATGTATTTTGTAAGGAGATACTTTCGAGAGCTGTAATTTGTATTTTTAAAATACAAAATACTTTTCTATACCATTTGTTTTATAGCAATTCACCATTTTGTGGACCCCTTTCACCCTGCATTGGTATCAGAAGTCTGACGGCACTACATGTGATAAGAGCTTCTGCAAAATGAACTTAATATAAGTGTGTAAAAATGTACCCTTTCTGAGTATTATTCTAATGAGCTCCGCCCCCCAAAACAAGGTTTTGTCTAGAAGGGATACAGCGTTTGTCAAAATGGACTTTTCGTAGTAGGTTTAGGAGAATTTACGCAGCAGGTTAGGAGCATTAACAATCAGGTTACGATAATTAGTTAATTATTTGGGGCCATCTAGACATGGCCCCAAAACAAGGCAAATAATAATACCCAGTGTGCTTTGCAGTTCGTTTTGGTATGGAACATTTTTTACATTTAGTTAATTTAGCAGACACTCTTATCCAGAGTGATTTACAGTCAGTGCATTCAACTAAGGTAGATAAACAACACATATCACAGTCATAGCAAGTCAAATGTTTCTGTAACTGTTACTGAGAATGTTGTTGCTGTTCGGGCCGTCTACTTGCAAATGTATTTCTGCATTTTAAAATACATGTATTCTAATGAAATACATTTCAAAATACAAGGATTTTGTTATTTATTTTGATGCATTGATCTTTATGGTATTTTGTCATTTTTGCTCATCCTTGGTTCAACCCGTTTTTTATTACATTTTTTATTTCACCTTTATTTAACTAGTCAAGTCAGTTAAGAACAAATTCTTTTTTACAATGACGGCCTCCACCGTCCAAATCCGGACGACGCTGGGCCAATTGTGCGTCGCCCTACGGAACTCACAATCACGGCTGGTTGTGATACAGCCTGATTAAAAAACATGAGCTGGCGCTCACCCAGAATAGTTTGTGTGGAGGTGCTGACTAACAGCAAATAAACTCTAAACTATCAAAAGAAAGAAAGTCGCACGCTCCATGTATAAGCTCCCAGCAATTTAATGGGTATTTACCAACGTTTCGGCATCACTGTGCTTTCTTCAGGGTGCTTCACCAGGGTGTCTGTAGTGACGCCTCAAGCACTGAGGTGCAGTGTCTTAGACCGCTGCACCACTCAGGAGCCCAATGGTATTATGGTCGTGTCACCATAATCAAGAACTGGCAGGAAAGTCGACTGTGTAATCTGCTTCCTGCTATATAGAAACAGGTAAGATCTATTTCTAAAAAAGAAGCCCACTTTAAATCTTAGCTTTTTAACTAGCTCAGCCTTATTTATTTATTTATTAAGTCTTTGTCAATACAGATGCTCGGATAGTTAAAGTCTGGAACCTGAACAATGGGAAAACCATCCAATTAATAAATATCTAGTCCAAATAAATATCTAGTCCATCGCAAACATTCTTGCAAATATATGATCTATACTTGGCATGTAGGTTTCTCACTTATGGGTGGCACAAATGGGGATATAGGGGAGGGGAATGGGTAGGATATATGCAAATGAAATACTGTAGTATTTACTTTTATTAACCAAGTGTAGTGTTTTTGGGAAAGGTGGTGTTTTTGCAGACATTACTGCAGTATTTACTACAAAATTCTACAGTAAGTACTGCACATGATCGAGGGATACTACAGTGTATAGTATTCTACAGTTTACTACATAATTCTATAGTAAGTACTGTAGTATTCTATAGTAAACTGTAGACCGTATAATGTGTTCACTACAGGTTATAGAAAAGAGCAGAAGCTCTAAACTATCCATTCAGACCCCAGTCCTGCCTAGCTACAGGTTATGAAACATTCTCTTTTAGTATTTCTCCAGTAAGCTTCCTCAAGGAGAAAGCTTCCACTTCTATGTCGAAGATAATAAAACAAAAACAAGTAAAAAATAATCTTGTTCTTTTGCCCATAATGTAGGCTATACCCGCACTGTATCTGTGAGCTGTTGGCTAGATTGCACGTGCCAATACCAGAGTGGACACACTGACTATATAATGCAACATTTTTAGTGATAAAACCATCAGTAGAGTTGAAAATGTGATGGAAATACATTTTTATGTGGTACATGGGAATTTCCCCTCAAAAGTATTTGCACTGTCATCCCACACAGCCTACTTTTATCTGCAGCAAGTACATTTGATGGTAACATCTCTGGTGGGAAAACATGCATATTTTATTTATGCATATTCGCATGAAAATGTGTTGCCAATTGGATGGAAACCCAGCTAATGAGATACATGTAATTCATTTGAGAGAATATTTTTTTGTTTTTAAGTAAAAAGCACATCCCAAGCTACCTAGTTGTTCTGAATCACTGTCATATTGGCAGCTGAATGCACTCTCCCATTCAATTTCCCCAGCAGTGATACAGTTAAATAAGCACTGCCAATTTCATGGAGTGACAAGTGGTGCTGTGGCTGAAATCCAGGGGCAGTTTGTGGACCTGAAAGTCCAATTACCAGTTGCTGTCTAACTCAATACTGAAACACTGCGGTAAAAAATGATCCTTTGGTTTTTTGGTCAATATGATGGTATAGTTGTCATGGAGCCCACTGTTCTGATACAGAGGCATGATATTCAGCTATAGTTGATGCATGTGGAGGGCCCACACAGGTGTGGCCGTGGTGATATTTTTAAACTGTGGGTGGGTTGAAAATGGGGCAGTTTAACCGTTCAACAAGCAGCCAAGATAATAATAATAATTTGGTGGGTGCTCATATTTGTCCTGTTTCACATACATTTGTAACGGTTTTCTTCCGTTGAAGGAGAGGAGGACCAAAATGCAGCGTGGTTAGTGTTCAGCATCTTTAATATAGATGATAAACGCGAACACTACAAAACAATACATGTGAAAACCAAAACAGTCCTATCTGGTGCAATGACAGAAGACAATCACCCACAAATTACCCACAGAATATGGCTGCCTAAATATGGTTCCCAATCAGAGACAACGATAGACAGCTGCCTCTAATTGAGAACCAATCTAGGCAACCATAGACCTACAAACTACCTAGAAAGGCAACAGCCCCATAAACATACAAAAAACCCTAGACCAGACAAAACACATAATTCCCCCATGTCACACCCTGACCTAACCAAAATAATAAAGAAAACAAAGATAACTAAGGCCTGGGTGTGACAACACTACCGATCAAAAGTTTGGGGTCACATAGAAATGTCCTTGTTTTTGAAAGAAAAGCACATTTTTTGTCCATTTAAAATATTAAATTGATCAGAAATACAGTGTAGAAATTGTTGATGTTGTAAATGACTATTGTAGCTGGAAAAGGCAGCTATGGGATATCTACATAGGCGTACAGAGGCCCATTATCAGCAACCATCACTCCTGTGTTCCAATGGCACATGGGTTCGATTACAGGCTCAAAATGGCCAGAAACAAAGAACTTTCTTCTCCAGTAAGTTTCCTCAAGGAGAAAGCTTCCACTTCTATGTCTGCCTCAATCTGGAGGTATTCTTGGCGGAAGTGAGAAAGTTGAGGCTCCGGTGTTTGGGAGAGAGGCTGCCCGGAAGTTACGCCAGCTTTGGCAGGACTCCCTCAGTGTGGCAGACTATCACATTTCAGGTAAGACCCAAATGCAGACTGTGTTGAAATAACAATGTTTATTACAGCAACAGGGGCAGGCGAACAACAGGTCAAGGCAGACATGGGTCGATAATCCAGAGTAGTTACCATGACACAAGGCGAGACCCAGATGCAGACACAGGAGGCAGATGGTTGGAGTCTAAGATGTTTAATAATCCAAAAAGGAGTAGGCAAGAGAATGGTCATTGACAGGCAAAAGGTCAAAACCCGTTCAGAGTCCAGGAGGTACAGAGTGGCAGACAGGCTCGAGGTCAAGGCAGGCAGAATGGTCAGACAGGCGGGTACAGAGTCCAGAAACAGGCAAGGGTCAAAACCAGGTGGAATAGAAAAGGAGAATAGCAAAGGCAGGAGAATGGGAAAAACGCTGGTTGACTTGGAAAACATACGAACTGGCACAGAGAGACAGGAAACACAGGGATAAATACACTGGGGAAAACAAGCGACACCTGGAGGGGGTGGAGACAATCACAAGGACAGGTGAAACAGATCAGGGTGTGACAGTAGTGGCTAAGGCACAAGACGGCAGGCAGGCTTAGGGTCAGGGCAGGCAGAGGTTGGTAATCCAGGGTAGAGGTAAAGGCACAGGATGGTAGGCAGGCTCAGGCAGAGTGGTCAGGCAGGCGGGCGGGCTCAGAGTCAGAAGAGGCAAAGGTCAAAACCAGGAGATTGAGAAAAAAAGAGACTGAGGAAAGCAGGAGCTGAGACAAAACGCTGGTAGACTTGAAAAACAAGACGAACTGGCAACAGACATACAGAGAACACAGGTATAAGTACACAGGGGATAATGGGGAAGATGGGCGACACCTGGAGGAGACAAGCACAAGGACAGGTGAAACAGATCAGGGCGTGACAATGTTCTGTTGCTACCATGTTGTTGTTATGTTGTGTTGCTACCATGCTGTGTTGTCATGTGTGGCTGCCATGCTATGTTGTTGTCTTAGGTCACTCTTTATGTAGTGTTGTGTTGTCTCTCTTAATGTGATGTGTGTTTTGTCCTATATTTTATTTTTTTATTTTTTATTTTTTTAATCCCAGCCCCGTCCCCGCAGGAAGCCTTTTGCCTTTTGATTGCCCGTCATTGTAAATAAGAATTTGTTCATAACTGGCTTGCCTAGTTAAATAAAGGTTAAATAAAGGTTAAATAAAAACATAAAAATAATTGTTGAATGTAATGTCACTCTGGATAAGATGACCAAATGAAAATGTGTGAAAATGAACAACTGCAAAGTACACTGGGTATTGTTTCGGGGCAGAGCTCATTAGAGTAATCCTCAGCATGCTTTGCAATTGTTAAATTTCACATACACATTTTCATTTAGTTAATTTAGCAGACACTTTTTTCACACCATAGTGCCATAAAACTTTTGAAACCAATTTAGTGTGGAAGGAGGCCACAAAATTGTGAACCGCTATAAAGAAATGGTATAGAAAAGTATTTTTTATTTAGAAAATACTAGTTACAGCTTTCGAAAGTATCTTGTTACAAAATATATTGGAGTGTCGTTCAGCCCAGTGTAAAACAGATTCCATGTTGATTCAATCAGTTTGTGCCTACTGGGGAAGCACTACACACAGGAGTTAGAGCAGAATTTAATTTATTTTCAGGTTTGACTATCATTCATCCTTTTCGAACAAGGACATTGAATAGGCCTACCACTTGTAGTCAGAAATTTAGAGAGGCTTAAATTGTGTTCCGTCGATATTCCAAAAATAGGTTGCTATTCTATGCCAGCAAGAAGGGGGGCCATGTCAGAGGAAATGTTTTACTTGTTCTCTTGATTTTAGCTGCATGAGTGTGTGACAGCAAATATGAATAGATCAGTGATCTTTAATTTCCCTTCTTAAATGCATTGGAGTCATGTGAAACAAAAGTGTGTGGCTATTAACTTGCTAGATTGAGCATCAGCAGTTGTATGAAATTGCTGAGGGTCACCATTTTTTTATCTCCTTTGCAGTGATCATACTCTCAGGATGTACTGTACACTCAGCACTCCATTGTGGTCAGTGGAGCGATCCATTCACAGGGAGTGTCCCTCAGGGTCGGAAATCACTTATTCACTGACGTCTGCCAAGTCCTTCTGTATGCCTACCCACTCCCAACACAGTCACACTACTTCCAATAGACTTTTTCAAAGGTGAAACACTCATAATACTCGTATTTTATTATTTGTTCCTTATTTCCTCTTGATGAAGCTAAAGCCTTTTCATTTGGTGGACAAGGGGTAAGGACTTATAGTCAATAATCAACCCACTTTTTCTGTAAAAAGCACTTTGGAACATTGCTGAGATTCATATTGAATATATTTCTCATTACAAGGGCATATCAGAGATTCTCTCCCTGCCCTTCATTCCAAGCCACATACTTTTAGTGAGGATATATTAATTAAGCCACAATCATGGGTAATATCTCGCCTGCATTTTACACAGAACATTAGGAAAGACATTGCAGCAGCAGCCTGTCTGCTGAATGTCTAATTAAGGTTGTAGAGGGGGAAAGGAAGAATGAAGAGAGCCACACAGCAGATAAAACCCTTTTTTATTAACTGCTACGTGAGGGCCATCGAAGCAATGCAGGAGCGAGATACAGACGTCCACCCCTCTCCTCTGCCTAAACTCCGCTAGCCATTCCATTCTCATTTCTAATCATCTGATGTTCCCCAGAGATGTAATTAAAATGCCTGATAATGCCAGGATGATGATGTTGCTCATAATTACATGACGACACCCATGTGCTGCTTATCTCTCTCGTTTATCCAGTCATAGAATAGCCTTAATCTACAGGAATATGGTAATAATGCAGGTATATCTCTCCATCTCTCTCCATTGTTTTCCAATATTCTGTTCATTTTCTTAATGCACTGTAAAGTTTGAGGTGGTAAATTATCTAACCTGCTTTTTGGTCAGACAACAACCTCCCGTCACAATGTTCCTGAAATGTCATAATCTAATCAGAAAGTCCGATCTGTCAACAAGGCTCCCTGCCATTTTTCATACCACCAGATGAGATTTCTCCTCAGGTTCAGCCATCCAATTTGGTTATGCCTCACTGCCCCTGTAGGCAGCTGCCATTGACTGGAAACCTTGTTTGTCACACTTGACCACCTCTGTCTTCAGCAGCCATTGGCCAAACTACTGAGTGTGTGCGTGTGTGGGTGCATGCATATGTGCGTGTGTATATGCGTGCATTTACCTGTGAATGCATTTGTGTAAGTGTGTATTCTGTTTCATTTGTGAACTTGTGTCTGTTCTCTTGCAGATTGTTGCTTAGTGAGATTTCAGTACCTGGGCTCTTGTCTTCTGTCTAAAGAAGGGTGAGTATGTCAGAGGACTCCAGCTTCTATGTGGTTCACCCCCACGAGCGTCAAGGTTTTCCCTGTTTTACAGTAGTTTCACTGTTTAAAGTAAGAAAAACTCACACAGGCCAGAGCTACTCTACGCCAGGGGACATTCAGTGTCTTTCTGTTGTTTTGTGGCTTGTTTACTGGCAAATGAAAACAGCTCTCGGTTTACATAGTTAGAAAAACCATAAGTAGACTTTTACATATTCAGTTGATGGCATTTGATATAGGAATAAGGCATTTGAGCTCAAGCCTATAAACAATTGTTCTTTAATACTGAACTTGTGTTAGACTTATGGGGAAACAGCTTATTGATTTGTATTGCAGTGTGTGGTACTGAAATCCCTTTTAATATTTGGATGTTGTTTTCCATCTAGTTTTGCTTTTTAATCACAGGCTAACGAGGCAGGTACATTATCATGTCTAATTGTGATATGACTGTCAGTTTAATTGCACAGACAGCCAGGCTTGCTGATGAAGTACATCAGCGTATCAGTATTCATCTACAGTAATGTCTTCTGAGGGGTGTCATCTGAGGTCCTTAGGGGATACTTCAACCAACATTTTACAGTCTTCTCCTTTTCTGGCCATCATGTGTCTCATATTGCCACTACTGTACACTGCAGGAAAATTTTATGTCAAGTGATCTGGGGTTATTGGACAAACAGTGGTTGGCAAGTAAGTTGAGTACTGTATACAGTATATAGCAGGAGTATTGATCCAGAGATCCTCTGTTGCGTGTATGTTCACAATGTGATGTTTATCGACCATATTGTAATGTCTCTAGCTGAAATGCTCTTGGTAGGGACACGATCGATGAGAAGTGTCACTGAATGACTAAATAGAGAGTATAAAATGGGATGAAAATGATGGGTGTTTTAGAAACAAGGTTGCATATTTTCACTGGAATTCATTATAAGCCACATTAGCACTGTTTGCTACACATATTTAACGAGAATAAAATTGAAAAGTCTGTCGCATGAAAATGAACCAGCAAGGAGCTGAGGAGGTATTGTAGTTTCCCAATTGGTTCTGAGTCTGTATGTATGACTCCTATGGTAGGTATTCCTTTTGTTTTCCCAAAGACAGGATTGAGTGGGAGGAAGGATTTCTATGTCTCTGTCGGGTTTGGGAGTTTGATGCAGGGGGCACTCATTTTTAATAGTTTTTCTATACTCTTATAGAACAGTGGGAGGGTAGGAGACCTGTTTCTTTCGGCAGCTGCGTCCCAGTACCTAAAATAGGTCAAAGTGGACCCCCTTTGCTTTTATGCTCCCACGAGAGAGTCTCAGTCTAAGTAACCGTTTTTTCCTCATCTCAACTCGGATCCTTAGGCACAATTGTGCCGACAGAGAACATTGATCTATAATGCCTGAGTTCTGACAACCCTGGGATTTTCCAGCAGGCTTCGGCAGTGCTGAACGTAAAGTAACCTCTGATGCATTGTAGTCTTTGTCTCTTGGTTTTTCAGTCCAGGGCAGCTCGATACACAAATCAATAAATCAACAATATACCTTTTTCTATTTCTCAAAGTGCTGGGATGATGTTTTAGTTTTTTGGAGACTCAGTTGATGGCAGAAATGACAGAGGGCATGGTAAGGCAGAGTGACACAGTACATCCTCTATAGAAGGCATCCTACAGATGTCCTTCTAAATGCTGCGAAGAGAATAAGTAGAAACAGAAAAGTGCACTTATACTGAGTGTACGAAACATTAAGGACATCTTCCTAACATTGAGTTGCATTGCCCCTTTTGCCCTCAGAACAGCCTCAATTTGTCAGGGCGTTGTCACACCCTGACCTGTTTCACCTGTCTTGTGCTTGTCTCCACACCCCTCCAGGTGTCGCCCATTTTCCCCATTATCCCTTGTGCATTTATACCTGTGTTTGTTGCCAGTTGTCAAGCCTACCAGCGTGTTTTTTCCCGTGTTCCTGTTCACTCTAGTCCCTGTTCTTCCAGTTCTGACCTATTCTGCCTGCCCTGACCCCAAGCCTGCCTGCCGTGTTGTACCTATCTGACTCTAACCTGGTTTACGAACTTCTGCCTGTCCTGACCCTGCTTCTACCTGCCGCCCTGTACCTATCAGACTCGGACCTGGTTACGAACCTCTGCCTGTCCTCGACTTTCCCTTTCCCTACCTCCTGTGGTTTTAATCAACTACTCTGTATATTGAACCTTCAATCTCCTGTGTCTGCATCTGGGTCATATCCTGAGTCGTGTTTGTACGAACTGGCCATGACTGACCCAGCAGACTCGGACCAGCTCCACACTGCCGTCTCCTCCCAAGGAGCCACCATTGGGAGACACAAGGAGTTACTTCGAGGTCTTATGGAAGGATTCCAGACCTTGGCGGAACGCCATGACCGTGCCTTGAATACATTGCTGGAGTAATTCCGCAGATTATCTGTTAGGCAGCCACCCACAACAGTAACCTCCCAGCCGCTCAGTAACCCCGCTGTCAGCAACGCACCTCTCCAGGTCACCCCGGCTTCCCGAGAACCCCACTTACCCCCTCCGTAATGCTTCGCTGGAGAGTCAGGAACCAGTCAGGTGTTTCTCTCCCAGTGCCCCCTCATCTTCAAGCTTCAGTCTGGAGGAGTTTGTGGCTGAGGTGAAAAAATGTTCAGATTCTCCATTGTCTGGAAGAGAGGCTGCCCGGAAGTTACTCCAGCTTTTGTTTCTCCACGCATCGCGCTGACAGAAACAAACATCTTTCTGGTAAGAAGAGGGGCGGGGGCGTATGCCTCATGGCCAACGTGACATGGTGTGATGAAAGAAAAATACAGGAACTCAAATCCTTCTGTTCACCTGATTTAGAATTCCTCACAATCAAATGTAGACCGCATTATCTAGCAAGAGAATTCTCTTCGATTATAATCACAGCCGTATATATCCCCCCCCCCCCCCAAGCAGACACATCGATGGCTCTGAACAAACTTTATTTAACTCTCTGCAAACTGGAAACGATTTATCCGGAGGCTGGAGGGGATTTTAACAAGGCTAATCTGAAAACAAGACTCCCTAAATTTTATCAGCATATCGATTGCGCAACCAGGGGTGGAAAGACCTTGGATCATTGCTACTCTAACTTCCGCGACGCATATAAGGCCCTGCCCCGCCCCCCTTTCGGAAAAGCTGACCACGACTCCATTTTGTTGATCCCTGCCTACAGACAGAAACTAAAACAAGAGGCTCCCACGCTGAGGTCTGTCCAACGCCGGTCCGACTGTTACGGTGCGTGAATGAGGACCCAAAAGCGAATTAACGTAAACAGAGCTTCTTTAATAACAAAACAAACGTAGGCTCAGATGGACCGGCAGATTCCGACAGGACAGGACAAGGTTGCAGCAAACATGACGATAGTCTGGTTCAGGCATGAATAACACAAACAAGAATCCGACAAAGACAGGAACAAAAACAGAGAGAGATATAGAGGACTAATCAGAGGGAAAAAGGGAACAGGTGGGAAAAGGGGTGACGAGGTAGTTAGGAGGAGACAAGGAACAGCTGGGGGAAAGAGGGGGAGAAAAGGTAACCTAATAACGACCAGCAGAGGGAGACAGGGTGAAGGGAAAGGACAGAAACAAGACACAACATGACAATACATGACAGTACCCCCCCACTCACCGAGCGCCTCCTGGCGCACTCGAGGAGGAAACCTGGCGGCAACGGAGGAAATCATCGATCAGCGCACGGTCCAGCACGTCCCGAGAGGGAACCCAACTCCTCTCCTCAGGACCGTACCCCTCCCAATCTACTAGGTACTGATGACCACGGCCCCGAGGACGCATGTCCAAAATCCTACGGACCCTGTAGATGGGTGCGCCCTCGACAAGGATGGGGGGGGGGGGGAAGACGAGCGGGGGCGCGAAGAACGGGCTTGACACAGGAGACATGGAAGACCGGGTGGACGCGACGAAGATATCGCGGAAGAAGAAGTCGCACTGCGACAGGATTAATGATCAGAGAAATACGGAACGGACCAATGAACCGCGGGGTCAACTTGCGAGAAGCGGTCTTAAGGGGAAGGTTCTGAGTGGAGAGCCAAACTCTCTGACCGCGACAATATCTAGGACTCTTAGTTCTACGCTTATTAGCAGCTCTCACAGTCTGCGCCCTATAACGGCAAAGTGCAGACCTGACCCTCTTCCAGGTGCGCTCGCAACGTTGGACAAAAGCCTGAGCGGAGGGGACGCTGGACTCGGCGAACTGAGATGAGAACAGCGGAGGCTGGTACCCGAGGCTACTCTGAAAAGGAGATAGCCCGGTCGCAGACGAAGGAAGCGAGTTGTGGGCGTATTCTGCCCAGGGGAGCTGTTCTGACCAAGACGCAGGGTTGCGAAAAGAAAGACTGCGTAAGATGCGACCAATAGTCTGATTGGCCCGTTCTGCTTGACCGTTAGACTGGGGGTGAAAGCCGGAAGAGAGACTGACGGAAGCCCCAATCAAACGGCAAAACTCCCTCCAAAATTGAGACGTGAATTGCGGACCTCTGTCCGAAACGACGTCTGACGGAAGGCCATGAATTCTGAAAACATTCTCGATGATGATTTGTGCCGTCTCTTTAGCAGAAGGAAGCTTAGCAAGGGGAATAAAATGAGCCGCCTTAGAGAACCTGTCGACAACCGTAAGAATAACAGTCTTCCCCGCTGACGAAGGCAGTCCGGTGACAAAATCTAAGGCGATGTGAGACCACGGTCGAGAGGGAATGGGAAGCGGCCTGAGACGGCCGGCAGGAGGGGAGTTACCGGACTTAGTCTGCGCGCAGACCGAACAAGCAGCCACGAAACGACGCGTGTCATGCTCCCGGGTGGGCCACCAAAAACGCTGGCGAATGGAAGCAAGCGTACCCCGAACGCCAGGGTGGCCGGCTAACTTGGCAGAGTGAGCCCACTGAAGAACGGCCAGACGAGTAGGAACGGGAACGAAAAGAAGGTTCCTAGGACAAGCGCGCGGCGACGGAGTGTGAGTGAGTGCTTGCTTTACCTGCCTCTCAATTCCCCAGACAGTCAACCCGACAACACGCCCCTCAGGGAGAATCCCCTCGGGGTCAGTGGAGGCTACTGAAGAACTGAAGAGACGAGATAAAGCATCAGGCTTGGTGTTCTTAGAGCCCGGACGATAAGAAATCACGAACTCGAAACGAGCGAAAAACAGCGCCCAACGCGCCTGACGCGCATTAAGTCGTTTGGCAGAACGGATGTACTCAAGGTTCCTATGGTCAGTCCAAACGACAAAAGGAACGGTCGCCCCCTCCAACCACTGTCGCCATTCGCCTAGGGCTAAGCGGATGGCGAGCAGTTCGCGGTTTCCCACATCATAGTTACGTTCCGACGGCGACAGGCGATGAGAAAAATACGCGCATGGGTGGACCTTGTCGTCAGAGAGGGAGTGCTGAGAAGGAATGGCTCCCACGCCCACCTCTGACGCGTCAACCTCGACAACGAACTGTCTAGAGACGTCAGGTGTAACAAGGATAGGAGCGGATGTAAAACGATTCTTGAGGAGATCAAAAGCTCCCTGGGCGGAAACGGACCACTTAAAGCACGTCTTGACAGAAGTAAGGGCTGTGAGAGGAGCTGCCACCTGACCGAAATTACGGATGAAACGACGATAGAAGTTCGCGAAGCCGAGAAAGCGCTGCAGCTCGACGCGTGACTTAGGGACGGGCCAATCAATGACAGCTTGGACCTTAGCGGGATCCATCTTAATGCCTTCAGCGGAAATAACAGAACCGAGAAATGTGACGGAGGAGGCATGAAAAGTGCACTTCTCAGCCTTCACAAAAAGACAATTCTCTAAGAGGCGCTGGAGGACACGTCGAACGTGCTGAACATGAATCTGGAGTGACGGTGAAAAAATCAGGATATCGTCAAGGTAAACGAAAACAAAGATGTTCAGCATGTCTCTCAGGACATCATTGACTAATGCCTGAAAGACAGCTGGAGCGTTAGCGAGGCCGAAAGGAAGAACCCGGTATTCAAAGTGCCCTAACGGAGTGTTAAACGCCGTCTTCCACTCGTCCCCCTCCCTGATGCGCACGAGATGGTAAGCGTTACGAAGGTCCAACTTAGTGAAAAACCTGGCTCCCTGCAGGATCTCGAAGGCTGAAGACATAAGAGGAAGCGGATAACGATTCTTCACTGTTATGTCATTCAGCCCTCGATAATCTATGCAGGGGCGCAGAGACCCGTCCTTCTTCTTGACAAAAAAAACCCCCGCTCCGGCGGGAGAGGAGGAGGGGACTATGGTACCGGCGTCAAGAGCTACAGACAAATAATCTTCGAGAGCCTTACGTTCGGGAGCCGACAGAGAGTATAGTCTACCCCGGGGGGGAGTGGTTCCCGGAAGGAGATCAATACTACAATCATACGACCGGTGTGGAGGAAGAGAGGTGGCCCTGGACCGACTGAACACCGTGCGCAGATCGTGATATTCCTCCGGCACCCCTGTCAAATCACCAGGCTCCTCCTGTGAAGAAGAGACAGAGGAAACAGGAGGGATAGCAGACATTAAACATTTCACATGACAAGAGACGTTCCAGGAGAGGATAGAATTACTAGACCAATTAATAGAAGGATTATGACAAACTAGCCAGGGATGGCCCAAAACAACAGGTGTAAAAGGTGAACGAAAAATTAAAAAAGAAATGGTTTCGCTATGATTACCAGAGACAGTGAGGGTTAAAGGTAGCGTCTCACGCTGAATCCTGGGGAGAGGACTACCATCCAAAGCGAACAAGGCCGTGGGCTCCCTTAACTGTCTGAGAGGAATGTTATGTTCCCGAGCCCAGGTCTCGTCCATAAAACAGCCCTCCGCCCCAGAGTCTATTAAGGCACTGCAGGAAGCTGACGAACCGGTCCAGCGTAGATGGACCGACAAGGTAGTGCAGGATCTTGAAGGAGAGACAGGAGTAGTAGCGCTCACCAGTAGCCCTCCGCTTACTGATGAGCTCTTGGCTTTTACTGGACATGAAGTGACAAAATGACCAGCGGAACCGCAATAGAGACAGAGGCGGTTGGTGATTCTCCGTTCCCTCTCCTTAGTCGAGATGCGGATACCTCCCAGCTGCATAGGCTCAGCACCCGAGCCGGCAGAGGAAGATGGTAGTGATGCGGAGAGGGGGGCCACGGAGAACGTGAGCTCCTTTCCACGAGTTCGGTGACGAAGATCAACCCGTCGCTCTATGCGAATAGCGAGTTCAATCAAGGAATCCACGCTGGAAGGAACCTCCCGGGAGAGAATCTCATCCTTTACCTCCGCGCGGAGACCCTCCAGAAAACGAGCGAGCAACGCCGGCTCGTTCCAGTCACTGGAGGCAGCAAGAGTGCGAAACTCAATAGAGTAGTCTGTTATGGATCGATTACCTTGACATAGGGAAGACAGGGCCCTGGAAGCTTCCTCCCCAAAAACAGAACGATCAAAAACCCGTATCATCTCCTCCTTAAAGTCCTGATACTGGTTAGTACACTCAGCCCTTGCCTCCCAGATTGCCGTGCCCCACTCACGAGCCCGTCCAGTAAGGAGAGATATGACGTAGGCGATACGAGCTGTGCTCCTGGAGTAAGTGTTGGGCTGGAGAGAAAACACAATATCACACTGGGTGAGGAACGAGCGGCATTCAGTGGGCTTCCCAGAGTAACACGGCGGGTTATTGATTCTGGGCTCCGGAGATTCGAAAGCCCTGGAAGTGGCCGGTGGATCGAGGCGGAGATGGTGAACCTGTTCTGTGAGGTTGGAGACTTGGGCGGCCAGGGTCTCAACGGCATGTCGAGCAGCAGACACTTCCTGCTCGTGTCTGCCTAGCATCGCTCCCTGGATCTCGACGGCAGAGTGGAGAGGATCCGAAGTCGCTGGGTCCATTCTTGGTCGGATTCTTCTGTTACGGTGCGTGAATGAGGACCCAAAAGCGAATTAACTTAAACAGAGCTTCTTTAATAACAAAACAAACGTAGGCTCAGATGGACCGGCAGATTCCGACAGGACAGGACAAGGTTGCAGCAAACATGACGATAGTCTGGTTCAGGCATGAATAACACAAACAAGAATCCGACAAAGACAGGAACAAAAACAGAGAGAGATATAGAGGACTAATCAGAGGGAAAAAGGGAACAGGTGGGAAAAGGGGTGACGAGGTAGTTAGGAGGAGACAAGGAACAGCTGGGGGAAAGAGGGGGAGAAAAGGTAACCTAATAACGACCAGCAGAGGGAGACAGGGTGAAGGGAAAGGACAGAAACAAGACACAACATGACAATACATGACACCGACCAAGCTGACTCCACACTCCAAGACTGCTTCCATCACGTGGACTGGGAGATGTTTCGTATTGCGTCAGATAACAACATTGACGAATACGCTGATTCGGTGTGCGAGTTCATTAGAACGTGCGTTGAAGATGTCGTTCCCATAGATACGATTAAAACATTCCCTAACCAGAAACCGTGGATTGATGGCAGCATTCGTGTGAAACTGAAAGCGCGAACCACTGCTTTTAATCATGGCAAGGTGTCTGGTAACATGACCGAATACAAACAGTGCAGCTATTCCCTCCGCAAGGCTATCAAACAAGCTAAGCGCCAGTACAGAGACAAAGTAGAATCTCAACTCAACGGCTCAGATACAAGAGGCATGTGGCAGGGTCTACAGTCAATCACGGACTACAGGAAGAAATCCAGCCCAGTCACGGACCAGGATGTCTTGCTCCCAGGCAGACTAAATAACTTTTTTTGCCCGCTTTGAGGACAATACAGTGCCACTGACACGGCCTGCAACGAAAACATGCGGTCTCTCCTTCACTGCAGCCGAGGTGAGTAAGACATTTAAACGTGTTAACCCTCGCAAGGCTGCAGGCCCAGATGGCATCCCCAGCCGCGCCCTCAGAGCATGCGCAGACCAGCTGGCCGGTGTGTTTACGGACATATTCAATCAATCCCTATACCAGTCTGCTGTTCCCACATGCTTCAAGAGTGCCACCATTGTTCCTGTTCCCAAGAAAGCTAAGGTAACTGAGCTAAACGACTACCGCCCCGTAGCACTCACATCCGTCATCATGAAGTGCTTTGAGAGACTAGTCAAGGACCATATCACCTCCACCCTACCTGACACCCTAGACCCACTCCAATTTGCTTACCGCCCAAATAGGTCCACAGACGATGCAATCTCAACCACACTGCACACTGCCCTAACCCATCTGGACAAGAGGAATACCTATGTGAGAATGCTGTTCATCGACTACAGTTCGGCATTCAACACCATAGTACCTTCCAAGCTCGTCATCAAGCTCGAGACCCTGGGTCTCGACCCCGCCCTGTGCAACTGGGTACTGGACTTCCTGACAGGCCGCCCCCAGGTGGTGAGGGTAGGCAACAACATCTCCTCCCCGCTGATCCTCAACACTGGGGCTCCACAAGGGTGCGTTCTGAGCCCTCTCCTGTACTCCCTGTTCACCCACGACTGCGTGGCCACGCACGCCTCCAACTCAATCATCAAGTTTGCGGACGACACAACAGTGGTAGGCTTGATTACCAACAACGACGAGACGGCCTACAGGGAGGAGGTGAGGGCCCTCGGAGTGTGGTGTCAGGAAAATAACCTCACACTCAACGTCAACAAAACTAAGGAGATGATTGTGGACTTCAGGAAACAGCAGAGGGAACACCCCCCTATCCACATCGATGGAACAGTAGTGGAGAGGGTAGCAAGTTTTAAGTTCCTCGGCATACACATCACAGACAAACTGAATTGGTCCACTCACACAGACAGCATCGTGAAGAAGGCGCAGCAGCGCCTCTTCAACCTCAGGAGGCTGAAGAAATTTGGCTTGTCACCAAAAGCACTCACAAACTTCTACAGATGCACAATCGAGAGCATCCTGGCGGGCTGTATCACCGCCTGGTATGGCAACTGCACCGCCCTCAACCGTAAGGCTCTCCAGAGGGTAGTGAGGTCTGCACAACGCATCACCGGGGGCAAACTACCTGCCCTCCAGGACACCTACACCACCCGATGTCACAGGAAGGCCATAAAGATCATCAAGGACATCAACCACCCGAGCCACTGCCTGTTCACCCCGCTATCATCCAGAAGGCGAGGTCAGTACAGGTGCATCAAAGCTGGGACCGAGAGACTGAAAAACAGCTTCTATCTCAAGGCCATCAGACTGTTAAACAGCCACCACTAACACTGAGTGGCTGCTGCCAACACACTGACACTGACTCAACTCCAGCCACTTTAATAATGGGAATTGATGGGAAATGATGTAAATATATCACTAGCCACTTTAAACAATGCTACCTTATATAATGTTACTTACCCTACATTATTCATCTCATATGCATACGTATATACTGTACTCTATATTATCGACTGTATCCTTATGTAATACATGTATCACTAGCCACTTTAAACTATGCCACTTTGTTTACATACTCATCTCATTTGTACATACTGTACTCGATAACATCTACTGTATCTTGCCTATGCTGCTCTGTACCATCACTCATTCATATATCCTTATGTACATATTCTTTATCCCCTTACACTGTGTACAAGACAGTAGTTTTGGAATTGTTAGTTAGATTACTTGTTATTACTGCATTGTCGGAACTAGAAGCACAAGCATTTCGCTACACTCGCATTAACATCTGCTAACCATGTGTATGTGACAAATAAAATTTGATTTGATTTGATTTGATTTGACTCCCACAGTGTGGAAGACTATGTGTTTGATTTCTGCACGTTGGCTGCTGAGAGTGCCTGGAACCCGGAATCCCAGGTTCCTTCACGGATTATTGGAAATAGTTAAAGACGAGCTCGCAGCCCGGAAGCTGCCCACGGATCTCGACTCGCTCATCGCCTTGACCGTCCAGATCGATGGGTGACTACGGGAATGTAGGAGGGAGAGGAGGTCTGATTCTGGGTCCACTCACTCGACCAAGGATCCCACCTCGCCTCCGAGGAATTCAGGAAGTCCCCAACGTCTACATTCCCAAGAGAATCCGAGGTTACCTGAGTTCCGCCGAGAGTCTCTGAGGTCTGCTGACTAGCCTCTTCCGGAGCCGATGCAACTCGGCAGAGCTAGGTTGTCTGCAGCCGACCATTATGCAGACTTAACACCAAGAGTTGTTTGTATTGCCGGACTACCGGTCATTACGTTTCTACCTGCCCATTAAAAAACAGGGTCATCAGTAGTACTCTGGTGGCCATACAGAGAATTATCCTTCTCCTCTTACTCGTACCCCTCTCCATGCCATCCTGCTGTGGGGCTACCAGTCGAAATCTCTCCAGGTTCTCATTGACTCTGGGGCCGATGAGGGTTTCATGGACACTACCCTGGTGTCAGAGCTGGGTATCCCCACTCAGCCCCTTTACATTACCATGGATGTCAGTGCGTTAGTTGGGCACTCTGTAGTCAGTCTGCTGAAGCTATAATGGGCTGGAGCCTGTTCTGCCACGCTCATTGCCTGAAGTCGGCGCAGCCTGCCCTGAGATGTCTTCCTGTGGGCTTGGATGAAGCCTCGGACATCTCAGCCATTCCCACGGAGTACCAGGACCTTCGGGATGTTTTCAGCAAGGCCCGGGCCCCTATGATCAATCTTCTCCAGGGCACTATACCACCCCGGGTATGACTGTATTCTCTGTCAGGTCCAGAGAACAAGGCTATGAAAACGTACATCGAGGACTCCTTGGCTGCAGGGTGTATCCGCCGGGTTCTTCTTTGTGGAGAAGAGGGACAAAACTGCGCCCGTGCATCGACTACCGGGGCATTAATGACATCACGGTTAAGAACCGCTACCACTCATCACCTCGGCTTTTGAGCTGCTCCAGGGTGCCATCATTTTCTCTAAGTTAGACCTGTGGAACACCTACCATCTGGTGCAGATACGGGAATGTGGCAAGTGGAAGACAGCCTTCAACATAGCGGACACTACAAATACCTGGTGATGCCATTCAGTCTGACCAACGCTCCTGCTGTGTTCCAGGCCCTGGTTAACGGCGTTGTCCACGACATGTTAACATGTTCATCTACCTCAATGACATCCTCGTCTTTTCCCGCACAGCTCAAGAACATTTTCTCCACGTCCGACAAGTCCTCCAGGGTCTCCTGGAGAACCAGCTCTTTGTTGAAGCAGAAAAATGTGAATTCCATCAATGACATTCAAATCAGCATTGAAAAACACAGTAAGTTTAAATGTGTTCAATGTGAGCGAGTCTGACCATAAGTCATGATGACACACCAAATGTGTTTGATGGATCGTGGGAAAAGAGCAGGAATAGGCATTTGTAGGCTACAGTCCAAACTATGTCTTCCAATGGTGTGACTGCTGTTGGCATCCAAAGATTATCCAACTTGAATAAACACTTGGAGGTAAGGATGACAGCAGTGGTGTAGTTTACAGCAATACAGGTATCACTTACTATTGATATCTACAAACGCTTTGATGTGAATCACTCTGCTGCTCCCTCAGTTAGCTATTTGTGCCTTACAGATTGTGGTTGTTGTGGATGGCTGTTCACAAATCTAAATGTGTATTTGAATCCAATAATGGTGGAATTTAAGAAGTTTAAGCTGCTTATCAATCATTGTTTTTGAAACCAGTGGACAGCCAGTGAAAAATACACTCTTGCAACAGCTGCACAGTGCGGATCCCAGTGAGGCTTTTATTGCTCAATCTAATTCATGCTGATACATTTTTTTTATCCAAAGTCCTAATGGACACATGCTCAAACTCGCACACTTTTGATTAGAATTAAAGGGGCAATCTGTAGTTGCCCAAAATATAAGCTTGTTTTTCGCCAATGTTTGTAAATATTGTACATGTAAACAAACACTGTATAGCCTCATAACGTGGTTAAAACAATAATGTTGATATCATGGAAGGTTAGTCCTTGCATCCATAGCTCTGTCTATTAATCTGAGAGTGGTTACATTTCTCCAGGTCCATCCCTCAGCTTTTTACCAGAACAGAGGCTGGGTGGCCATTTTGTCATTGTTTAATCTGTGGATTTGCCCTTTAAATAACTGCATATTATCAAGATATCAAAGTGTCACCAAAAAAAAGTAAACAATAGACCTATAGCAAATGCAGAGACCTATAGCAAATGCAGCATATGGCATTCATTTTTCACATGTAAATAGCACTTTTCAGTATTGCTCAAAGCATGTCATTCCATGAGCGCAGCATTTATTTTTCAACTCGAATCAATAAGCCCAATCAGTCCTACATGACAACAAAATCATAAACAACAGAGTAGGGCTGGCTAATAAGTCCTTGGGTTTGGGGTTATGCTCAGGTAAAACAATTTGGCTTCTATATTTCCAAGTCCTATTCTTCAAGATCAAGGGGTATAACATATATTGGAATGACTGGAATTCTGATAGACTTTGGTTATTCATGTAAAGATATAATTGAATCGTATTATTATATATAGTAGAACCCATAAAGTACAATTTAGCATCCATGTATGGCCAGCTATGTAAACTTTAACATTGATTTATCCTGCAATAGGTTCAATTGGTAGAATACATTTTTGTCTTCTTCTAATGCCTCTTAAGGGGAAATTAATGGATTCTGGGTCAATGTATGATGTGGAGGGCATGAAGAACAACTGTGTCTGAAGTATGTTTGCTGTTGCAGGAAAGAGGACTCTGTGGTCAAAGGTCGATTGAAATAGCTGGTTGACATGTTGCTTTGTTATGAGCTTGTTTTAAGGACAGAGAGGCGGGTTCAAGAGGTCAAGTGACACTGCAATTAATATTTTTTTCTCTATTGTCACTGTCCTTCCCAGCACACCCCTAGAGTTCTACCAATCAGAGGCACCCAGTACAGCAGGGTGGGAGTTGATTATCCCCTGCCATGTCAGCTCTTCTCTGACAGACAGACACTCCAGTCAGGCTCACCCGTCCCCCAAACTGCCTGTAATACCTGAAGGGTATCATAACCTCCCTCTCTCTCTCTCTCAATCTCTCCTTTGTTCTGTGCTGCCAGACCTTTCACAATGTCTCTTTCTTTCACGCCTCATTTAAATCTGCTTGGAGCATGACAACTCCATAAAAAAGAGGCAAGCAAGTGAACCGCCACACTTGCGTGAAGTGGGCTGTTATCATATTTATCCTTGCTTCATCGCATTCAGCGCTGCACCATATGCCATGAAAAGGGAAAATTGTACCTGACCGAGATAATCCACGCAGAGTTTTTTAGGGAGTAATTTAATTACAGGGCAATTAAATATCAATCTGTAAGCCAGCAAGAGGTTTGGCCCTCCGCAGCGCAGGCGACCTTCCCCTGCCATCTGGCTGCTGCCTGGCATGTGCCTGCTCTGCGGAATGCCAACCTTATCATTACACCAGGTTGTGTTGTTTTTAGAAAGTGAAAACTACAGTAGGCTACCATGTTATCCTTTGAGTTAAACTGCTTATTATTGTCCACAATGCTGGAAACATACTCACCAGGAAACAGGTCCCAGGTAGGTTGAATGACTCACACAGATGCACCCACATACGCACACATGCGTAAGAAAACACACACCCACACACACAAGGCCCCTGAGTGTAAAGATAGAAAATAACAGGTACTATGATTATTGTTCCATGATTAGCAGAGTTACTTTGCTCAAGCCTGTGGCCTAAAAGCACACTTTCACTGTCAGTCTCACATTTTAAAGTGGCATTTTCAGAGGCAGAAAAGCCTTGCCCACCTTTCCAAAATGGAAAGGGGTGGCAGAACCCAACCCCCTTCTAGCCCTTAATTCCACAAATTCAACTCCACTTCAGATTCTGAACAATTGTTAGTTGGTCCTAACAGCACAAAAGCCCCTGTGATTTCAAATTACAGCCTAATCCCACTTAAGGACAATGATCCCACTGCTCCTACTACTCGCCTATCAAAATAAACCTGATTAGCTACATTCAATTTAAAGCAACCAGATCCAAAAACTTGTAAGTGGAATTGGCCAAGCCAGTCATGGTTCAAACTTTTGAATAGGACTTTAACTAGTCTTAAATCATGTCTCTGTGTATCTTAATAACCTCTTGTTTGATGACAAGCCATTGGCTGGGTGAGCTATGCAGATGTGTTGCGTGGGGCCGGGTCTGACCATTATGTGCCGTACCTTTCTGGGGCGAGTCTTCTTGTTGTGTTTCCCGGGGACAGATTGATAGACGGCTCTGTGTCTCCAGTGTTGCCATAGATGTAGATTCTCAGGTCTCACTCCACCCCATGCTGTGCTGCGGTTATTTATCTCCCCACAGCGGGCGAGGTTCTGTCTTTGTGCAGATACGGCACCTATGTATAATTCATTGTAACAGTGGACTACAAAGTCACTATCAAAACCAAGTGTTTACTACGATTGTACAGTATTTCAATTCTGGTGTGCAGTCCACTTTAGTCATATCATTCAAGGTTATTCACTTCAGTTCCAATCGCATATGGCAATCCATTTCATCTCAATAAATCCTCTCTATACAATCAAAACATGACGTTGTGTTCAAGTTTTAGTGGCACTTGTGTTTGCCCAGGATTATAACATCTGCTAAAATGTGCATGTGAACAATACAATTTGATTTGATTTGAAAGAGGTATGATTCAAGATAAGATATACAAGGTGGATGTATATGTATCATGAACTTGATTATCATCAAGGCAGACAGTGGTGTACAGTATGGCCAACGGGTTTTAGGCGTGCACATGTTCTTGTTAAATACATTGAGCAGTGCCACAAATAGCACCTTGAATGTCCTCAAGAAACACAAGTCTGCTGCAAATGGTCAATGTTACGTAGTGGTGCAATGTACTCTTCACTGGATGTTTAATTTGATCACACCCCAGCTAGCTCATTTGGTTCCTTGGAATTTGTGGGAATGTACGTTTTTGGTTCCCCGTTGGTTCTGGTAACGAAGCCATACGTTTCCTGACTAGTAAAAAGGAATGTTTTTTTTTTGAGAATGGAAGGGAAAATGTAACCTGTATACATTTTTAGGTTGCAGGGAGGTTTTTACTATGGTTCCCTGAAAATTTTCCTGAGAGGTTTTATTAACGTTCCCGAGAACGGAAATTCAAAGTAATTTTGAAGGTAATTAAATATTGTTCTGAGAACGTGTTTCAAAATTACTTTCCGTTAAACTGCTAATTTAACAAGAGAATGGAATGTATACGTTTTTAAATAACATTCTTTGAACTTTCTTTGAAGGTTTCTTATGTTTTCTTGTGGTTTTTATGGAAAGTGTTCTTAAAGTTCTGAGAACATGACTTTAAATAGAAAACCTGCAGAAAACGTTATGCTGAAGTACTGAAAGTCCCACAGAAGAATGTTGTTTCTTAACATTCTTGGAATAATTTGAGAACATTACTTTAAATAGAACCATGGGGAAACCTGTAGAAAGCGTTATTCTGAAGTACTGAAATTCCCACGGAAGAACTTTGTTTCTAAACGTTCTCGGGAACAATTTGAGAACATGACTTTAAATAGAAACATGGGGAAATCTGTAGGAAACGTTACGCTGAAGTACTGAAATTCCCACCTAAGAAACATATGGTTCTCACAACGTTATATGCTAGCTGGGTATCTTGCACCATTCCCAGATTGTTGTGGGAAGGTTGTATGCAAAATAAACATAGGACAACTTCGCTCTCACCAAGCTCTAAGAAGTAAATGGTTCTCAGAACGCTATGTGCTAGCTGGGACTGCTATGAGTTGTAGTCTGCTAATTAGACTGTAGACAACTGGACTTTTTGGTGAAGAGAGGGTGAAGGACGTGGGAGGATGTAAAGGAAATCCTGCAAAAGGGGTTTTCAAAAACCCAGATATTAAACATATTGTGTGTGTCATGCCTTAGCCATAGAGAGGCTTTTAATTCTCTATTTTGGTTAGGCCAGGGTTTGACTATGGTGGATATTCTATGTTCATTTTCTATGTTTTATATTTCTTTGTTGTTTGGCCGTGTGGTTCTCAATCAGAGGCAGCTGTCTATCGTTGTCTCTGATTGAGAACCATACTTAGGTAGCCTTTTCCCACTGGGTTTTTGTGGGTAGTTAATTTCTGTTTAGTGTTTTTCACCTTGCAGGACTGTTTGGGGGGGGGGTTTCCCTTTGTTGTTTTTGTTTATTCAGTGTTCAGTTCAATAAAGAAATATGAACACTTACCAAGCTGCGCTTTGGTCCGAGTACTCTTCCTCATCCGACGAAAGCCTTTAGTGTGGTTTTGAAACCACCTCTCTGTCATTATCTCCACCATAACCAGAGCCATTTGTCCATCATTGAGTTATGTACCGCCCATTTTAGATTGTTTATTGTCCACTGGCCATTAAAACCAGCCAGGTAGGTGGCTGATGTGGAGGTGGCTGTGGTTTCCATGACACAGGCGGCAATGTCAGTCCCTGTCTTTGAATACATCTCCTCTGCTTGGACCGCTGCCACTTCTGTCTTTACACTCTTAGAAAAAAAGGTGCGATCTAGAACCTAAAAGGGTTCTTCGGCTGTCCCCATAGAAGAGCCCTCTGAATAACCTTTTTTTGGTTCCACGTAGAACCCTTTTGGTTCTAGGTAGAAATATCTTGGTTTTCTTGTAGAACCCTTTCAATAGAGGGCTCTACGAGGAACCAAAAAAGGTTCTCCTATGGGGACAGCTTTTTTTCTAAGAGTGTTGCCACTGCTTCAATGCTTTGATTGAGATGGATAGCAGCCAGCAGTGACTAAACTGCTGAAAACAATCTTATGAATTAATCATGAAAAGGAAACAGTAGGCTAGCTCTTCTAGTCCCACTGTTCTGAGAGAGGAATTAGCATTATTGCATCTCAGCGCAACGTCTGGATTAGGAGCACTATAGGTGATTACTCAAAGGGTTTTAGAATATCTCTCTGTAAATATAATGTCAATTGATGGTAGTCTCACAGTGTGCTGAATTTCTAACATTGGTGATTCTGTTCCAACACTTCTGACATACTCCTCTTTATAAATGCATAGTGGCCTGGTTTTAGAGAAACAGACATCCTGTCTCACCTAGTCAACATTAACTTCTCTGAAATATTGATGTGAGAGGAAAATAGGAGACTGGTGTTTCACATCAGCGTAGGAGTGTGTCATCCTCCTTTAAAAGATAGCCACAGCTGTGAATTACTAACCTAAAGCTATGTGAACCAAAATTGAAACCTTTTTTTCCAAGGAGCATTTATGTTTGATTGAATGTAAAAAACACTCATCAATGTCAAGGTTTACGGATTTCTGCCCCATACTAAATGATTGCTAAAACCTTTGGATTCTAAAGAGGTATGTTTGATTGAATTAGGTTGTCCAACATACTCTGGCCTACAATGTGTTTTCAAACAGAAAGCCTTTTCTCTGTAATGTTATTGATTGAGTAGGGGCTTTCCCACTGGGCAAAAACTGGTTGAATCAACAATGTTTCCAGGTCATTTCAACAACAAAGAATCTATGTGATGATGCTGAATCAATGTGGAAATCAGTTTGGATTTGCAAAAAGTCATCAACATATGGGAATTTCATATTTTCTTTACCCAACGTTTATCCTAAATCCAATGACGTGAAATGTTTTGTTGAATTCACATTACTTGACAGCTCAACCAAATGTACACTGCTCAAAAAAATAAAGGGAACACTTAAACAACACAATGTAACTCCAAGTCAATTACACTTCTGTGAAATCAAACTGTCCACTTAGGAAGCAACACTGATTGACAATAAATGTCACATGCTGTTGTGCAAATGGAATAGTCAACAGGTGGAAATTATAGGCAATTAGCAAGACACCCCCAATAAAGGAGTGGTTCTGCATGTGGTGACCACAGACTACTTCTCAGTTCCTATGCTTCCTGGCTGATGTTTTGGTCACTTTTGAATGCTGGCGGTACTTTCACTCTAGTGGTAGCATGAGACGGAGTCTACAACCCACACAAGTGGCTCAGGTGTTGCAGCTCATCCAGGATGGCACATCAATGCGAGCTGTGGCAAGAAGGTTTGCTGTGTCTGTCAGCGTAGTGTCCAGAGCATGGAGGCGCTACCAGGAGACAGGCCAGTACATCAGGAGACGTGGAGGAGGCCGTAGGAGGGCAACAACCCAGCAGCAGGACCGCTACCTCCGCCTTTGTGCAAGGAGGAGCAGGAGGAGCACTGCCAGAGCCCTGCAAAATGACCTCCAGCAGGCCACAAATGTGCATGTGTCTGCTCAAACGGTCAGAAACAGACTCCATGAGGGTGGTATGAGGACCTGACGTCCACAGGTGGGGGTTGTGCTTACAGCCCAACACCGTGCAGGACGTTTGGCATTTGCCAGAGAACACCAAGATTGGCAAATTCGCCACTGGCGCCCTGTGCTCTTCACAGATGAAAGCAGGTTCACACTGAGCATGTGACAGACGTGACAGAGTTTGGAGACGCTGTGGAGAACGTTCTGCTGCCTGCAACACCCTCCAACATGACCGGTTTGGCGTTGGGTCAGTCATGGTGTGGGGTGGCATTTCTTTGGGGGGCCGCACAGCCCTCCATGTGCTCGCCAGAGGTAGCCTGACTGCCATTAGGTACCGAGATCCTCAGACCCCTTGTGAGACCATATGCTGGTGCGGTTGGCCCTGGGTTCCTCCTAATGCAAGACAATGCTAGACCTCATGTGGCTGGAGTGTGTCAGCAGTTCCTGCAAGAGGAAGGCATTGATGCTATGGACTGGCCCGCCCGTTCCCCAGACCTGAATCCAATTGAGCACATCTGGGACATCATGTCTCGCTCCATCCACCAACGCCACGTTACACCACAGACTGTCCAGGAGTTGGTGGATGCTTTAGTCCAGGTCTGGGAGGAGATCCCTCAGGAGACCACTACCCCATGTCATCAGGAGCATTGCCAGGCGTTGTAGGGAGGTCATACAGGCACGTGGAGGCCACACACACTACTGAGCCTCATTTTGACTTGTTTTAAGGGCATTACATACAATTTTGAGTGTGACTCCAAGTCGAGACCTCCATGGGTTGATAAATTTGATTTCCATTGATCATTTTTGTGTGATATTGTTGTCAGCACATTCAACTATGTAAAGAAAAAAGTATTTAATAAGAATATTTCATTCATTCAGATCTAGGATGTGTTATTTTAGTGTTCCCTTTATTTTTTTGAGCAGTGTATATCAAAACTAGACGGTGAAACACCAGTCTCAACGTCAACAGTGACGAGGTGACTCCGGGATGCTGGCCTTCTAGGCAGAGTTCCTCTGTCTAGTGTCTGTGTTCTTTTGCCCATCTTAATCTTTCATTTTCATTGGCGAGTCTGAGATATGGCTGTCTCTTTGCTACTCTGCCTAGATGGCCAGCATCCCGGAGTCGCGTCTTCGCTGTTGACGTTGAGACAGTGTTATGCACGTACTATTTAATGAAGCTGCAGTTGAGGACTTGTGAGGCGTCTGTGTCTCAAACTAGACACTCAAATGTACTTGTCCTCTTGCTCAGTTGTGCACCGGGGCCTCCCACTTCTCTTTCTATTCTGGTTAGAGACAGTTTGCACTGTTCTGGGAAGGGAGTAGTACACAGCGTTGTATGAGATCTTCAGTTTCTTGGCAATTTCTTGCATGGAATAAACTTCATTTCCCAGAACAAGAACAAGTTTCAGAAGAAAGGTCTTTGCTTCTGGCCATTTTGAGCCTGTAATCGAACCCACAAATGCTGATGCTCCAGATACTCAACTAGTCTAAAGAAGGCCAGTTTTGTTGCTTCTTTAATCAGAACAACAGTTTTCAGCTGTGCTAACATAATTGCAAAATGTTTTTCTAATGATCAATTAGCCTTTTAAAATGATAAACTTGGATTAGCTAACACAATGTAACATTGGAACACAGGAGTCATGGTTGCTGATAATGGGCCTCTGTACGCCTATGTAGATATTCCATTAAAAATCAGCCGTTTCCAACTACAATAGTCATTTACAACATTAACAATGTCTACACTGTATTTATGATCAGTTTGATGTTATTTTAATAGACAAGACGTGCTTTTCTTTCCAAAACAGGGACATTTGTAAGTGACCTCAAACTTTTTTGAACGGTAGTGTACATTTGTGCGTTTGTGCATGCGTGCGTGTATTTGTGCGACTGTGCATTTGCATGCGAGCGTGTGTTCATGCAAATGTACGTTTGTACATTTGTGTGTGTGTATTTGTGCTTATGTGCGCATGCGTGAGCAAGTAATAGTTTGGGACCATGCTGTAGCGGTTTTGAAGTGACAAACAGATCATTATGAGATAATCTAATGCACAAACCACTACATGCTGAAGTGCTTGTGTATTTGTACCCATGTGAAGTGCTTTTCTCTTTATTCAGACACATAACAGCATCAATAGAGCCCTCTGGCCCTCCAGAGACCCTGATGTTATGAACAAGGTCTTTAGCAGTTCCCTTCATCCAATTGTTTCGCCCACAGTTTATTAACAATCACCATGGAGCTCATCAGGGCCATCATCTTCTCATGGCCAACAATGGGGAATGAGAAAGAAACAGTCACTTTAACACAATCTCCATGGTAATGAACAATAGATGATGTACAGTGCATTCGGAAAGTATTCAGACGCCGTCAGACGCCGTCCCTTATTCCACATTTTGTTATTATAAAATGGATGAATTTTTAAAAATCCCCATCAACCTACACACAATACCCCATAATGACAAAGTGAAAACATATTTTTATAAATTTTTGCTAATCTATTAAAAATAAAAAATAAATGGAAATACAATTATTTGCATAAGTATTCAGACCCTTTGCTATGAGACTCGAAATTGAGCTCAGGTGCATCCTGTTTCAATTGATCATCCCTGAGATGTTTCTACAACTTGATTGGAGTCCACCTCTGGTACATTCAATTGATTGGACATGATTTGGAAAGGCACACACCTGTCTATATAAGGTCCCACAGTTGACAGTGCATGTCAGAGCAAAAACCAAGCCATGAGGTCGAAGGAATTGTCCGTAGAGCTCCGAGACAGGATTGTGTTGAGGCACAGATCTGGGGAAGGGTACCGAAACATTTCTGTGCCATTGAAGGTCCCCAAGAACACAGCGGCCTCCATCATTCTTCAATGGAAGGAGTTTGGAACACCAAGACTCTTCCTAGAGCTGACCGCCCGGCCAAACTGAGCCATCGGACGAGAAGGGCCTTGGTCAGGGAGGTGACCTAGAACCCAATGGGCACAAAGCTCCAGAGATCCTCTGCGGAGATGCGAAAACCTTCCAGAAGGACAACCATCTCTGTAGCACTCCACCAATCAGGCTTTTATGGTAGAATAGACAGACGGAAGCCACATCCTCAGTAAAAGGTATATGACAGCCCGCTTGGAGGTTGCCAAAAGGCACCTAAAGGACTCTCGAACCATGACAAACCAGATTCTCTGGTCTGATGAAACCAAGATTGAACTCTTTGGCCTGAATGCCAAGCATCACGTCTGGAGGAAACCTGGCATGTTTTTCAACGGCAGAGAATGGGAGACTTGTCAGGATCGAGGGAAATGTGAATGAAGCAAAGTACAAAGAGATCCCTGATGAAAACCTGCTCCAGAGCACCCAGGCAGGGTCTGAATACTTATGTAAATGTGTTCTTTCAGGGTTTTTTTTTAATACATTTGCAATCATTTCAAAAAACCTGTTTTTGAAAAACATGTTTTTGCTTCGTCAATATGAGGAATTGTGTGTAGATTGATGAGGGGAAAAAACAAGAAAATGTGGAAAAAGTCAAGGGGTCTGAATACTTTCCGAATGCACTGTACATATGGAGTTCAAGTGAAAGGACAAGGAGCTCTGCAGCAGGCCAATACTGAAAGCAATATCCCTGTGTTCTGTCCTCATTTAGTCTTAACATTCTGTATACTCCCCTTGTCCTATGGGTCAAAAATGACCCGCCTTCACTAAACCCCTAAAATAAAGGAGCTTAATTGAATTTTAAACCCAAAATCTATTTTGCATGAAGAAACAACCTGTCATTCATCACAAACTTTGTAAATACTGTATCTGGGTTTTCCCTCTTCACAATGCAGAAAGACATGCATTTAATCAGTGGACACCAGTTGTTTTTATTACAACACACTTGTCATAATTGTTTTCCTTACTAACGTAGAGGTGTATTATTATTATTATTATTATTGCTAAAGGTACTGCATAAGTGTAAACATAAATGTTTTAGCAAGAGATAGCACTTGTATAGCCTAAGAAAGTAGCAGAAATGTGCAGAAAGTAGTTTTGAATGCATTTTATTGAAGGGAAACAATAACAGTCTTGAACGTTTTTGGCAACATAGTGATATGTTCTTATATACTGTACAATGAGGAATTCATTGACAAAATGCTAGTCTTCTCCCATTTTTTTTAAACCATTGCCCCCACCCACAAGGTGTATAAACAACAACAATAAACAAGAATGAAATAAGATAATAGATACAAAACAAACAAGTGAAGAACATAAATCAATAAACTCTAAATTAGCACATGTAGAACAGTATGCATGTTTATGTGCATGGACTTTACAGATGTATTTCTCACATGTAGAACAGTATGCATGTTTGTGTGCATGGACTTTGTAGATGTATTTCTCACATGTAGAACAGTATGCATGTTTGTGTGCATGGACTTTGTAGATGTATTTCTCACATGTAGAACAGTATGCATGTTTGTGTGCATGGACTTTACAGATGTATTTCTCACATGTAGAACAGTATGCATGTTTGTGTGCATGGACTTTGTAGATGTATTTCTCACATGTAGAACAGTATGCATGTTTGTGTGCATGGACTTGGCAGATGTATTTCTCACATGTAGAACAGTATGCATGTTTGTGTGCATGGACTTTGTAGATGTATTTCTCACATGTAGAACAGTATGCATGTTTGTGTGCATGGACTTTGTAGATGTATTTCTCACATGTAGAACAGTATGCATGTTTGTGTGCATGGACTTTGCAGATGTATTTCTCACATGTAGAACAGTATGCATGTTTGTGTGCATGGACTTGGCAGATGTATTTCTCACATGTAGAACAGTATGCATGTTTGTGTGCATGGACTTTGTAGATGTATTTCTCACATGTAGAACAGTATGCATGTTTGTGTACATGGACTTTACAGATGTATTTCTCACATGTAGAACAGTATGCATGTTTGTGTGCATGGACTTTGTAGATGTATTTCTCACATGTAGAACAGTATGCATGTTTGTGTACATGGACTTTACAGATGTATTTCTCACATGTAGAACAGTATGCATGTTTGTGTGCATGGACTTTGCAGATGTATTTCTCACATGTAGAACAGTATGCATGTTTGTGTACATGGACTTTGTAGATGTATTTCTCACATGTAGAACAGTATGCATGTTTGTGTGCATGGACTTTGCAGATGTATTTCTCACATGTAGAACAGTATGCATGTTTGTGTGCATGGACTTGGCAGATGTATTTCTCACATGTAGGACAGTATGCATGTTTGTGTGCATGGACTTGGCAGATGTATTTCTCACATGTAGGACAGTATGCATGTTTGTGTGCATGGACTTGGCAGATGTATTTCTCACATGTAGAACAGTATGCATGTTTGTGTGCATGGACTTTGCAGATGTATTTCTCACATGTAGGACAGTATGCATGTTTGTGTGCATGGACTTTGTAGATGTATTTCTCACATGTAGAACAGTATGCATGTTTGTGTGCATGGACTTTGTAGATGTATTTCTCACATGTAGAACAGTATGCATGTTTGTGTGCATGGACTTTGCAGATGTATTTCTCACATGTAGAACAGTATGCATGTTTGTGTACATGGACTTTACAGATGTATTTCTCACATGTAGAACAGTATGCATGTTTGTGTGCATGGACTTTGTAGATGTATTTCTCACATGTAGAACAGTATGCATGTTTGTGTACATGGACTTTGTAGATGTATTTCTCACATGTAGAACAGTATGCATGTTTGTGTGCATGGACTTTGCAGATGTATTTCTCACATGTAGGACAGTATGCATGTTTGTGTGCATGGACTTGGCAGATGTATTTCTCACATGTAGGACAGTATGCATGTGTGTGTGCATGGACTTTGCAGATGTATTTCTCACATGTAGAACAGTATGCATGTTTGTGTGCATGGACTTTGTAGATGTATTTCTCACATGTAGAACAGTATGCATGTTTGTGTGCATGGACTTTGCAGATGTATTTCTCACATGTAGAACAGTATGCATGTTTGTGTGCATGGACTTTGCAGATGTATTTCTCACATGTAGAACAGTATGCATGTTTGTGTGCATGGACTTTGCAGATGTATTTCTCACATGTAGAACAGTATGCATGTTTATGTGCATGGACTTTGCAGATGTATTTCTCACATGTAGAACAGTATGCATGTTTGTGTGCATGGACTTTGTAGATGTATTTCTCACATGTAGAACAGTATGCATGTTTGTGTGCATGGACTTTGCAGATGTATTTCTCACATGTAGAACAGTATGCATGTTTGTGTGCATGGACTTGGCAGATGTATTTCTCACACGTGCAGCACATATTATTTGTTTTCCAGTCCTTCTTTGGGGGGCAGAACTGGCATCTCCTCTTGCCTGCCCCAGCTGCAGCCTCAGGTGGATCGGGACAAGATTCTGCACATTGAATAGCTTTCACAAGCGCTTGCAGATGGTGCTGTGCGGTGGAGGCGCTCCCTTCTTCGAATGTGTGTGGTTACAAGTGCCTTTCTCAGCTGCCGGGGTGGCAGGGTAGCCTAGTGGTTAGAGCGTTGGACTAGTAACTGGAAGGTTGCAAGTTCAAACCCCTGAGCTGACAAGGTACAAATCTGTCATTTTGCCCCTGAACAGGCAGTTAACCCACTGTTCCTAGGCCATCATTGAAAATAAGAATTTGTTCTTAACTGACTTGCCTAGTTAAATAAAGGTAAAAAAAATTAAAATAATTATCAGGGGGGAGAGTTCCATATCACAAAGGCATTGTATGAGGACACCTAAATTATGTTATGGACGATGACCAGGGGCCAGCAGGTAGTCATCCTCCTGCAGCTGTAAGTTCCAATCACCTTGTCCAGGTTTGATGTAGTTATAGTCCATGATTCCTTTCCTCACGATCACTGATCTCAGTCGTTTTGTGCAGTGTGCTCAGGAGGACCACATTCTTGTTCCTCTTTGGGAGGCAAGAAACTAGAGTGGTGGTGGGGATGAAGGCAAACTTTGATGAGAAGGCCTTTCTCCTCCTTGTTGCGAGGAGTGCAAGGGGAGCTCAGGCTTGTTCTTTCTAACTGTGCCAACCATGATGATCTCCCTCTTCAGGAGCTGCTGGCTGAGTTCATAAGAGGTGAAGAAATTGTCACACGTGACATTGTGCTCCCTCAGTCCATCTGTCACGTCAAGCACAACCCGCTTCTCCTGGTTCTTCTCCGGACCTCCACTGGTTGGCTTCCCTGTGTAGACTTGCATCTTCCAAGCGTAGCTGGATTGTGCGTCACAGGCCACCCATATCTTGATGCCATACTTTTCTGGCTTGCGGGGCATATACTGCCGGAAAGGACAGTGACCTTTTGACAAAATAGATTACTATCAGTGATTAGTATCAGTGTCACAGAAAACAATCACATACATCAATTATATTACAGCAATACAAAATAACATGAACAGTGGAAATCACTTACATTACAGATAAGGAAAAAAAATGTACCTCTGAATGGAACCTGTTGCTCATCCATTGTTATTTCAGGCCCAGGGTTGTAGAGGTATAACAGATTCTCCACCCACTTCTCCCAGACCTCTCTTATGGCCACCAGTTCGTCTCTCACACGCCTTGCATGTCTTGGCTCACGGTTATCAAACCATAGCATTCTTGAGAAAGTGTCAAAGACTTTCAGTGGCATCGTGGCACAGAGAATTGCCCTTCCACTCTTTGCAGCCCAGAGACTACATGTAACCTCACCTCGGGACCTATACACACCCGCTAAGATTAGCAGCCCTATGTAGGCACGCAGGTCAATCTCATCCAAACTTTTCCAGTTGTCTCCATATTTACGGAAACCCTCAAAATGTGTAATCTCCAGGATTATTTTTTAGATGGCTGGTGTGATGAACAAGTAGAATGTTGAGGCATGCCCTGGGCATGGGAAACTGCATGTCTTGTGGGCCCTGGGGTCATCCTTATGACATTTTGTGCTGCCATCCTGCCCTGGTTGTCATATGGTGACAAGTTGACAAAAATGTCTCTCTTTCTGCTTGGGGTCTTTCTTCTTCATCTGAAGATGATGCATCGTGCTCTGGGTTATACTCTTCCCCATCTTCTTCTTCAGATACCTCTTCCTCTTCCAAATCATTGTTCTCTTGTTCCTCCTAGACATCTGAAAAAATCAGATCTACAACCTGTTGTGCACTGAAATGTGCACTCATGGCTTCAGCAAAGAAAGATCTGGGGGGACTGTCATCTGCAGCAGCTTTATAGCCTCTGACTGCATTCCCCATTAGTAAACAATGCTTTCAAGAAATATTTATTTTGCCTGAAATTTGGTTTATTTTTGTCTGTGAACCTGAGTCATGTGTGGGGTCGTGGAGGGGTCGTGGAGGGGAGATGCTGCACATGCACAATAAAGTTTTAGATTTCAATCAGTAGCACACAATCTCAATTTCTCATTGTGTGTGTGTGTGTGTGTGTGTGTGTGTGTGTGTGTGTGTGTGTGTGTGTCTTTGTGGTTTTTGTGGTGTGTAAATTATCTTATAACTGCCGGGTCAAAAATGACCCTAAGACAATCTTTGTACCCTGGTGGTGTACAGCTTTCATGGAAATATGAACAAAGGCGATGTTTCACTTTTTCTAATGTTGGGGTCACTCTAGGAAAAGTAATGAAATTTCAAGTTGAAAAAATATAATTTAGGGGGTTTTCTCTGCTGTTAAACATAGTGGCGGGTCATTTTTGACCCTTAAGACAACACAAGTTAGTGAGTTACAAGTTACAAGTAGTATTCTGCTGTCAGCCTCAGATATTGTGATCAAACATTCTTATATCTGTAAGTTTGTGTCATAGAGGCAGTTAGGGAAAGATCAGCGGAATGGCCCTCCCAGATCGAGTGCACTGATTTGAATTAGCTGCCATCGACACTTCTCTAATCAAATCACTTTAATTCTGTCTCAACCGCACGGCTTCAACCTCTCCCCGAACTCTCACATTTTGTGCAACTAACCCGAATAGTTGCACAATATCTACTTAACCACATCACCCATGTGCCCATCCTGGTAGAATAGTAATATCTGTGTATGGTAGATCAATTTCACATGTGCATTCTCACTGACATTCCAGGCAGGAGGGGAGGATGTTAGAGAGTCTATGACAGTATTGGCAGCCACAGCATGTGCACACACACACACACACACATACCCACACATGTAAACAAGGTCCTGAAAGCTGCTGTTCTGATTAGAGTAATATCAGGATTAAGTGCCCTGTTGAGAGTATGAATGCCAAACCAAGCTACGAAATGTACATAATAATAAATAATAATATATGGCATTTAGCAGACACTTTTATCCAAAGCAACTTACATTTTAAATATGGGTTATCCTGGGAATCAAACCCACTATCCTGGCATTGCAAGTGCCATGTTTTACCAACTGAGCTACAGAGGACCATCATCTCTGTATCTTTACACACCAGGGCAATACTTTACAGATCTACATGGGAAGTGAGCAAATATTGAGCATGAAATATGATTATTCTCAAGCTCAGCATGTCTGTTTCCAGAGTGATGATTTATGGCTGTCTGTGTCTTGATTAGTTGGCAGTGAGCCCTCAGGAATTGTGAATTGAGTTATCTGTTTGACAATTACAAATGATGTGGTGTCATGGGTCATGTCTATGTTGTAGTGATTGTATAGACAGGAGAGGCAAGTCATAGTTTTAGTTGTCAGTCAAGTGTTAATTATAATGTTATCATTTTGCAAGATGAGTGTCTAGGGTACATTTATGTTTTAGCTTAACCTGAACCTTGGTCTACTTACAGTACATGCAATCAGCAGGGATGTCATTATATAATGTATCATATTAATGACTTTAAAATCTATCTATAGTTCTGCCAATGGATTTACTCCTCCAAAGCCTGTGAGAAATGTTTGATATCGCAGGGAACGGATGAATGAAGGACACTTTTCAAAGCGCTTTCTCTGTCTGATGCTCAGATTGGATCATTCTCATCTGTGCTGTGGCTGGCCCTGTGGTAATCTTCACAGCCACATCTCCATTCCCACTCCAAGGGTTGCTTTGTCAGGAGATCTGTGTAATCTCCGTAAGCTAAGACTTTTGCAGGGGCATGAGCATGACCTCATAGTGACACCACTATCACATTTTGGGGCAGAAAATACAAAAAAAATGATTGGCTCTTTTTACATTGACGCCGTTTGTCGGGCTGTAGAGTGCAACTGTGAAAAGTCAAATGTTCTCATTGAGGTGTGTGGTCAGTCTCACCATAATACCTTTCCTTTTCTCTGGACCTGTGAATGCAGCGAATTAGTGCTGTGCGATTAACTGAAATGGTGGTTATTTTTCATTTTTTAATTGACCAATTGACCAACCGTTAAATTATTTTTATTCCATTTCGTTTTTTTTTTTTTCTGTGAGCTCAATGTGCAGTTTCTGTACAGATAAATCAGATGAAGCATGAACTGTGAGATGTAGTAGGGAGTTGTAGTTTCCAATTAGCAAATATTCTACATAGTTTAGCAAAAGAAAACATGGTAATGACCATGACTCCTATGACTACAATGACCATAATCCATTGTGCGCCCGCTAAAACTTATCAGGGTATGTGCGGAGCTGACACAGAGAGAAGAGAGAATGCATGATCGAGAGGGATAGAAATCAGTTGCTTTGAGAGCCTGAAAATACTTGATCTAAGTGATTGATAGCTAGTATTCAGTAGTCATAAAGGTACGCCTCATTTACTTTGAAGAACTACTAAAATTGTGATTTTGTCAGACAGCATAGGCATCAGCTCTACAGAGATGAGATGATGACTTGTAATTAACTAATAAAGTAATCAAATAAAACAGATATTTATTATTAAAGAAATGATGGTTAGTAAGTGATAAGCAGTCAAGGGAAGTCACTACCATCATGAGAATGCTGCTTAATGTTGCTTAATTCTGTGTTGTTACAGCACTCAAGCCACACAACGCATAGTGCATTGAAACCGAAATCCTAAATCCCAAAACCGTGATAATAAAAATAAAAAAATCGAACCAAAACTGAACCAACCTAAAAAAGCACTAATCGCTCAGCACTACAGTGAATATTACATCAATATTACATAAAAGTGAACCAAGGCTGTGACAGGAAAGGAGCTCTTCAAGAGCTTTTACTGGCATGTCTAGGACTAATGAAGAGGCTAGGTACAGGTAGTCTCGCATGATCATCCTTCCAAATCTTGTCTTGTTGACTTTACGTGAGAAGCCTGAAGCCTGAGGCTAGGCTACAGGACATGTACACTATAACAATGTCCTGTCATTTCACAAATTGTAAATGGTGAACACAGGTTCTTTATTTGTTGGTCAGGATGGTGATAGTGTACAAGTCCTATCTCACGGGACCAAAATGTTCTCATGAATGATAATACAATAAGTAAGACTCTTTCTTGGGAGCAACCATTGGTTGTGTCTTATTACAGCTCTACATGTGAGACAGTAGCTACATCCCCCACTGGAATCTAAAGATAACACAGCACAGTTGGATGTCTTTGTTGAATTATTCAAGATTGACTAGCTCAATATAGCGCACCTGTCAAACGACAATATTACCCTTGTGATATCAAGATTTAACCCCAAACTCATCTCACAAGCTGCAGATGTCATTTTGCCATATGTTATAGAACCACTCAGGTTTTCTATTTGAGTCGTTCCACTGTTTGGATTTCTTGTGCCTATCTACATACAGAACAGTATGTGATGTTTGTTTTAAAATTCCCAATTGTGTTGGGGAGAAAATGTTTTCTCTAAAACAAAATTATGCTTTTCCCTGTACTGTAGGTTTTTGTTAATGTCAGTGTGATGCATCATGTTGATGGCTGTGGTGATATGACTGTTGTGGCCTCTTACCTGGAGTGGGAGTGGGAATACGTGAGTTAAGTGAATGAAGCTCAGGCAATGCCAGGTGAGGCAGGTGCACCTCTCAGGGCCAGGTATTGCTTCTCTCTCTCTAAGGGCCTGGTGCCCAGATGACCAGCTAGCTGTTCCTAGGGCTCCAGCAGGCATGGAGGGCTCTCTCTGCTCTCTGCTGCTCAGGGGAGTGAGTGACAGCCGGGATGGGCAACTGAGCTGTCCCAGCAGAGCATACCTAATCGAATTGACTCGGTGAGAGCAGCAGCCTGGATCAAGTAATTACATGGAGCTAAAAACAAGCAGGCAGCCTTGGCTGGGCTCTGGGCTGCACACAATAACCAATCCAATGAACAGAAGAGTCCTTCCAACAATTCAGTGCCTTTTGAGAAGTTTTTTTTTCACTTAGTTTTAACATTCTGTCATAAAGAGCACTATGATTTGACTATAAGATGTTAAATGTTCCTTAAAAAATAAATATTTAAAAAGGCATAGTTTCATCATATTAAAACAAGAGTTCAGTTTATGTAACAGCCCACTGGGCACACACTGTTCAATAAACGTTTTTACTACATAATTTCAATGAAATTACGTTGAACCAACATGGAATAGATGTTGAATTGACGTCTGTGTCTGGTGGGAGGCTTGCCCTTAAAATTACGGACAGACAGACAATTCACTAATCACAATAAATAAATAATAATCTTCAGAAATGACTTTGTCAAAGCAACAATATAACTGTGGCTTGACAATGATGGTGAAAACTTGGAGAAATGTTGGGGTTAAAATCTTCCTAGAAGTCACATTGTGTGCATGGAGGGACATGTCAAAATGTGGAATTTTGTCACTAAAGCAAATCTTTATTCATATAAAAAATCTGATTGAATTCTCCATGTGGTCTATATTAAAGGGCACTTTTTTGTATATATATAATAGGCTTTTAAAATTCAATGTTGGTGAACAATTTCTACAAAAAATATCAGCGACGCAAAAGGAACTCATTTCGTGGAACTACCCAATGTTTCTCACTTATGCCTAACTTCCCCTCAGTTTTTCCCTCCCTCCCTCCCTCCCTCCCTCCCTCCCTCCCTCCCTCCCTCCCTCCCTCCCTCCCTCCTGCCTCTGTCTGGTATTTCCTAATATCGTTTGACACTCATCAAACACCAAACAAAGCAGCATAAAGGACTAGATAGATAGAGGCTGAGGACTGGAGGAGGGCTGACAGACAACAACACAGTCTCCATGGCAGGTGCTGAGGTTCTGATGAACCTGTTGTCACTACATCTGGCCTGAATGAGGCTCTGTACCTGGGTGGTGTCAGGTGCCTCACAACACACACCCCCAGACACTTAACGCCTTTCAGGTCTGTGGACAGAAACAATGACCTCTCCTGATTTGGCCAGGTTTGGATCCTGTGAACAGTTGCTTGCCCCCTCTGTGACACTAAAGTAATCACATAATAAAATTATTACATTTGTGGAAAGGTGGACAAAAAGTACATAATTAATTGAGATGCTTTTTATAAATGAATGATTAAAAGGTGGACCATTTTAAACTAGGATCAAGGACTGTGTGTGGATATAGTCGTATCACCCGCTCCCCTTCTTCAATCACAGACTTTTTGATTGGAGTGGTTAGGTGTAACGAATCTCTTCGTCGTCTGAGGAGGAGCAGGAAGGATCGGACCAATATGCAGTGTCCATGTTAATTATTTATTAGACTGAACACACGAAACAAAATAACAAAGTGAAAGGAAGAAACTAAACAGTTCTGTCAGAAAAAAACAGAAAACAACTACCCAAAAATCATAATGGGAACACAGGCTACCTAAGTATGGTTCTCAATCAGAGACAACGATTGACAGCTGCCTCTGATGGGGAACCATACCAGGCCAAAAGCAGAAATACAAAACCTAGAACACAAAACATTGAATGCCCACCCCAACTCACGCCCTGACCAAACTAAAACAGAGACATAAAAAAGGAACTAAGGTCAGGACGTGACATTAGGAACGTTTACAATTTAGATTTTGCAGTTTAATTGACAGTGAAAATTTCCATACAAAAAAAAAGTTATCCTTTGGGGGCTCAACAGTATCTCTCATATTTAGATGCTATACCTCACTTTTTTTCTGTCAAAGTTCCACCCCTCTAGAAAAGTTTAGGACATTCCTTCCATTTAATCAGAGACATCGAAACAGTAGAGACAAAGGTATGAACAAAGAGAAGTCTGGAATAGGATGGATCTGATGATGAAGGGTTGTTGCCACCTACTCAGAGGAACTAAATACTTCTTAAACATCTGTTCTAGGTCAAAGGTCTACAGTACACTCTGATATTTGCATATTGTCATTTTCAAAGGCCTTTCAGAATCCTCTGGGTGATGACACTTTATTTTTTGACAAAGAATACTGATAAACAACAGCCATGGCACTGCTACCTGCACCTGATGAGAGACCCATTCCCCACAGCATCTTATCAGGTGGCCCTCCAGCCCTCTATTCTGAGCACAGAAACGGTATGTAACCTTAGCAACCATCTGCCTACCTGAGTTAGATTCCCACAGTTAGATTTGTTTATTGTTGCAATACCAGAAAATAAAATATATGTTTGAGCCATATAGGGGTCCTTGAAATTATTCTAAGAAAAGAGTGGGTGTAATTTGAACATGTAATGTGATACTTGCAACACATCTGGAGTATCTTTAATTTTACAAATAGAATGCTGTAACTCAACCAAATCCTCTTCTGCAACTGAACTTCTTATTTAAAATTTTAAATTTTAATATAATATTTAAATATATATATATACAGTATATAAAATGTTAACAAAACACTGAATTAATCAATTAACTTAATCACTTAGGCGAAAATAAATAATTTCCAGACTCATTGCTGTAAAGTACATTTTAAAACCATTGCAGTGCAAAAACATCTATTGCATTAGAAACATCTGGATTGTACGTTCCATTTTGATTTTCCTGCAAGATGCTCATGAAGAAACAAAGGCAAAGAATAACGAAATTGCTGACAAACATGTTTTGGATGAATTTATTTTGTTTTGGCAAAATTGTAAACACAACACTGTACTTACTGCGCGTGCATATACTGTACACCACACACCAGTACATAGCTTATTTATCATTACAAACACCAGTTTAGCATATCAAATACAATTCTAAGATTGAGATTACAACGCACTGATGACACAATATCAAAGTGGCAAGCTTTCTAGCTCCCAATAATGACAACAAAATCAAATCAGTCCAAAAAATATACACGCTTTCCAGCGTCCAAATAACACTACAAAATCCTATCAGCAAATCCATACACGGTGTATAAACAACTAGATAAAGAGTGTTTTGTTATGCCACATTTGTCGCTTCGGCAGTTATGTTTGAGAATGTTGTAATTATCCTTAACAAACAGAATGATGTACTGCTTTTCAAATACAAAGCAAAACATGAATTAGGTTTCAACTGTTTTTGGGCAAAATGACAGAAGTATTCTCAACCCATCTCGATGACGTAGGAAATGTTCAGTGCTTTTCTTTCAGGCACAGGTTTTAGATGGCACGAATAAAAGACAAGGTCAACTGGGAAGACAGAGAGGGAGAACCAAGACTTTGAAAAAAGCATTGAAAAGAGACCAAGTGACAGCGACTGAACAAAACATACTTTTGGAAAGACATTCAGGAATGAAATTGTTGGATCGCGTTAAAAGGCATTTCTATTCATATCAAAGGATCCACTAGAGTCTCAATATGATGCACTTATTTCTCAACAAAAAAAACCTATTATTAGAGATTTGAAATGTGTCCATATTTGTGTAATAAAACGTAATAGTCTGCCGACCACTGGGATTGGAGATCACATACTGTAGAATGGCCATGGGACCTATACGTGTACGACATGAACCGGATGATGACTAAATCTGTGGCACTGAAACTATCTGTATTAAAATGCTGCAAACCTTACTCATCTATACATGTCTTGATGGCTACTCACTAGCAATGACTGAAACTAGAGTGGTATTCTCATTACAGGATAAAGAATGTGCACACAATCCACTTTAATTCAGGATGTGTGATTTGAAAGAGACTGAGCCTAGGTTGGGCTGGGACCATGACTCATAATGAGGTGTGGATGTGTAGACAGCGGATGAGCCACTCTTTCAATAATGCAGCAACTTCAACTCATTTTCGCAGAGCTTGGTCGGCTGAACCACTTTGAAGGCCAGCATCCTAATATTCCCACTTCCCCAAACATTGTTAAGGGATCATTTACGACGGCTGTTTATCCGGATATTAACCCAAACATTTAACATCTATGGGCATTTAACCTGTGTACTCTCAAACCACGGTTACCCCAGTCCTTCCAACTGTCTTACATGTGGCCCAGAACATTAACATGTACAGTATCTCTTGGCAAAGTGGAGATACAACTATATTAACATGTCCTGTGCTCTGAGCAGGGGCTTTTATGCAGAACAAATGGCAGTGCTTTACAGTGTTGTCCCTGGACTGCAGGGAGGACAGATCATAACTATTTCACATCTGATTTTTAGGGCTTTGAAACTGAATGATGAGAAGAGCTCTGTAAGCAGCATCATACCTAAAAGCACTTCTAAAAATGTATTTGTGGCATCCCTTAAAGGCAGTTAGTGCTCTCTCTCTCTCGCTCTCTCTGAACAGCATGTTATTCCTCTTTCCCTCTGAGCTTAACAACAGAAGTGTACCTAATGAAATTCACTAACAAAAGCAGAGGAGACCTGCAGTGATCCCTGGAAGCGGTCCATACCACTCTGTCACATGTTGATGATGATTTTTGGGAATATGCAACAGCCAAAAATCCAGAATCCTAAATGTATATAGTATTATTGGCCAGAATCGTTTCATTCTACAATAGGTGATAGTGCTTATTCAAGGGTAATGAGATGGATGACTTTTCCATTCCAATGCATCCTGCAATACCCATCAAGGGCTTGATATGTTACCAAAATGTGTTTGAATTGGTGAATGACTAATACTCACTTCCTCATGTGAAAACAGGCTTGTTTTATCTACAGCACTGTGTGATTCATTTCTGCCTCAGTCATCTCAGTTGGCCCAGGTGTGGACTTGATTTCATTTTGCCCAGTTGTGGACTTGATCTCATTCTGCCCAGGTGTGGATTTTATCTGATTTTGCCCAGGTGTGGATTTGATCACATTCAGCCCAAGTGTAGATTTGATCTCATTTTGCCTAGGCGTGAATATGATCTCAGTTTGCCCAGATGTGGAGTTGATCTCAGTTTGTTGAGGTGTTGAGTTGATCTCACCACAGCTTGTGTCTTTTCTATCTTCCTTCAGGTGATCCAGATCCTTCTTCTCTTTGGCTGGGGAGGTGTCTTTGCTCTGCCACTCTGTCACTGTGTCAGTGCAGGTCACTCTCCTGGCCCCCTGTTTGGTCCCGTTGCTGGTCTGCTGTGGGGTGCGTGGGTCCCTGGCCATGCTGTAGCCGCTCTGGATCATGGAGAGGGTGCGGTGGTGGGCCTCCTGGCTCTGGCATCTGTAGAGCCCGCGGAACGCTGAACGGAACTTCTGAGACATCAGGTTGTACACTACGGGGTTGATGGCGCTGTTGGCATACATACAGATCCGACAGAACAGAACAAACCATGCGTCCAGGTAGGGTGTGGCAATGAAGGAGTTAATAAGGACTAAGGTCCGGTAGGGCATCCACAGTAAGGCGAACAGGATCACCACCACTGAGAGCATCTTAGTGACCTGTGAGAGAGACAGGAGAGATTAGATCAGGGGAGATCTAATGCATACTGTATGTTCACTCATGTCACAATAAACCCGGGCTAAGCCATTAACCTTTTAAATCCAATAATTGGATGAACAT